>NC_059142.1:44712402-45015432 GCF_020740605.2 Lemur catta | reverse complement strand
CCCCACCATGGGGGACATCTTTCCCTCATTGATTTTCCCCCAGAAAACTTTGCTGTCTGGCATGCCCTGTGTTTTCCTTCTTGAGCTATTTTTGTCCATTTCAGCTCCACAGGGGGCAGGGGGTTTTTCAGTCTTGCTCCCTGCTGGGTCCCCAGCACCGAGGTCAGCACCAGGCATGGCATGTACGTGGCAGGCATTCATTTGTTGAATGAGCGAGGTGAACAGCAGGGCCCCAGATGAAGGAAAAAAAGCCCTTCACCCTGCCACTGCTGACAGTGATGGAACTTCAAGCAGCTTTGCCAGCGGGTGGCCCTTGCTGGCTAAAGGATCATTTCAGGGAGGGAGAAGTGTTCTTCTGGGTGAGACATTCAAGCACATTTCCTTCCTCCCGAGCCTCTGTCACTCCTCATCTGCCTGAGTTCCCACACCTGTGTTTTACAACAATTGAATTAAACAAATGTGAGCAGAAAGGATGAACAATCTAGAGTCTGGGTCTTCCCTCCCTTCCCACTGCTGCCCCACCCAGAAGTGGAGGCTGGGGTCTAGTTGCTGCTATTAGAGTAAAAGTGGACCCTTCTGGTCTGGTGTTTGGTTACAAGACTCCTCCCAGAGACTTTCTTGTTAGCAATAGGGACAACAACCCACACAGGAGTATGGATTGTCCGGGGGACTTAAATCACTTGAAAGCGTCGCAGTGCAGAGACATCAAAGGAAATGAAATCAGGATGTTGAAGAGATACCTGCACTCCCATGTTCATTGCAGCGCTATTCACCATAGCCAAGATGTGGAACCAAGTACCCATCAACAGATGAATGCATAAAGAAATTTGGTATCTATACACAATGGAATAATTCAGCCTTTGAAAAGAAAAAAATCCTTTTATTGGCAACAACGTAGATGAACCTGGAGAACATTATGCTTGGTGAAATAAGCCAGGCACAGAAAGACAAATACTGCATGGTCTCACTTATAGGTAGAATCTCAAAGTCTAACTCCTAGAAGCAGAAAGTAGAAGGGTGTTTACCAGAAGCTGGGGGATGGGCGGTGTTAACCTCAAATGAGTGCAGAGAGACCAACAATCCAAAAAGGGGATTGTAGGCCAGGACGCTTGTGCTATGGCAGACGAGGGGCGCAGACGAGGGGCGCATCCAAGCGGGTAGGGGCCCAAGAGAAGCTTTTAAAGACAAAAAGAAGTCCACAGAAGCTGTTTTGAAACAAAGACCACTGGTTACAGGGCCTTGTTGCAGGACTTGCTGTTAGCTCACTGGTGGAGACAGACATTGTTAGGCAAGTGTCCTTGTGCAAGTGGCTTATCTGGAATACTGTGGTTTGAATTCCTTGTATAGTTCCTGTCGTAAGCATATGTGCATATGTGAAGGCCCCTCCTTCTGGGCCTCCTGTCTCCATTTTTTTTTAGGATTTGACATTAGTGACTACATTTTGATGTTAATGACTTTCACTATCGCTTCTTGGCCCTCTGGCTAAGATCAAGTGTAATAACTTTCACAGAGTTGCAGAGAAGTCAGTCAAAGGACACAAAACTTAGGAATAAGTTCAGGAGATCCATCGTACATCATGGTGACTATAGTTAGGAGCAATATACTGATACTTGAAAATTGCTAAGAGAATAGATTTGAAGTGTTCAACCACACACAAAAAATTGTAAGTGTATGAGGTAATGCTTATATTAATTAGCTTGATTTAGCATTCTACAATGTATGCATATATCAAAACAGCATGTTGTACACCAAAAAAAATAAAAAACATTTTAAATGCAAAAACACATTAAGAATATATTTCCCTTCCATTAAAGCAAAAGTATAAAAAGAATTTGATTTCTTCAATATAAGTGACCCCAATGAACAGAGCATTCATTTTTAACAGGAGACCATAACCCCATTTTGTTGGTTTTCTTGTTGAAAGGCAAAAATTCTTTTACTTAACACCCTCCCTGAGTGCTAACGGGTTATTGGGCTGAGAGTTGCAGCAATAGAAATGCAAAGAGGTGTGTGAGGTGGGGTGAGGGACTCTGAATACAGCTTTCCAAGGATGTCTTTGTAAATGCTGAGTACTCATTCAAATGCAGAATATTTTGCTTTTTGCTAGGAGCTGAGAAGTAATAGATTTATGGAGCTCTTATTCCTGGTCACCCCACAGGGTGGAAATCACTTTATTATAATGCATATAATTCCATACATATTCTCCTGGATTTAGACTCACTCTTTTGGCTGGTGATCCTTAAATTTTTATCTCTAGCTCTGACTTCGTGGCTAATTCCTAGATTCAAATTTCCCCTGTCTGGTTTAGCATTTTCAATTAGCTATCTCAAGCTTAATGTACCCAAAATGCAATGGATGATTTCTTCCCACTTCTGTTCCCCTCCACAGCCCTGCCTGCCCTGGACTTCCTGGGGACTTGGCACCAGGAAGCCACTTGCCTCACTCCTCATCCATCAGTACATCCCGTCCGCCTTCCTGTAAAATATTGTCAACGTGACCTCTTCTCCCCATTTCCGCCGCGGCCACCTTCCCAGGTCTGCAGCATCTCTCACCCTCCCCACCGCGACAGCCCCCACCTTCGCTCCGGCTTCTTGCCTATCTGGAAATTCTTTCCACGGCAGTGAAAGTGATTCTAAAACGTCAATCAAATTCGTTCACACATGCCCTTTAAAAAGTTTCCATGTAACGATGCATGCTACAGCGTGTATGAATCTAGAAAACATGATGCAACATGAAAAAAAAAAAACAGTCACAAAAGGCCACGTATTGTATGACTCTTTATATGAAATGCCCAGGAGAGGCAATTGTGTCACAGAGACAGAAATCTAGTTAGTGGTTGCCAGGGGCTGGGGTGAGGGGCTGGGGAGCGACTGTTTAAAGGGTGTGGGGTTTCCTTTCAGGGGCGATGAAAATGTTCTGAAACTGAATAATAATGAGGATGACTCACAACATTGTGAATGTACTATCATTGAATTGTACATGTTAAAGTGGTGAATTTTAACACATTTTTTAAAAATAGGACTTTAAAGTCCTCTTGTTACAGTATGAAACTAGAATCCAGATTCCTCACTGTGGCCCATACTGCATGGCATGATCTGGCCCCTGCCCCCCTCTGCTTCTCACGGTGAGCCTTGCCCTACTTCCTCTAGGCTGTTGGGGTTCAGAAAGTGATACCCCAAAGCATGGGCTCTGGCATGCTGAGTACCTTGAACTAAAGGAGACTGGAAGCCACCTCAGAACCAAGGTCTCTCCACCCCTGTCCTGCTCTCCTGTCTCTCACCCTTCTGTCCCCCACATACAAGGAGGGGCTCTCTCTCCCTCTCTGAAGTTCCCTCTTCTGCCTAAAGACAGATCCTCCAGAAGGAATACAATTGTCATGAGTCCTCTCCCCGGAGTCTCATCAACTAGGGAAGATTAACTGTATCTCAAAAGACAGGGAGGTGACACCACACCTACACAGACTTTATCACAGACTATATATCACCAGTTCTGAGAGCTGCTCATGATAAGGAAAACCCCCGTCAGCCACCTGAGACCCCCACCCCTCACGGAAGACCCGCATCAGCATAACACTAACCTATTACCTGGCCCATCAACTAACCTATAACCTTAGCCACCAGAGACCCCACCCCTCGGACCACCCCAACTTAATAAAAGTGGGAAAAATCAGGTAGACGGGGGTCAAAATTTGGTGGCAAGACCCCTCTGAGCCTGCCTGCACATAAACGTTGATTTTCCAACTCTCCCTTGGCGCCCCGCCCCTCCCCGGCCCCATTTGTCCTCAGGACCATCCCCTGTAACACTTGCTGTGACACTCAGAGACAACTTTTCTTACCTGAGAAACCTTTTATCTGCACAACAAGACAACCTTGGTCACCTCCCCTTTCCTCCCCTCACCCTCCCATAACTTGTGTTGCCACCATCCTCCTAAGCCCCAGGTCCCTCTTCCTTTCTGTAGCTCAGGCTGCTGTGTAAATTTCAACCATCTGACTGTTTCAAGTCTCATATTTTGCGGGACTCCTGTGCATATGCGCGTGATTAAAATGGTTTTTCTCCTAATGTCAGTTTATCTCATAGCCTCAATTATCGAATCTTCAGAGGGTGGAGAGTAAGCTTTCTCTCCCCTACAAAGCCACTCTGCCAACCCCACCTCCAGTCCTTCGTTCAAGCTGTTCCCTCTGCTGGGCTTACTGTCTCCAGCCCCCGCAGGGCTGGCTCCTTCTTAGCCTTTTGGTTTCCACCTCCAGAGGTCTTTCCTGAACATCCTATCTCTGCATCAGCTTTTTGCTTCCTTCCTCTTACTGATCACAACTTCACTGACTTGTTCACTTGGGTTTTCTGTTGCCCCTGCTAAAGTGTGGTCTCCATGAGGGCAGGACCAAGTCTGTCCTGTAGTCCCAGAATCTTGGTACTGTGGACAAGCTCAAAATTTGCAGAATGAATATTAAAAATATATATTTGTGCATGTAGACTAAATGAATGAAGCTTTAAAAGTTAAGAATATGGGACACTTCTTTGCACTTTGTAGTGGACAAATATATACACATACACTGCCTACGTAAGGGATCGTAAATCTGCAAGTTATTTTCTGTATTTGGCCAGGAATTAGAGAAAGTATGTGTTTGTCAAACCAGATTTGGGCAAGAGATTAACTTGTGCTCAAGACTTGGTTTAGAGGCCTGGTGTGGTAGCTCATGCCTGTAATCCCAGCATTTAGGGAAGGAGGAGGCAGGACGATAACTTGAGGTCAGGAGTTCAAGACCAGCCTGGGCAACACAGTGAGACCCCCATCTCTACAAAAAAATTTGTTAAAAACTAGCCAGGTATGGTTGCCTGTGCTGTGGTCCCAGCTACTCAGGAGGCTGAGGCAGGAGGATCGCTTGAGCCCAGGAGTTCAAGGCTGCTGCAAGCCATGATTGTGCCATTGCACTCCACCCTGGGTGATAGAGCAAGACCCTGTCTCTTAAAAAAAAAAAAAAAAAACCTCCTGGTAATACAAAATGTAAAAGTTGGCCTGCGTCTGAGGAACATACAGCCCCTTCAGTAGCAAGCCTTTTAGCACAGGGGCTAATTCAAGAAAAATACAAATGTTTACCAGCCTCACTTTTTATTTTTCAGCCAAGATGACAGGAGCTTTATTGCATCCTGTGAAAAGAGACAGTTATGCTTACAATGAGATGACCTGCTTTCCTGACTAGAAGAATTTCATCAAAGGAATCATTACTCCTTGTTACCAGGAAAGCATCTGGGTCTGTCCCAAGCAAGCGGCGTTCAGGCGTTATTTTTGCATAGTGCTTTAGTTTCTCGAGTGACTGTCCACACTTCAGCTCATCTTTTCTGTGAATTAACATCTCCAGGTAGGTATTACTATCATTTGCAGGTGGAGAAGCCGAGGCTCAGAGAGGCCGTAGGACTTGCCTACAGTGACAGCCGAATTAGCTGCAGCGCTAGATCCAAATGTGTTCCTACTCCACTTAGCTCTGGGCAAGTTGCCTGGCTTCACAAAGCCGCCCTTTCCCTGCTTCCCTCCAATCCTTAACCCACCTGCGAGGGGGCGGGGGGGGGGGGGGGGACTACAGCGCAAATTAAATAATGTGTGGAAATTGCCTGGTCATAGGCCTTTCATCTAAATTTGCTATTGCTGTGATTTTTCCATTTAATGTAAAACTGGCACAGCATTCCAAGGTGGCTATGATAGGCTAAAAGGGGACTGAGGGCCTCTTCTCTCTGCTCTGCATCCAAGTTTCCTAAAAGGCCAGAAAGCTGAGAGCTGGGATCTCAGGGCCAGAAACCCATAAACATGGGTCCTTCCAGCTTTTCCCCATGTGCTTTTCATACCACACACGTGCTCACACACACACAAGCTCGTGCAATGGAATTTCCAACTTGGACAGGGGGAAGGGAATGTATATTGAAGCCCGAGATAGCCAGAAAAATAATCCAGCCTGGCTCCATTCCCAGGGCCAGGCGTCCCCATGTCATCCAGACCACAGTCCCCACCCAGTTAACCTCTGACCGGCCGCCCGCCCAGCTGCTGTCCCAGAACCACCCTCCCTCGGGACAGGGTGTACGTTGGCAAGACTCAAAGGGCAGGGGGTGAGAGGGCCCAGAGAAGAGAGGAAGGAAAGGAGGCCCTCTCCCTTCCACCCAGCGGGCTCATCCCCTAGAGCAGACCACAGCGTTTCAGCCAACGTTGTTCCAGACGCAGAAACTCTGCTCACTGCATCCCTGCAACGGATAGTGGGAAATTAAAGCCGTTATGGCGATAAAGCAGCCCCCACGCTATTCCTTACATTGTAGGCAAACAAGGACTGTCTCTGTTCTCCACCTTGCCAGTATAGCCATAGCAACCAGGTGCCTTTAAACTAAATGTTTCTCGAGGCTTTGAGCCCTTGGATAAGGAGCAGCTGATCCTTCTGCACTTTCCTGTTCTTATTCACGCAGAGCACTCTGCCCTGTGCCCCTTTTGCCTTTGCAGTAGCTGCAGACCCTTCCATTTCGCAGAAAATGAGCTCAGTGATTTTATTTTGCCTTTTACAAACCATCACTGAGCAAAGTGCCTCTGTAGAGTTTATATGGTTTATAAAATCAAAATGCTGTCTTAAACAGGTCTACCTGTGCATCTTCCTATTACAATGCCATGGTGTCTTTATATGGATCATTCTCTCGGGAAAGGTCAGTGTTTGACTACAAAAGGGACTTGGACAGTGTGCGTGACTGATCTCTCCTAACTGGTACTGTTTTGCTTTAAGACCAACATGTGATCTCAAAATAATTTTAATTTAGCATTTTTTTAATTGAGGTTTTTTACCAGAAGAAAATCACAAGGGCCAGGCGCGGTGGCTCACACCTGTAATCCTAGCACTCTGGGAGGCCTAGGCGGGAGGATCGCTGGAGGTCAGGAGTTCGAGACCAGCCTGAGGTGAGACACACCCCCCCCCCACCGTCTCTACCAAAAAGAAAAAGGAAAGAAAGAAAATCACAAGGGTATAATAGAGACAGGAAAGGATAACCTGTACATTATAGAAACTTAAAAGACATATCGGCCAACTGTAATACAGGGACTTTATTTAGATCCCAATTTAAACAATGAACCTATGAAAATGTCTTACATGTATGAAAACAACAGAAAGTTGATTTCTGATTAGATAGATGATGCTATAAGGAATTATATAGAAATACGTGTTTTGTTTTAGGTGTTTTTATCATTTTAAAAAAGGGAGTTCCTTTCTTTTAGAGATACATACTGAAACATTGAAACAAGAAATTATATGATTTCTAGTATTTGTTTCAAGATAATATGTGAAGAAGGAGGTGGGGGTTTAGATAAAATGTGTCAAAAAACAAAATTACAACAAATTTAATTATAGATCTAACTGGCTTTTATTTGAGATACATGAATTGGGGCAGCCTCCATTCTATAAAATAGAATGAGAGTTTCCATTGGACAATGGCAGAACAGTGGGCTTTGTAAGTTGGGAACAAGGAAACAACAATAGAACAAAACCTGATTGGTTAACATCTGTTTACTTCAGGTTACTTTTTTGTAAGGGTTAAAGCAGAGGGGACTTCCTTATTGTACTGACTCAGGTAGACTAGAATCTCCTGTTTTCTTGGGAAAAACTAGTATGTTTTGGGATCTATCAGCTTCCTTAAAGTTTCAGTTTGTTTATGTGGCATTTAGCATGAGGGACTCCATTTTGTTTTGGTCTGATCTGCTGGGGCCTAGTGCAGGGGCTCAGTCCAAAACAACAGCCTCTCATAATATTGTTTAACATGTGTTTGGCCATAGGAACACATTTCCCTCTCATTTCCAACAATTTTTCCTTCTTACTCTCACTGGGTTAGGAAAAGCTGGACGCTGGGCTGGGGGAGAGGACCTTCAGGCACTGTTGATGAAGCTGAGGCTTCATGGCAGGTCCAGGAGTGAAGCCGATAGACACCCAAGGCAAGGGAGCTGTACAGGAGAAAAAGTAATATTTTTTCCTCACCTGTCACAAGGTTCCCAGCTGAGACTCCTGTAACAAAAGACAGATTAACAAGAGAAAAGCATGCACATTTACTTAATACAATTTTATATGACATGGGAGCCTTCAGAAATGAAGACCTAAAGGAACAGGAAATCTGTGTGTTTTTATGGGCAGTCATGCATAAGTATGATAAGAAGACAAAGAGTATGGTCTAATAGTAATAACCTGGGGGAACTTAGCAAGGCCTGTCTGGCCAGATTCTTCTTGGCATTGTCTATGTCTTCCTTCCTTTTCTCTGGGCATAGGGCATAGGAGCGTCTTCTATCTGCTTCAGGGGAAGGTCAGCTTGGTTTTACCGCCTGTTTCGGGGAAAAGGGAGAGGAGAAGGTGAGTGTGACCTTCCTGCTTCTGCTGTTTTCTCATATGCCAAGGTGCCATATTTGGGGGTAGCATGTCTTTAGCTCCACCAGAGCTGAGCTGGGCCAGGCACTGGATAAAAGGCTGGAACAAGAATGATGTCGAAGGCCGGGCGCGGTGGCTCACACCTGTAATACTAGCACTCTGGGAGGCCGAGGCGGCCAGATCGTTTGAGTTCAGGAGTTTAAAACCAGCCTGAGCAAGAGTGAGACCCCGTCTCTACTAAAATATAAAAAGAAATTAGCTGGACAACTAAAAATATATAGAAAAAATTAGCCGGGCATGGTGGTGCATGCCTGTAGTCCCAGCTACTCGGGAGGCTGAGGCAGTAGGATTGCTTGAGCCCAGGAGTCTGAGATTGCTGTGAGCTGGGCTGACGCCACGGCACTCTAGCCTGGGTGATAGAGCGGCACTTTGCTTCAAAAAAAAAAAACCAAGAATGATGTCGAGACCATTGAAGCTCCACAAGGAAGGTACAGTTTAGTGCTCATGGAGCTGTGGTTGAAAACCAGGGAAGTCGGCCTAAGTACAGTGAATGGTGTCCCCAAAAAGATGTGGTGACCTGTGAATATGTGAATATCTGGAATAAGGGTCTTTGCAGATGTGATCAAGATGAGGTCATACTGGATTAAAGTGGGAGCCAATGTGACATGTATACATGGTACATAGGAGCATGGCACCAGTTACAGGGAGCCAGTGGGTGGTCACAATGCTTTGGTGTACGGACAGGAGCTTGTGTCAGGAGACCCACAGCAAACAGGGGAAGGAGTTGGGTAGCAACAGTGTAATGGGGCCATTAAAGTTTGGAGCATGGAGAGATTGCCACTGGCCAGAGAGAGGGGTGCCACTGCTAGTAAGGAATTAGAAATGAGAGACAAGGCCTGAAGAGGCAGAGGTCAAGGTATACAAGGTCTGGGTAACTGTGGCAGAATGTCAGGCCCAGAGGAACCGGTTCGTGAGAGCCAAGCTCAGGTACAGGATTGTGAATCTACAGGGCAGGATCCGGGCAGAGGGACTGAGTGGCAGAGATCAAATCCCAGGCACAGAATGACTGCTCAGCTCTGTGAAAAGAGGAAACTGAGAGGTTCAGAGATGTTAGGCGACTTGCTTGTGGTCACCCTGCTGTGTGGCTGAGTCTGGTTTTGAACCCAGGACTGGTGGCTCCAATACCAACGGAAAAGGTCAGCAGAGATGGAGAGGGAGGGTGAGTGAGAGGTGCTGAGGAAAGAAGAAACTAGCAAAATGGGGCTTAATCCCACCACCCCTTCTGAAAGGGGGTCTTGGAGGGGAACCCTTATTTGCACACAGGCAGGACAGAGTCCTGCAGGCGGGACCCCGCAGAACCAGACATTCCTGACACAGGAACCACTTAGAGCAAATCTCAACTCAGGCAATCATTCTGGCACCTTTCCAGCTCTGCTTAGGAGGTCAGCTGCCCGGAAAACCTGGAAAGCAAGGCTGGCATTTCCCTAAGCAAAGGTTATTTTGCAAGATGAGTAGGTAACAACGTGGGCAAATGCTCATGACATAATGTTAGGGAAAAAGCAGGCTATGTGATTACTAGTCCATACAAAAGTCCATAGAAAAATATATCAGAAAGGTAACAGGGATTGTTAGGTGCTGGGATAGGATTTTTTCCAGTTATTTTCCAAATTTTTTATGATGTCCTTTTTAAAATTATAATCATGAAGACTATGTAAAAACAGGAATCATGCTTTATTTGTTTGGGGTTTTTTTTTAGAAACTGATGTTTATTTTCCATCAACCTTATTCCTATTTCCTGTTTAAGAGCCTGTGAAAGAACAGCTTGAGAGCACTCAGTGGTGGCTCCTACCCCTGCGGCCGCCTGAGCCCTGCTTCAGCAGGGGGACCTGCATGACTTCAGAGCAGTCTGCAGCTCAGGCTGGCAGCAGGGAACTCTGGATCCGGCGCAGTCCATTCGCCCTGAAGTTCCACCGCCTTCTCTGCAGTGGCCTGCTCTTCCTTCTCAATCTCTTTAGGATCCCCATAGAAGGAGAGATTGGGCATGACCTCCTGTGGGGGCCCAGGCGAGATGTGCAGAACTTCCCTGACAGCATCCAACACACATCCCCGTGTGAGCTCCCTTGTTGCATGGATGGTGACATCCACATGGCACAGAGGAGAATCTGTGTGACACAGGGCAATGGTAGGCAAGTTACATAAGACACCTCCAGGAGAGGCTGCCTGGATCCGGTTCATGACGTTTCCAGGAGTGAAGCGACCAGCCATGGGAGAGGCTCCCGGGGCAGCAGCAAACTTCAGCACAGTCCACTGGCCGGTATTCCCGGAGGATGGGACACTGACATCAGCCGGGCACTCAGTGGCAGCAATGGCACGAGCTGCCAGCAGAAGCTTCTCCCAAGTCCTCTTCTGATTTACGAGGCCGATGCATGACGTGTCCTTTTGTAGATGTGCTGTTCCATTTAGAAGTCAGGGTTGGGGCCACCTACAGGAGTTCCTGCTGCAAGGAATTTGAGGGCATTTTCCTTCATTCGCAGGACCTCAAGGATGAGAACCCAGGACAATGCTGTTTGGCCCCCTCTCTGGATGGCACGGAAAGCCACAAAATGTTTATGGGTCAGTTATGAGTTTGCTCTTTTAAGCAGCATATGTAATGGAATACAAATGATTGTAATTAAGAGCACAGTGCATGGCTGGTACATGGTAGGTGCTCAATAAATGCTTGAATAAGAATTAATAGGAGTGACTGTGTGACCATGGAAATAGTGCTAGGATAGTGTGGTTAGGATGTAGTGTTTTATTTGTTCAAAATTTGCTTTAATGTTACATTGGCTTCCAAAACCATCAAGAAACTACAAGACCTTACTAAAGGCCAATTTGCTCAGATTCTTTGTACATTAGACTATGAAACAAGATTCTTAGCAGAAAATAAGCCAATGGAGGCCAACCACACTGTCTTTGTACTCCAAGATGGTGCTCTAGCTCACCTGTTCAGAGGCACAGACGTTGTGTGGAGGGACTCCCCTGGGCTCCACGTTCTCTCAGATTCACTCTGTCCCCAAGCAGAAGCTTCCATGACACGCTGGGTCAGAACAAGAGCCTGGACCTATAATCTTTCTTCTCCTCTTTTTTTCTTTTTTCTTTTTTTTTTGAGACAGGGTCTTGCTCTGTTGCCCAGGCTAGAGGGCAGTGGTATCATCATAGCTCACAGCAACCTCAAACTCCCGGGCCCAAGCCATCCTTCTGCCTCAACCTCCTGAGTAGCTGGGACTATAGGTATGCACCTCCATGCTTGGCTCAGTTTTTTAATTTTCTGTAGAGACGCAGTCTCATTCTGTTGCCCAGGCTGGTCTTGAACTCCTGGGCTCAAACATTCCTCCTACCTTGGCCTCCCAAAGTGCTGGGGTTACAGGAGTGAGCAAGTGTCCTCAGCCTTATAATCTTTCTTCTGAGTAGAGCTAATGGGGTATCTGGGGACTGAGACCAGGGTCCTGGCCTCATTAGCTTAGACACTTTAGACTGTTTTAGAGGAGACCGAGTGGTCTTGTGGAGGATTGTCACAGAGGCCCCTGACAGAGAGCAGGCATTGTCTGGGCTGCGTGGCCCACATGGAGTCCCAGCCAGGGATGGGGAACCCAGAGCCCTGGGGCCCCATGTGGCCTTCTGGGTCCTTGAGCGTGGCCTTTTGATTGAATCCAAATCTTAGAGTACAAATCATTTTAGTAAAGGTGCCCAGGGGAACCTGGCTCAGAAAAGCTGAGTGGCACGATGGTGTCAGATCAGCAGGGGTCACGGTGGCGGGGGAGCAGGGCAGAATAAGTGTCACCAGAGGGAGGGCAAGGCAAGTAGCAGGTCCCCATCCAGGACTGGCCATGTCTAGCAGATGAGACAAGGCTTCGTGGTGCTGTGCATGGCTTCGAGCAGTGGCAGTGGCAGGAAGTGGCTTAAGGGGTATGAATCCCTCCCATAATCCCCATCGTTCTGCCCACCCTGCAAGCCACCTCAAGTAAATGCGTTGTCTTTCCCAGACAGCTTTCAAGACAAGCTAGGCCCCAGCTCCCCCAGCCGTTTGCTGCTCCCAAATCCCTGCTAAAGGGAAGTTTCCGAGGGTCCCTGGCCTCAGGGAAAGCTCTGGGAGAGAAAAGTTTCGTTGTTCTAGAAACCTTACATTTGAGAAAGGTTACCCATTCTCTCTGGCCTCGATTTCCCGTTGGTAAGTGAAGATAATGTTACCTCTGATTCTCAGGGTTACTGAGAGAGCCAAGTCAAAGAAGTGTGTATTTCGTCGATTCTAAGACACTCGTTTTTTTTCACATTATCTCTGAAATGGAGATGCTCGTTACATCCAATGGCCTCTTATATTCAATGTATATATAGAACCAACACTTTTCTGTGACTTCGCCAACTGCCCACCAGTGCCCTCCAATGCTGCCCGGTGCCAGAGCGCAGCCGACCAGGCAGCAGAAATGGGGGCAGCCTCTTGGGCTATAGTGGTCCCTCCAACCCCCAACCCTCCGTCAGGTTCTAACACTCATCTCGCCTGAATCCACCTGACAGAGGGAGACACCCCCAGAGCAATGCCTGGGAAGATGGTGCAGTCGAGAATGGCTGGTGTCCTGTCCCAGACCATGGTGACATCCATCCATGCTGACACCAAGTGAAACCCAAGTGCACTGGTTAGCCTGGATTTAACCTTGGAGTTCTGAACTCCGACCTGCCTCCACCACAAACCCACGTGCTCCCCCTGCTTGCACATGCTCTGGATAGGCATCTGCTAGCCTGATTTTGGACTTCAAATGCCTGGATTACTAAACCCATGCATCTTTTCCCTGCTAGTTCAGTGTGTATCTGTCCCAGCTCCTTATCTCCTTTCTCCTTGCCCAGCTGCCCATGCAGCTATACGCATCCCAAGAATCTTAACCTCAGGAGAAACCAGCTTTCTTCCAGACGGCCCTGTTCTAGCCACAGCGCTCTCTGCTGCCCCCACCTCCTGCCTTCAGCCCTCTCTCCACTCTGGCAGTAGAAGTACACGCCAAGGTTTCAACAGGTGTCTCTCAGCATTGTGGACAGGGGAATTCATTGGTTGCAAAACATTTAGCATTCCTGGCCTCAGCCCACAAAATGCCATTGTGCCCCCAGTCATTGGGACAATCAAAGACAAGAGAAACCACCCCCTCACAGTTCCAGTTGCCCTGGAAGGGAACATTACTGCCCCTGCTTGAGAATCTCCAGAACAAAGAGAAACCATAATTGTAATGTGACATTAAAGAATACCCTTCCAAAGGCAGGAAAGAGCTACTTAGGGATGGTGTTCTGATGTAACTTCTCTCTTCTGGAGGAGTCTGCAGCGTTCCTCACCCTGCTCTCTGCCTAGAGGCCAATCTATGTGGACGACACAAGGGGGCTCCACCGTTCCCAATCTCTGATCAGAGGGAATGCAGGTAAGAGATGACGGGGGAAGGGAGAGTGAGACTGGGGTCATTTATTCCCTAAGAGGTCACCTTGGCCTAGGAGTCCTCCACTGAAGGGTCCTCACAGGGCAACCTCCTCTACACGGCTCTCTCGGGTTCTGGGACCCTCCTTCCCTCCTCTTGTCCCTTCAGTCCAGGGGCAGTAACAGCTCCACTGTTACCAGCCCCAGGGATGCTGGGCTATTCCTCGTACAGATACTCCGTTTATCAAACCCTCCTTCTTGCATTATTCTAATTTGAGTGTGCCATCTGTTTCCTGTTGGAACCCAAGCGCCGTGGTGTTCTGCGACACACCATTCTGGAGCTACAAATGGGGTCACGTGAAGATTAACTGTATTGTTTGGGTTCCCACTTCCACCTGCTGACAAGGAAGGATCTCCAGCTCCCTCAAAGTCTGATCCTCCCCAGAGGGCGGAGCACATATGTTCACCAACAAGCTCCGACTTCTCCCTGGAGGCGTCTGCCATTTCTCCTGCCCTTGGCACTTGCTGCCTGTGCACATGTGAGATCACATCTTGCCATCTGTCTAACGCCCATAGTCAGGACACTGTCATACAGTCACTACCATTTCCACAAAACACCCGATCACTGTCCCCATTGGGTGCCACCACGTCCGTGGTATTATAGGTCAGGGTTGTTCCAGAGAGACAGATGTATTGTAAGGAATTGGGGACTGGCAAGTTTGAGATCTGTAGGGCAGGCCAGGCTGGAAACTCTTGGGCAAGAATTGATGCCACAATCCACTGACGAATTTCTCCTTCCTCGGGGAAACCTTGGTTCTGTTCTTAAAGCCTTGCAACTGGTTGGATGATAATTTCCTTTATTTGCACGCTATTGCAGGTGTTAATCATATCTACCAAATACCTTCACAGCAACGCTTAGATTGGGTTTGATTAAATAACCAGGTACTGTTACACCAAGTGTTACATCGAGTGGTCCCGAGGACAAACCGAGCGGCACACAGAGAGTCACAGAATCAAGGTTTATTCGCCGGCGGGCTCAGAGGGGTCTTGCCACCAAATTCTGAGCCCCGCCTACCCAATTTTTCCCATTTTTATTAAGTTGGGGTGATCCAAGGGGTGGGGTCTCAGGTGACTAATGCCTGCCAGGTAATAGGTTAGGTTAGTTGCTGCACCAGGTAATAGGTTTAGTGTTATGCTGATGTGCCAGGTGCTAGGTTAGTATTATGCTGATGCGGGTCTTCCGTGAGGGGTGGGGGTCTCAGGTGGCTGCTGTGCTAAATAATAGATGGGGATTTTCCTTATCAGTACTGCAGCCTAGCCAAGCTGACATGGAACTAACTATCCCAGGTGGGCACCTCCCATGTTGATGAACAGAAGGCAAAGCTGCCCTGTGTTCTCTGGCAAACCCAGCGGGCTGATGTTGTGCTGTCTTCCCTGGTATGTCCATATAGAAGTGGGGTGCAAAGTCACTGTCCCAACTGTACCAACATATTTTGTTGTTCTTCAGCAAGTGTTACAGCGAGTGGTCCCGAGGACAAACCGAGGGGCACACGGAGAGTCAGAGTATCAAGGTTTATTCACCGGTGGGCTCAGAGGGGTCTTGCCACCAAATTCTGAGCCCTGTCTACCCAATTTTTCCCATTTTTATTAAGTTGGGGTGATCCAAGGGGAGGGGTCTCAGGTGACTAATGCCCACCAGGTAATAGGTTTAGTATTATGCTGATGTGCCAGGTAATAGATTAGTTGATGGGCCAGGTGTTAGGTTAGTATTATGCTGATGCAGGTCTTCCGTGAGGGGTAGGGGTCTCAGGTGGCTGATGGGGGTTTTCCTTATCATTGTCACATAAAGTGAAAGGGAACAACATTGCATCTGGGACTATATCTTATAGAGCATGTACTAAAAATAACTCTTCCAGATTTTGTTCATACTTAGCCTGGGACTGAGACAGTTCAGGCCAGGGACACTGGGTCCCAGATGACCGGCTCAAGGACTGTACCTACACTCTGTCACCTGGGGCTTATTCTTGTACCAAGTTTGTCTGCCTGAAGCTGTCCTCCCTTAGGATGCATTCCTTCCCAGGGACAACTTGTCCCGAAGGCAACTAGAAGCCAGCAGGCCCAGCTGCCCCGCATTCCAGCACTGCAGGGGTGTGGGCACCCCTGGGAACCCGGGCACACCAAACACAAAGGGAAGGGGAAGCTGGAAAGGAACTGCAAGTCAAAGCACCTCAAATAAAGCAAGACTTTTGGAAAAGCAGGAACCGATGAGCATTTTTAATCAGAAAAGAAATAATAATGCTGACAAAAGGGGATATGCAACAATCTAGAAAGAATTTTGTGACAAAGTGGCAAACGCTAAAGAGGACCCAAAACTATCAAAGCAGGCTGGAAAGAAAGAGCAGAATTGGTGCAAAATAGCAATGAATCAATGGTGTTGACCTATTTCCCCAGCAGGAATCTTCTTGGGAGCTTGTGTGTACCTTCTCTCTCGAGGTGAATGTATTTCTTCCCCTCTGCCTCACGGCTTAAGTGTTTAAGGAGGGTCCCACCCTAGGCTTGCCCTGGGTCTTATTTCTCAGGGCTTGCTATTAGGACCCAAATATCTCCCTTCCTCACCTCCCAGAAATGCAGCCTACCCCACAAAATAACCCTCTCACCAGGAATCCTCACTCAATAGAGAAGCATTAGAACCACTACATTTAAAAACAGGTATAAAAAGATGTATAATTAAGAACTTGTGAGTCATATATCTCACATACATAATTATTTGCTTTTCTGGAAGGAACCTCAAAGAACTATTTGCCTTTAGGAAAAGGGAAAGGTGGTAGGAAAAAAGATTTTACTTTTCACTTAGCTTTTATCTGTAACCTTTGGTTTTTAAATCTGTATGTACATTGAATTGATACATATGAGAGAGAGATGGGGTCTTGCTCTGTCGCCCAGGCTGGAGTGCAGTGGGGTCATCATTGTTCACTGCGCCTGAAACTCCGGGGCTCAAGCGATCCTCCCACCTCAGCCTCCCAAAGTGCTGGGATTACAGGTGTGAGCCCCTGCACCTGGCCTACATTGAATTTCTTTTTTTTTTTTTATTTCAGCTCATCATGGGGGTACATAAGTTCAGGTTATATACATTGTCCATGTCCCGCCCATCCCCCTGAGTCAGAGCCTCAAGCGTATCCATTCTCCAGACAGTGCGCCTGGCACTCACCATGTAGTCATACCTCCATCCCCTCCCCCACTACATTGAATTTCTTAAAGTGTAAAACCAAGATGCCCTAACATAATTGAATGTAGTTAATTTCATTTCATTCACTTACTTTAATTTAGTACTTACTGTATTCGAAATGCTTGTGATAACTCTCTAAGAAGAAAAAGTAAGATACACAGGAGTTGGGAAGAAAGAAGTACCCGTATCATTTTGGCAGCCAATTTGTTTATATTCTGGCAAATCAACCTGAAGACGACTTGAGTGCAACCACGGGCTCAGCACGGTTTCAGGTTATGAGAGTCACTTGAACTACTATGAACGAGTGAAAGACAACAGGAAAATCCAATGAGGAGAAAAAGGTTTCCTGGACAATAGTAAATAAAAATCAGCCAGGAAACATTTAGGAACTAACTTCGCTTTGGACACTGTAACGGGAACTACACAGTCAAGGTTGTTGCTTAGGAATTAGAAGTAAAATACCACACCCACAGGGCCCAAGCCCGTGGCCAGAGATAAGAACTTAGAGGCATCTTTCATCACAGACTGGGCTTCCCTCCTTCCCTCCACTTCCTTTAAGTTTGTGGGCAAATGCCTGAACTGTTCATTTAAAGTGACCTACATCCTATTCCCTTACTCCCTTACATATACAGCTAGTTGCCATCCGCAGTCTCTCTCTCTCTTTCTCTCTCTCTGCCTGACTCTTCATTCCTGGCTCCTGTGACCTGGGGACAGAGGACTGCCCTCCTGATTCATGGCGCTCTCTGTGCTCAGGATCTGTAATCTTTGCACTGATTTCCTGTTGTGCTGGTGTATTGAATCTGCGCCTGCCATCATGAAGAACCAGGGGCCACCCTAGGCTGGGCTTTCCCCAGGACACCTCGAAGAACACAAGTCCGGGCTCCCAGTGCCAGAGTGGTGGTCAGGCAGGCATAAACGGGACACGGGTCAGACAAGAACCACAGGGTGTTTGCCAGGATAAATGAGTTTCTCCTGTGAGCGACCCCTGGTCACAAGTTGGACAACTTGGCAATATGCTGTCCACCGGGTAAAAGAAGTATCCCATGGAAAGCACCCTGGAAACACCCACGCCCAGCTCCCCTTCATTTCCTGTGGGAGCAGGGCTGCTAACTGCTCTGGTACTGGGCCCCCAATTTAGCTGGGGGAATCTCAAAACAGACACATGGGAGCTATTCAATAAAATGAATATTGCTCAAAGGAGGAATAATTTAGCCATTACAAACCAATACTGATTGGAAAGATTAGGTATGGAAGTCCGGCCTTAATTCTTGAAGTAATATAGAGCCACATGGTTTTAATCATTTTATATTCATTAACTCATTTAATCCTTATTTTAAAATTCTTGCGGTAGGTACGAGGGATCTTCAAAAAGTTTATGGAAAATGCATATTATGAAAAAACTATGCATGGAGTTCAAACTTTTTTTGCGCCAAGATAAACTCACACTAACTTATTATGACCTATCTAAACAATATCTAGTTTGAGGCACTCAGAAGAAGAAGGCATCAGTTTGAAAAAAGCTCCTATCAGAGCAACATAAATTCTCCTAAAATTGAAGCAAGAACAAACATCAAATTTGTGGTGAAGCTTGGGTGGAAGAATGGTGAAATCATCGATGCTTTACAAAAAGTTTATGGGGACTTCACCCCAAAGAAATCAGCAGCTTGCAAATTGATAACTTGTTTAAAGAAGGGATGAAACAATGTTGAAGATGAAGCCCAGGGCAGACCAGCTACATCCATTTGTGAGGAAAACATTAATCTTGTTTGTGCTCTAATGGGAAAGGACTGACAATTAATAGCAGAAATAATAGCCAGCACCATAGACATCTCAATTTGTTCGGCCTACACAATTCGGACTGAAAAATTGAAGTTGAGCAAACTTTCTACTCGATGGGTGCCCAAACCACTGTGCCCAGATAAGCTGCAGACTTTGTTTCCTGATCTTAAAAAATCTTTAAAGGACACTCTTTTTTTTTTCTTTCAGTTAAAATAATGTGTAGAAAAGACTGCATTGACATGGTAATTGGGGTATCCACCAACTCAGACATTTATCATTTCTTTGTGTTAGGAACATTCTAGTTCCACTCTTCATTATTCTAACTTATTGTTGATTATAGTCGCTTTGCTGTGCTATCAAATACTGTTCATTTTATCTAACTATATTTTTGCACCCATTAACCATCCCCACTTTATCTCTCCCTCACCACTACCCCTCCCAGCCTCTGGTAACCATCATTCTACTGTCTCCATGAGATCAATTGTTTTAATATTGAGCTCCCACAGATGAATAAGAACATGCGAGATTTGTCTTTCTATGCTTGGCTTATTTCACTTAACATTATGTTCTCCAGTTCCATCCAAGTTGT
Organism: Lemur catta; assembly: GCF_020740605.2. NCBI lineage: Eukaryota > Metazoa > Chordata > Mammalia > Primates > Lemuridae > Lemur > Lemur catta. Next base: position 44,996,035 of record NC_059142.1, on the reverse strand, counting down.
TGCCAATGGCAAGATTTCATTCTTTTTTATGGATATATAATATTTTGCTGTGTATATGTACCATAATTTCTTTATTGATTTGTTGATGGACACTTAGGTTGATTTCAAATCTTGGCTATTGTAAATAGTGTTGCAGTAATCATGGGAGTGCAGGTATCTTTTTCCATATACTGAATTCGCTTCTTTTAGATATATACCTAGTAGGATTGCTGGGTCATATGGTAGTTCTTATTTTTTTTTTTTTTTTGAAACAGGGTCTCTGTCATCCCGGCTAAAGTGCAGTGGCATCAGCCTAGCTCACAGCAACCTCAAACTCCTGGGCTCAAGCAATCCTCCCACCTCTGCCTCCTGAGTACCTGGGACTACAGGCTCCCGGCCACCACACCCAACTACTTATTCTATTTTTAATAGAGAGAGGGTCTCACTCTTGCTTAGGCTGGTCTTGAACTCCTGGCCTCAAGTGATCCTCCCATCTCAGCCTCCCAAAATCCTAGGATTGCAGGCGTGAGCCACCACGCCCCTTTAGGACCATTGCTGTCCATCCTCAGCCAGAGTACCTGTGACTCAAGGACTGATGGATTTGGGGGAGCATCTAAGACCACAAGGCCACCAAAAGTCCCCTTGGACCATGTTCAGGGTTTTGAAAGATCCGCAGCGGCATGCTCAGTAGTGTCCTGTCCGAGCCCAGCACTGATGTGCAGGTTCCTACTGCCAGGACACTGATGGCTGTTCTGGTGGAGGAGGATCCTATGTGTTCTTCAGCTTTGGGTGGGCTTTAGATCTCAGCCAGCTAGACGGTGGCCTTGCAGCAACAAAGCTGGCACACCTGCCACGTTCTCAGGCCATGGTGCTTTGTACATGGGGCTTTCCTGCCATCCCCTGCATTCTGGCAGGATCTCTGCTGGACAGCTGTGGCTGCTCAGCTCACAAATGTGGGAAGCAAACTCTCTGAAGACTTGGAGGAGGCATGAGCTGAGTTGTGTGTGCTCCAGGCACTTCTGGCTGTCAGGGGATGGGGGATCCTCCTCCCTCAAGGCCACTTAGATCTCGAGCAATTCTGTCTTTATCACAAGGTCACTGACGTTAGTCATCCCGGGTTTCTTGATGGGGAGTTGCAGAGGAGGACATCACTTAGGCCGGGGACTTCTTGAGACAGGCTGGAAGGGTTGGCCTTGAGAATGTAAGGCTAGGCTGATTTGGGGGAGATCAAGGACAAGTGAGAAACAATGAGTCCTTAATCCCTGACACGAAACACACAGTGAAGCTGGTAGCAGGGAAATCACATCTCTTTTCTGAGGTCACTTGGGCCGAACAGGGTGGAAGAGTAGAGGGCTGACCATCCAGATTCTTGAGTCCCAAGGAACCCTAGATTCTAGAATTGCTTGGAGGGGAGGGTGTCTCCCAACCCAGGAGCCCAGACCTTTTGCCTGTGTCTTGAGGATGAGCTGCCAGAAAAGAACACAGCCCACATCAGTCTGGCTCACAAAACTACACTTCTGGGGATTGGCCTGGAGGTGGCGCCCCCGCTATCGGTCTGGAAACGCTGGACCAAAACTCGGGCCAGTCTGGCAAATGGATAAGGAGGCCACCCAGTGAAAGAGGATGCCAAAGCTCAGAAGGCTGGCCTGGACCCTTTCATCAAGCCCTGGAAGAGAGCGGGGGCATTGCCCAAGCCTAATAGCACTGCCATGTCTTCAAACTGCCCAAGACTTTATCTCAAAATCTGTTTTTAACGTCCATCCCCAGAACCACAGTGACCTGAGTTTTAAATACTACACCCGATTTCTTCATAAAACATTCCAGATCCAACCTTCTCCCCAAATCTTTCCACGACACAGCTTAAAAACTCTTCTGATCAAAATGTACTTGGAGTGTTTATAGGGCAAAGATACATCTGACATCTTTAATAAAAGGATTGCAGGCAGGGCTAGATTGAGGAGCTGGCAGTGCTTTTGCCACCCCAGGTCCTGTAGCCTGGCCAGCCCCCTCCTCAGCTATGTCGTGCTCCCTTCAGAGGAGGGGTCAGGTAGGTGGCAGAGCTGCAGGGGGTCTGAGGGATTCTGTTCATTCATTTCCGGGCCACTGCTCTGGCCAAGGGATTCGATCTGTGCAAACAGGCTGAGGCACGTCTTCAAGACTGCCTTGTGTCCCCTGCCTCCGTGATCAGGTCTGGTTTTCTGGGCATGACAGAAGTTGGAGAATCAGTCAAGCCAGGTACAGTCCTGGGTAGTGATTGCTTTAAGGCTACAGTAGCCCTGGCTGAGGGCAGAGCCTATGAAATTAGATCCAGCCTAGCCATGCCTGTTCTTGAGGGCAAGCTACTGGGTGTAGGTGTGTGTGTGTTTTCCCAGCACAGGCCAAAGCAGATCCATTTCTTCCAGTCTCACTCTGTGTTAGGGTTCTCTGGAGAGACAGAACCAATAGGCGATGGATAGATAGATGACAGGGGATTTATTAAAGGGATTGGCTTGAGTGATTATGGAGGCTGACAAGTCCTGCAACAGGCCCTCTGCAAACTGGAGACTCTGGGATGCTGGTAGCACGGCTCATTCCAAGTCTGAATGCTTCAGAAACAGGGAAGCTGGTGGTGTAACTCTCAGTCCTAGGCCACAGGCCTGAGAACCTTGGGGCTACTAGGGCAGTCCTAGAGTTTAAAGAATGGGGAGCCTGGAATTATTGTCCATGGACAGGAGAGAAAGAATGTGTCCCAGCTATGGCAGACAGCTTGACATATTTGCTTTTTCTCTGTTTTGTTTTGTTTTTTAATAGAGATAGGGGTCTTACTGTGTTGCCCAGGCTGGAATACAGTGGCGTGATCATAGCTCACTGCAGCCTCAAAGCCCTGGGCTCTAGTGATCCTCCTGCCTCAGCCTCCCAAGTAACTAGGACAACAGGCAGGTACCACCATGCCTGGCTAATTTCTAAATTTTTTGTAGAGACAGGGTCTCACTATGTTGTCCATGCTGATCTGAAACTCCTGGGCTCAACTGATCCTCCTGTCTCAGCCTCTAAGTAGCAAGGACTATGGATTATAAACATGTGCCACCACGCCCAGCTATATATATATTTTTTTTTCTAATTTTTTGTAGAGGTGGGTCTTGCTATGTTGCCCAGGCTGGTCTTGTACTCCTGGCCTCAAGCCATCCTCCTGTCTCGGCCTCCCAAAGTGCTGGGATTACAGGTGTGGCCCATCACACCCAGGCTTCTCTGTTTTTTTTCTCTCTAGGCACCCCGCAGATTGATGGTGCCCGTCCACATTGAGGGTGTCTCTTCCCCGTCTATTGCACTAACACATGTTAACCTCCTCTGGAAACACCCTCCCAGACACACCCCGAAATAATGCTTTATCAGGTTTCTGGGCATTTCTTAATCAAGTGGACATCTAAAATTAATCACTACACAATCCATGGATACATTATCCCAGCCAAGATGTGAGAAGTTTTTCCCCCCAGCCCCTTATTTATTTTAGGAAAAAGAAAATCTTATAAGCCTTCAGCATCCCCGGGCAAATGCATTGTATGTTTTAGTTAGCACCTTCCCTTCCCCTTTATAAAAAAGGTCATTCTTTTTACGATCAAGCTAACATCCATTCGCTTTTGAGTCATGCAAATAAATGTTTAATAAAATTCGAAATCTCCTAAGACATTAGCTTTATAGCTTCCTGGCTGAGAAAATAACATTTGTGAGGGTGAGAAGATAATGAAATGGCTGCAATGACTCGAGGTAGCTTTAGTCGATCAGGAAATAAAAATATTCTGTCCCTCTATTGCTCAGCGAGAATGACCCATTAGGAAGACTAAGTGGGGCTTTGAAAATCCGCGCTGGCTTCACTTCCTACTAGCCAGGCCCATTCAGGGAGCAGCGAGGGCCAAAAGGAGTACGATGGAAAAAAAAGATTAGGTGTAACTTCCCCCCTGGAAACAAAATCTGGTTTCCACCACCAGCCAGCGGGGCTGCAAGTCCTTCAATGGAACGTCTGTAGTGGGGAGGCTCGGCGGCGGCTCAGTTCGAGTCACTGTCCTGACCTGCTGGGATAAAGCGACATCGGGTGTGGTTAAAGGCTGGCAGCTGCTTTTAGGTGGGTGTTTCCAGGGATTTCAGAGGACTCAAGAATGAAGGAATAAAAATCACTGAATAGTGGAAGGCATAAAGACGTTGTTTTCAGGCAAAGCCACACTAGCTTGAAATGTGTGTCTCTCCCCAGTTTGTGTTATTCTTCCCATTTCGGTTATGATGATTTTTTTTAAATCCTTTTATTCTCTTCTCTCAGAACGAGGGGAGTAATTGATTTCCTTATCAAGATGCCAGGCGGTACCTTTTCCACGGCTTTGGGGGGGTGCACAGCAAACCTGAAACCATTGTCAGGCCGCTGCGGCTTCCAGCTATAATCGTTTCTGTCATCAGGTAAGCCCGCTGGCATCTGTTTTTAAAATTTTATTGTTAAGCGTTGTCCTTTGCTGGTTAAAGAAATGCTAATGTTCTTTACTTTGTGATTGTGTTAGCCAGAAAAAAAGGCTTTTTAACAATGACAAAAATAAAACTTGTTAGATCATTTTTAATGGTAATAAATTGGTTCCTGAAGATTTGATTAAAGAGAAAGCTAAGTCAATCTAAGCAGAGTCCAAATGAGGTAGAAAGGCCATAAAGGGGGTAAAAAAGGCAGTTGTGGAACCATAGACGCAGTAAAAGAAAAATTTTGAAAGTGTAAAAATAAAAAAAAAAACCCAAATCACTAATGCATCTTTCATATTTTTCCCAGAGAGATACAGCTATAGATACAGAGGTAGCTATACATAGGTAAGTCTGTGTATCTATACATGTTCCAAAAAGGACTAGACATCTTACCAATTGATAATAGTTCAACTGGGAGTAACTTTCTTGCTGAAAGGGCAAGGGGAACTGAAGAAAGAAGACTTAAAGTATATCTATAATTGTTCCCTATTCCAAATACAACATTTTTTTTTTTTTTTTGAGACAGGGTCTTGCTCTGTTGCCCAGGCCGGAGTGCAGTGGCACGCTCATAGATACCTCACTGCAGCCTGCAGCCTGGAACTCCTGGGCTCAAGTGATCCTTCTGGCTCAGTCTCCAGAGTAGCTAGGATTACAGGTGTGTGCCACCATGCCCGGCCCATAAGTTATTTATTAATTTTTATTGAGATATACCAAAAAATTCACCCTTTTAAATAAGTCTGCAATTCAGTGGGTTTTAGTATTCACAAGATAGTACAACCGTTACTGCTATCTAATTCCAGAACATTTTCATCACCCCAGAAAGAAGTCCCGGAATTATTGGCAGTCACTCCCCATTTCCCCTCTCCCATCTCCTGGCAACCCTTTGTATACTTCTGTCTCTATGAATTTGCCTATTCTGGACAGCTCGTATAAATAACAATATGTGATTCCAGAGAAGAGGCCTTTTGTCTCTGGCTTCTTGCACTAGTATATATTTTTTTAAAACCGTGGTAAAATACACGTAACATAAAATTTACCATCTTAACCCTTTTTAAGTGCACAATTCAGTAGTGTTAAGTATATTCACATTGTTGTACAATCTTCAGAACTTAGTCTTCTTCCCAAAGGGCGACTGTGTCCCCGTTAAACACGAACTCCTCATTCTCCCCTTCCCCCAGCCCATGGCGACCACCATTCTACTCTCTGTCTCCATCCACATTGCAGCATGTGTCAGAATTTCCTTTTAATGCTGAGTGACATGTACCCCCCAGTGCCTTGTGTTAAATAACCTAATGTGTATAATTTCATTTAGTACTTAAAACAGTCCTATTCAGTAAGTTCGATTTTTATGTTCATTTCACAGATTAAAAAAACTAAGGCTCAGAGAGGTAAAAAATTATGCAAATCACACTATTATGTGGTATCCCTGTGACCGGGACTGAATCCAGACCTGATACCAGAGTATTTATATTGGACTATACCATGCTACCTTCTATGCACTTCTCAGTGTTCTAGTAATAAAACAATAAATCATAATAAAATCACAATAATTATTATTTCCACTAACCTTTATTAAATGTTTACAAGGTTTCAGGCACCATGGTTTGTCTGCGTTATTTCATGTAATCCTCATTTCATTATGAGGTGGGTACTATAATCAGTCCCATTTTACAAATGAAAGGACCAAAGTCAAGAAATCTGCCCAGGATCACAGAGTTGCCCCAACACATTCAGTGTTCTTGTTGTTTCCCAAGCATAAGGGCTGCACTTTGTTCAGAACGTTCTTCTGCAGCTCTTCATGCAGCCTGCTTCTTGAAAGATCAAGTTTGATCTCAAATGTCACCTCCTTACAGAAGCCTTCCCTCTCCACTTCATCCAAAGTAGCATTGTGCACCTACCAGCATGCAATAGGCACTCAATAAATATTTGTTGAGTAAGTGAGGACATCCCATCGCCATTCCCACCCTCCAAACTTGCTGTCCGCATTCCCCAAGTCCAGAAGGGCTTGCCTGCCTGGCTCAAGTCTTCCCCGACTCCGGAGGGTGCAACCTTCTTTGAGTACGTCTAAGACTGTTAGCCCTCATGCGTCCAGCAGTTCCAGACTCCTTAATCAGGAAATAATCCTTCCCTGCACACTCGACCAATTCAGTTCTCCTTTTGTACATTCAACAAACAAATTTCTCTTGAGTCTCTGTCATGCTAGATGTGCTGGAAGGAGATGAATAAGATGCAGTTCTACCCTCCGCTTGTAGGTGGAATGGGTCTGTAAACAAGCAATTTCAACACAGTGGGAGAGATGCAAAAGACAGACACACGTGGTCACTTGGACGGCACACATACCCCAAAATAAAGAGATGCATGTACAAGGCTCAGCAGAGCAAAACCAGGCAAAAGATGATGTGGCTACGAACAAATCAAAATTCACCATCAACATATTCTGAAAGGTGTGCAGTGGTGCTGACTTCAAATTCTGGCTCCATCATGCACTAGGTATCTGACCTTGGGAAAATTACATAAGCTCTGAGCTCCAGTTTCTACCTAGGGAAAATAATACCTATGCAGAGTGTTATTGTGAGAATTAAATGAAGTAATGTCTGTAAGTTCCTTGGCACTGCTTCCGGCACATACTATACACAAATGGCACTTTCACATTACTATTGAAGAAAAAAATCTTGAATACAGAAAAAAAATCTTTTAGCACAAAGATGTATTTATAGTAGGAAAATTTCTGAAACACACTAAAAGTCGTCTTGATGGAATGTTATGCAGCTGTTAAATTGTGAAAATGTTTGGCAGAGTCATAGATCCAAAAAGCACTAGATAAAATTGTATATCTGGCGGGATCTTGGCTATGTAAATATATCCCCAAAGTCCCTGGGCCTCTCCAGCCTGTGGGTTTATGTGAGGTCACATTAGCCTTATACCCAAATTTCACTGCCTCATTGCCCCCACCTGCTGTAACAGACCACCTCTAGAGAGGCCCAGGGGGCCCCAGAGAATAGTTAGAGCATGTGCCCCACCCCCTCAAGTATTCATAAAATGTTTGATGGGCACAGCCACCCTTTTGCCAAGCCTTTGCCCCATAAAGGACACCTCTCTGTGGGGTGACCAAACACCTGGTCTGCCTGGGACTGAGGAGTTTCCTGGGATGTGGGACTGTCAGTGCTAAAAGTGGGAAAACTCTTGGCAAATGGGGATAAGTTGGTCGCTCTGTCTCACTGGGCAAGGTACAGCCAAAACTGCACAAGTTTTAGATCCCCAAATGGGGTGGTTTGTTTTATCCGCTGGAACCAAGCTATATTCCTCCCAATATAGGGACTGGTGGGCTGCCCAAAGGACTGGGCAACCAGAATATTTATCTTTGAATTCAGGGGACTTTTATCCCGGCTACCAGGGAAGTCAGAATACTAGTCAAAAGGTTGCCTGAGAAACAGATAATCAGAGCACAGGTCTAGACAACAGATGCTGGTTTGGGAAACCTGAGCACATTGGGTGGCAACTGGAGGCATCGTGAGAGTGGACTAGATGGTCCAGGAGACCTGCAAATAGGATGGAAGCCTCAGGAGAATGACATTTGAGCCAATGGGTAGAGGCAAATGAGTCCACAAAAGAAAGTGAGGGAGTCCAAGCTGCAGTGCAAGGTGCTCTGCCAATTGGTCCTCATGGCCAGTGTATCCAGCGGTGCTCTGTATATGGCCACATCTGGGATCCTATCCAGAGCCTGTGACAAGCCAAAAAAGTATCACTATGGTTGTGCTTAGGGTTTTGGAACAAAGCTTTGGTCTCTTTGACTAATAACTATTCTTTCTGGAAACTGCTCTCACTTTGCTCCTGGGCCCTGGCAAAGATTGAAAGCCAGGTGACCACATACCTGTGCGGCTTATCATTAATTACCTGCTCATTAGCCATAAAGTGGCCAGTAACACTTCCGTCCCCAAAGGACGTGGTACATATAAAAGCAGGCCCGAGCAGGTCCGGGAAAAGCACAGGAGCGCGACTCCAAGTGTTTACTCCCATTCCACTGTCAGCCTTCCCTCAATTCACAACCATGGCCTTATGAACTCCCATGGCCAGGTGACTAAGGAAGACAACATTTGAGCTCGGTTCGAGGATGGTATCAGCTGGAAGTGGGCTGCTAAGGTATGACAGTTGCACTTCAAAGTGGTATTAAAGGACAGTGGCAAAAGGAAATCATCCCACAGGATAGAGTTTGAGTTGTACTCTCTCGGTCCTTTCTACCATGAGAAAGACTATCATTTCATGGGCCAGATGGTCATGAACTCAGACTGGTGATAAGGAGGTTTGGGAGAGAGGATGTAGATGAACCTTTCAGAATAGGCCTAGAGGGCTGGGTGCGGAGGCTCACGCCTGTAATCCTAGCACTCTGGGAGGCCGAGGCAGGAGGATCGCTTGAGGTCAGGAGTTCGAGACCAGCCTGAGCAGGAGGGAGACCCCGTCTCTACTTAAAATAGAAAGAAATGATCTGGACAGCTAAAAATATATATAGAAAAAATTAGTCAGGCATGGTGGACTACATGCCTGTAGTCCCAGCTACTCGGGAGGCTGAGGCAGAAGGATTGCTTGAGCCCAGGAGTTTGAGGTTGCTGTGAGCTAGGCTGATGCCATGGCACTCTAGCCTGGGCAACAGAGCAAGACTCTGTCTCAAAAAAAACAAAACAAACAAAAAAACCCAAACAAATGAAAAAACAAAACAAAACAGAACAGGCCTAGAGAGTATTTGTGTCCCGTATGAATATTTATCCAAATATCCTCACTGCTAAGGAAGCTTTAATAAGCAAGTGGACAACAAGAGCCACTTCTTGGATGTGAGTCAAGCCAGTACCTGCCTATTAAGGTCGTGACAAAATGGCCAGGGGTCTGGGAGTGAGGTTATGAGGGCTTCATCGTGGGCTTCCCCTCACTAGGCTGACCAGGTGATTGCTACTGCTAAGTGCCCATGTTGGAAGGAATTATTAGAATGGATTCTTTTTACCAGGGTGGGGACAGTGAGTCAGCCTCAGTAGGAAGAGGTTTCTACTGAATTTGGATCTGCTCTTCCCATCAGTAATGCTTTTACTATTATCACCCTACATGGGTTTACTGAACACCTAATTCACCATGATAGTATCTTATACATCAAATCACCTGACCAAGGAACTAACCTTACAATGAAGGAAGGACTGACCTCCCATTAGATTCACCAGCCTGTTGTACACCCCAACAACCAGAAGCAGCTGGCTTAATAGAATAGAAGGATGGCCTATGGCTGCGGTCCCCAACCCCCAGGTGGCAGACCAGTACCTGTTCGTGGCCTATTAGGGACCGGGCTGCAGAGTTCCAAATTGTCTTTCATGAAACCGGTCCCTGGTGCCAAAAAGGTTGGGGACCGCTGGCCTATAGAACACATGGCTACCGAGCCAGATGGAAGGCAACAGCCTGAGAGTTCAGATTCCATTTATACGCGGAATCAGCAATTCTGGAGTTATCCATATCCTTCTCATGAGTTCCTTTTCTGGTTAAATGAGCAGAGTCAGTTCGTTCTTTCTTTTCTTTTCTTTTCCTTCTTTCTTCCTTCCTTCCTTCCTTTTCTTTCCTTGCTTCCTTCCTTCCTTCCTTCCTCTTTCTCCCTTCCTTCCTTTTTTTGAAACAGAGTCTTGCTCTGTAGCCCTGCGGAGAGTGCCCTGGCATCATCATAGCTCACTGCAACCTCAAACTCCTGAGCTCAAGCCATCCTCCTGCCTCAGCCTCCCAAGTAGCTGGGACTGCAGGCATGTACCACCACGCCCAACTAATTTTTCTATTTTTGGTAGAGACAGGGTCTGGCTCTGGCTCAGGGTCAGGCTCGTTCCCAACTCCTGACCTCAGGCAATCCTCCTGCCTTAGGTTCCCAAAGTGTCAGGATTACAGGAGTGAGCCACCACGCCCAGATCAATCTGTAGTGTTTTTTAAAAAATTGACTTATCTCACTGCGTGATCTCAGAAATGGGAAAAAAAGAAAAGAAAAAATTGACTTAGTTGCCAACATTTAAAAGTCAAAAGATTTCATATGAAATCCACATTTCTACCTTCTCTTGAAAATTTTGAAGATCTGGCAATTTTAGGCCTGCATTCCCATAGCTGCCCTTTTTAAACAAAACATGGGCACTTCTGTTTGCCAAAGTCCTCACCTTGCCCACTTTATTTACTGTCATTACTTTCATTACTTACCTAGTCACTGTAGGCATATATAAGTTTGCCATCCTTGGTGCTCAACCAAATTGTATTGAATAAATTAATTGGCCAATTCGTGCTTGAATTTTAATTTTCATTTCACATATGTGTTCCATTTCCCTAACTAGATTGTAATAAGCCATTTGGCAGAGGGGATCCTGTTAACTGTTTTTCTTTAAATAATTTTTTGGTTGTCACATATTTCAATACATGTTCATATATGTTTATAAAACCTTTCTCTTATCTGCAGAGCTGACCTTGACCACTCTGGGGTGAGTCCCTCTGATTCGGTCTGGGGGGTGCCTGAAATTTCATCATCATGCTTCCTTCTCTGGGCTGAGACCCAGGTGATTTGTCAGGTAAAGAAATTAAGACTTTTTCTCCAATAATACAAACATACTGTGAAGTAGGTTTTAGGCAGGATGCCATCTTTTCTACTGCAAAGGAAAGATAGGCAAGTTCTTGCCAAAGTGGTCCAGTTCCTAGCTGGGACTTTGAGAAAGGTCATGGGAGATTAGAATGTACAAGTGGTTGCGTTCTGGAGTTTATCCGAGGCTTTCTGGGTGGGGATTCTATGCAATAAGCCTCAGAATGACCCTCTCTACGGGTCTGGCGGCCCAGGGCGTGGTTCCTGGCACAATCTCCTAGCACTTGTCATTGGGGTCAATTTCAGGACTCTAGAACCAAGCTTCGGAGTTTCCGAATTCTGGGGGCTCGTCTTACGGTCCCCCAGTTAATCTCCCTATGTCGCTGGCGCTGCCCAGTGCTCTGGGTTGCTGGGGTCGCCCCCTTCCGCGACACCCTCCCGGGCTCTTTCAGCCTCAGTTTCCCTAAGGGGGCAAGTGGAGGATATCTGGGGGCTCCCCTGTCCTCCTCCCCGAGCCGGACCAGGGAAGACGCCGGGAGGAGGCCCGGCCGAGTTCGGGGTCCAGCCGGGGCTCCGCGGAGGCGTGGGTCTCCCGCGGCCCTTGACCCAGGGCATTTCCCAAGTGGGGCGCCCCTCCGCCCCGCGCCACCAGCGCCAGCGGTCCATCAACGCTGCCAAGCGCCAAGCGCCGAGCCCAGGCGCCCCCGGCGCCCCGGGCTCCCCGCCCCCGACTCGGCGCTCCCGCGCTCCCCCTAGCGGCCGCCGCGCCGCCTCGCTCCGTCCCAGGCTCGTCGGCGGCGCAGCTCACGTGACCGCGCTCCGGGCCTGCGGCCGCTGTCGGTTCCCCCAGTCACCGAGCGAGAGGGAAGAAACAAGATGGCGGCTGAAGGCGATCCGGAGTGGGGCCCCAGCAATTCGGATTGAGCCTTCTCCCTCCACCCGCTTCCGCCGGCCGGGCCCCTCCCGCCCGGCCCCGCGGGCCTCCCCACCCGGCCCCGGCGCCCCCCACCGCCCCCCTGCGCCCGCCCCTCCCCCCTCCGCTTTCCCTTCTCCCCCCGCCTCGGCTCCAACATGAGGGGCCGGCGGGGCAGGCCGCCCAAGCAGCCCGCAGCTCCCGCTGCGGAGCGCTGCGCCCCGGCCCCGCCGCCGCCGCCGCCGCCGCCGCCCACGTCCGGACCCATCGGGGGGCTGCGCTCGCGGCACCGTGGCAGCAGCCGGGGCAGGTGGGCCGCCGCCCAGGCTGAGGTGGCGCCCAAGACGCGGCTGAGCTCGCCCAGGGGGGGCAGCAGTAGCCGAAGGAAGCCGCCGCCGCCGCCGCCGCCGGCGGCCCCCCCCAGCACCAGCGCCCCGGGCCGGGGGGGGCGAGGAGGCGGGGGCGGCAGGACGGGGGGAGGGGGCGGCGGCGGCCACCTGGCCCGGACCACCCCGGCCCGCAGGGCCGTCAACAAAGTGGTGTACGATGACCACGAGAGCGAGGAGGAGGAGGAAGAGGAGGACATGGTCTCCGAGGAGGAGGAGGAGGACGACGACGGCGACGCCGAGGAGACCCAGGATTCTGAGGACGACGAGGAAGATGAGATGGAGGAGGACGACGATGATTCCGATTATCCGGAGGAGATGGAAGACGACGACGACGACGACGCCAGTTACTGCACGGAAAGCAGCTTCAGGAGCCATAGCACCTACAGCAGCACTCCAGGTACCCACCCAGCCCAGTTGCTGCAGACTCCTTCCCCACCTCCTCTACCCTCCCCCCTTGCTCACTCCCTCTGGAGTGCTGTGCATCCCGCTCCGATCTCCCCCCAACCCCGCCTCCCCCCCAAACAGAGGGGAAATGCGACGGCACATCAAGTGGCAAAACACTAGCTTTACAAGAGGAAAGAGGCGCATTGTTCAAAATGGAGATTGCATTGTTGCAGTTTGCAGGCCACACACTCCTCTCTTTCTCCCCCCCATCCCCTCTTTTTTCTCTTCAAAATTTGTGCCAGTGCAGTGTCTCCACCGGGCAGGATTGAAACTTTGGCACACACATATCCATTGCATTCATTTTTCTCCCCTTGTTTTGGTGTGGTTTTTTGGAATGAAAGAAGCCCCTTGTTTTGCAAATCTCTTTGCATTTCTAATGTGGTTTGTTTTGGATTTTTATTATGTATCTCTTATTTAAAAGAGAATTAAAGATTTCGACAGCCTGTGACACACAAACACATAAAACATGCTTCTCTTCACACCCCTAGCTGTGTGGTATAAAAATTGTGTTAAGGAAATGGATCAGTTGAGTTAGTAGGGTAGCCTCATCTGGTCCTGTGTTTTTGTTTTTATTCTTCGAGCGCTAATGGGCTCGTGCAACAGTTGCTGGTCAATGGCTGATTAAAAAGCAAAGCAGAACACCAAAACAAAACGAAATTTGGTAATTGATCCGATTCAAAATCATTTTGGTTAAGTCCAAAATAAAAGTACAAAACACCAGGAACGTGCGTCTTGACAGATTTCATCCCTTTGCTTTGCTTTGGAAATGCAGTTTCGTGTCACCTGTTGCGGAAGATGTGTAGTTGATCATCTAGACATAATTGTACGAAGATGAACTTTCGGACCCACTTCTAAGTCACACAGCAGAAGTATCAGATGTATTACAAAATGAGTTTTTGTTTTCATTCTATTTCTGAGGAAAAAGGCCTCCCTGAATCTGTAATGAATTTCTCCATGGTAACTCCTCTCCTGTTTTCTCACAGAAAGTTTCTCTAGGCTGGTGCTGAGATGCATTTTGTTAAACACACACACCCCCCTACAGTTGCTGCTTTGTATTAAATACGTAGTTGCGGTTTACTAAATTGTGAAAATAACATAACTGTAACAACCACTTAAAAGACTTTTCCTTTATATTTTTGTTAATCCGGGTTAACTAAGATAGAATCTGGTTTTAAAAGCATTTACAAACTAAAGTTTATGGGGAAATATTTATGAGGACATACTACTTTTTCTTGAAAAAGATGTCATGTCATTTTTAGAGAGACTAGGTAGTAGAAGTAGTTAAATTTAAGAGTTTCCATTTTTTAATAAATGCTTAAATACTTAATTGGGGAAGTAGTGTAGGTATTAAACCAGTTGTAAACCCATTTAGATTGTCCTAACATCAAGTGAAAAGGGGTGATTTCTTTTACCTGACAGTAAAATTAGTTACCTGTCTTGTCTGTGGAAGGCTGTCAGGAGAATGAAGGGGATGAATCAAGTGTCAAGTATTTACATTTTGCATGTAGAAGGGACCACATGTTAGTTGTTGCCAACTTAATTTTAGTACATTTTTTTATAGTAATAGTTTTTACCTTAGGAAATCACATGTTGGTCTTCTTTGTATCTAATTGCTAGGAATTGACACAGTGAGACTGAATTATTTACACTGTTGGAGGAAGGTTTTTCTGGTTAGACAGAGCTAAGACATTTTGACATGGCAGTTCAGCTAACTTTAAGTCCCATTTGAAGGCTTAGCAAATAGTATTTAGGATTGATGGCTATGCATGTATTGAATTAAATTACAGTTTGTGACTAGGCTTCCTTTTTTAAAAAAAAATACTTTGTATGTGATAATTCAGTGACATTTTGTTTTTCTTAATGATGCTCGTAGCCCACCTTGTGTATACTTGTCCTAGCCTTATATGAATTTATTGACTAATTAGGGATACGTTTTGATCTTTTCCCCCTGCAGCTCCTAACAGTGTTTTGCACATAGCAGGTGTTCATCAAAGATTGGTTGGATAAACTATTGTTAGTAGGTGAGAACTTGTAATAAATGAAGTTTTGGTAATTCTACAGTAGGTGCCAAAACTTCTAAATATTTTGGATTTAGGAAACTAAAAATTGATCTAATTAGGGTTTAATATACAATTTGACCAGTGAATGTTTTTAATAGCAGAGTTACTCTGTTTGAGCTGGTATTTCATACTGCTTGCCAGGCATTTTCCTTTCTTTAGTGGCTGTGGTGTTAACTTGGACATTTTACCTTTTGAAAGACATTATTTCTTAAGGTTATAGTAAAATGAACATGACATTTTGTGTTCTGAACTTTTAGAATATGTCCACTTGCCTGGAATGAGTAACAATGCATGACAGTGAGTTGTTCAGGCTAAGTATTAGTTTCATTAGTTTTATTGTCTGTACTTCCTGGGAGGAAGGCTGTCAGGTGAATGTGTGTATGTGTGTATGCTTTAGAAGAAAAAAGTTTTAGGACTTGGTTTAAGGTAGCCCAAGAGCACATAAAGAAATATAATTGGTGGATTTGAATCCTGTTGTACTATCAAGGCAAAAAGAGAAATTTACATTCTTGGTAATTTAGAATAATTTGATTTATTTTTGTAGTTTAGAATGTTGGCTTAAGTACTGATGTGTTAGGTTCTAGTGTAAGAAAGAACTCATTCATCTATTCATCTGGTGAGTACTTTGTAGGTAATATAGCTGTTGATGATGCAAAGACGTTGGTTGACATTATGAAAGTCATAGATTTTTAAAAGTTAATTCATTAGAGATTAAGTGTTTTCCTTTTATGGAGAAACATTTTTAATGGGTACCTAAGGTAGTCACATGATAAGAACTGTAGGGATGACAACTTATTAATACAAAGTTGAAACATCTAGTTTTGCTTAAGTTGGAAGCATTTGACTAAATAAAGCTTTTATTAATTTATTTTTATTTTTTAAATTTAGGATTATTTCAGCCTATAGGCTTTATGATACCACCAATGCTTTGAGATTATATAGAAAATCTGTTTTGAATAGGCATTTGGTAAAGTTCTGACAGCACTTTGAAATTAATCATTTGCTAATTAAAAAAATTAAATTATGCTCAAAACAGAATGGTTCTTGTATTTCAGTCTGTCTTGTGTGAGACTTCTGAGAATACTTACCTGGAATTTTGAAATTTCAAACCTCTGATGACTTTAGAAAGCAACAACCCTGGTGTTATCCTGGGGGAGTTAGTGATTTATGTCCTCTGAAGATTATGACAGTGAAGATCAGTGGGAGAGAGGCCATGAATGAACTATAGATTTATCTGAAACAGAATTTGTTACTGGTTTGGCAATATTTATTCCCGTCAGTGTCAACCAAATATCTGTTCAGTATATGTGTAATTCCTGATTGCTCAAATGAGGTACAAAGTGCAGTGGAGATTTAAAGGAGGGCAAGATCATACCATACCCTCTTTAGGGGAATTGGTATGGGCATGTGCTTCCTGGATGGGCATGTGGCAAGTGAGGACAGACAGATTGAGGGAGGGAGAGTGGAAGGGAGCAGCAGGGACTGATAGTAAAGTGTGGGCAGTCTCAACACGATTTAGCAAGAGCCTGAGTATGTGAAGGAAATAAACTAAACTCCATCATATGCTGTGTTTGGCAGTACCTAGAGAACCAGGCGATAGCATTCCCATCCTCATCTGTAGATTAAGGATTGGGCTAGATCAGTGATCCTCAGGCATTTTTCACTCCTGGAACATCCAGGGGGATATGCTGTATTCCCACCAGCACCATGCATAAGCATGAAACAAAACCAAATCCAATTGCAGAGAATACTGTTAAGCCACTGGTATAACCCTTTCCTCCAAATTGAGAGAATTATGGGAGAGATGGTCTGAAGCCCTCCCTTTCTCAAATCTGTTTCAAACCTGTTTAATTTTGGGTATTGGGGGTCAATCAGAAGATCTGCAGAGTAGGAAATGATTTCAGTGGCATGCGAGGAACTTTAGCGTAGCTTCTGTTCTGCATGATGGATTGGAAGAGGATGAGATTGCTGGTGGGATCCAGATGTGTTTTGTAGCCCTGGATGGAAAATCAATATAGTAGGTAGAGTTCTCCAGGCCTTGACATATCAGATGTGTAGACTGAGAGAGGAATGAATCAAATATGCCTTTGTAAGAACGGTAGTGCTTTCAGTAGCAATAGGAAAGTCAAGATTATAAGAGAAATTAATGAGTTCTGTTTTCAGCTATCAGTACCTGAAGAGGTTAAACATGAGAATTAGAAGAAAGAAAATGAGGGCCAAAAGAGTTA
The DNA here is from genome assembly GCF_020740605.2 of Lemur catta. Lineage (NCBI taxonomy): Eukaryota > Metazoa > Chordata > Mammalia > Primates > Lemuridae > Lemur > Lemur catta. Next base: position 44,978,972 of record NC_059142.1, on the reverse strand, counting down.
AGCTGGACTGGGCCAGGTCTGGTGTGTCATGCCTGTAATCCCAGCACTTTGGGAGGCCAAGATGGGAGGATGGCTTAAGGCCAGGAGTTTGAGACCAGCCTGGGCAATACAGTGAGACCCCATTTCTACAAAAAAAAAATTAGCCAGGTGTGGTGGTGCACATCTATGGGCCTAGCTACTTGGGAGGCTGAGGTGGGAGGATCACTTAAGCTCAGGAGTTCAAGGCTGCAGTGAACTATGATCACTCAGAGCCTTTAAAAAAATAAATGTGGGCAACATGATTTGTGAGTAGTAGGGAGGTGTGTCCTAGGTATGCGGTGATAAATAGTCTTGCATACAGTTCATGCTTGTCTGCTCTTCTGGTGCTCACCCATAGGTGTGTTTGGAAATGGAGCTGTGTGTTGAAATGGAGCTGTGTGTTGAAACGTGTGTATGCAGCAGGATTGGAGATGTTAAGACCAGGAGTTCTGTTATCTTCTGTTAGATCCTCCTTTCCTCACTCCTCAAGACCCTGTGTCTTCCCTGTGACTGCAGACCCTTGGAGGTGGGGATGTGGTGGCTAAGAGGGTGGTGGTAGCGTTGGGCCAGCAGTAATCTGGGTCACACAGACAGGAGCAAATCCTTGCTGCTGCCCTCTTCCCTCCGTGCTCCTTAGCCAGGCTCCAATCCCCCTTTCTGGGAGGTCTTCCTCTAGTCCTGTGTACCTTGGTCTCTCCTCTTTGGTTGCTTGCTTACAGTGGTTATAGTCTCAGCTTCATAATTCAGAAGTAGCTTTGCACTGACCCTCATCGTTCTAATTTTTTCCTTTCTTTTGGTTCTTTAAAATGATAAAGCCTCAGGAGGCAGAATATTTAACCAAAAAAACCCCAGCTGGATGCAGTGCCAGTAACCTAGCACTTGGGGAGAGTCCAAGGTGTGAGAATTGCTTGAGGCCAGGAGTTCAAGACCAGCCTAGGCAATATTGGGACCCTGTGTCTATAAAAATAAAAAAATTAGCCAGGCGTGGTGGCATGTGCCTGCATTCCCAGCTACTAGGGAGGCAGAGGCAGGAGGATTGACTGAGCCCAGGAGTTTGAGGATCATGCCATTACACTCCAGCCTGGGCAACAGAGCAAGACCTTATCTCAAAAAAATAATAAAAAAATAAAAACAAAACTTATACATGCAAAATACACTTTAAAAGATTGAAAGTAAAACGACACAGAAAGAATTAAAATGCACATAATTAAATATAATTATGTTTTAATTGTTTTGTCTGTTATATATCTAAAATTATTACCTTTTTCTAGATAGTAAGTTATTTATATATTACTTTTTTATTGCCATATGATTTTTTAAATAGTAACAGTAGGAGCTAACATTTATTTTTTATCTTTTTTTATCTTTTAAATTGCTGAATGATTTTCAAGCAATATTTATAAAAATTCAATTTTTAAAATAATAGTTTTATGGAGATATAATTTTATATACTATAAAATTTACCCTTGTAAAGTATATAATTTTAGTTGTTTTTAGTATATTCACAGAGTTAGACAACCATTAACCATTACTTAATTCCAGAACATTTTTATCCCCCCCAAAAAGAAACCTTTGCTTGTGGCAGTGACTCCCCATTCTTCCCCTCCCTCTCCCTCATCCCCTGGCAACCACTAATATACTTTCATTCTCTGTTGGTTTACCTCTCCTGGACATTTCTTATAAATGGAATCATATATTAACAAGTGGCTTCTTTTTTCATTTAGCATAATGTTTTCAAGGTTCACACATATCTTAGTATGGTATAGATACATACTATATTTGAATAACTATATACTATATTTGAATAACATTCCATTGTATGGATAGAACAACATTTTTTTTTAAAGGGACTGAGTCTTACTATGTTATCCAGGCTAGCCTGGAACTCCTGGGGTCAAGTGATCCTCCTGTCTTGGCCTTCTGAGTAGCTGGGACTACAGGTGTATGCCACTGTGCCTGGAGACCACATTTTGCTTGTCTGTTTCATCAGTTCATGGACATTTGACTTGTTTCCACTTTTTGGCTATTATGAATAATGCTGCTGTGGACATTATGTACAGGTTTTTTGTCTGGACATATGTTTTCATTTCTCTTGGATATATACCTAGGGGTGGAATTGCTGGATCATTGCAAATTCAATTTTTATAGAATTATTTTAACCGAACTTGTTTTGTTTGTTACAGTAGGTTTTTTTTTTTTTTTTTTTTCATCAAAAGCAGAAGTGTTCAATGTTACAGTAGTTTTTAAGAAGAATTCTTTGAGGACAGTAGAGAGCTGCATTATAAGTCTTCCAAAAGATTTATGGGTTTTGGGTTGCTTTAGGTCAGCTTGGAGAGTTTACTCCAGAAGGAATTTGTCAGATAAGGACCAGTGTAAGTGGAATTACAGGATTGATTTCCACACTGGCAGTGCAGACTTGTGGTAGGCATTGGGGACATCTGTATATATGAGCCCCCTACAGAATTTTAGTCTGTCATGATGTACAAGAATTTGAGGATTCTACAGGAATCTTTTAATGATTGTCAGGGATCTAGAGAGGTGGCATGTAGCATAGAGATTTAAAGAATGAAGAATCTGGAATCAAAGTTCATGGGTTTGAATCTGAGCTTTGTGATGGTGGGCAGTGTGCTCAATTTTCTGTGCCTTGCTTTCCTCCTTTGTAAAATGGAGACATCGTAGTACTTAATTCAAGTTGCTGCGAGGGTTAAATGAGTTAATATGTGCCCACAACTTTCCCATGGTTGGAACATGGTAAAGATTTAATACATGTTAGCTATTATTATCTGTGGATTTTTTTTTTTCCCCCTGAACTGAAGATGGTAATTCTATGAAGATACAGAGACCTTACTTACTGTGTAGTGGGTTAATATTTTATTCTTTCCAAAGCTGTCCACTGAATCACAAGGTATAAAAATATTTTGAGGCCGGGTGCGGTGGCTCATGCCGGTAATCCTAGCACTCTGGGAGGCCGAGGCGGGAGGATCACTAGAGGTCAGGAGTTCGAGACCAGCCTGAGCAAGAGCGAGACCCCGTCTCTACTAAAAAAAAAATATAGAAAGAAATTAGCTGGGCAATAAAAATATATAGAAAAAAAATTAGCCAGGCATGGTGGCGCATGCCTGTAGTCCCAGCTACTCTGGAGGCTGAGGCAGGAGGATCGCTTGAGCCCAAGAGTTTGAGGTTGCTGTGAGCTAGGCTGACGCCACGACACTCTAGCCTGGGGAACAGAGCGAGACTCTGTCTCAAAAAAATAAATAATAAAATAAAAGCTCATAGTGAACAAAAGCGGTTGTCTTCTATATGTCTTCCCACCCCAAGATCTCTCCAGAGGCAATGGCTTTCCACTCTTGTAGCTGTTTTTCCCCCCTGGTATTTACCATAGTATTTTTTTTTTTTTTGAGACAGAGCCTCACTCTGTTGCCCGAGCTAGAGTGCCATGGCAGCAGCCTAGCGCACAGCAACCTCAAACTCCTGGGCTCAGGCGATCCTCCTGCCTCAGCCTCCTGAGTAGCTGGGACTACAGGCATGCGCCACCATGCCTGGCTAATTTTTCTATATATATTTTTAGCTGTCCATATAATTTCTTTCTATTTTAAGTAGAGACGGGGTCTTCCTCCTGCTCAGGCTGGTCTCGAACTCCTGAGCTCCAACAATCCGCCTGCCTCGGCCTCCCAGAGTGCTAGGATTACAGGCGTGAGCCACGGGGCCCGGCCTACATTTATTTCTTGACTTTGTTATGATAGATGAGGATTTAGCCTTATTATAATTCCCCTTACTCTCCCCTTCCCTTCCCGTTATAGAAAAGCATGATTTTTGGATAAATCATGAGGGATTGATTACACTGTTATGACTAGAAATATTCACCATTAAGTCATGTGCTATGGTTATGGGGTGGGTTTTCCTTTTTGATGACTATTAATATTTCCTAGAGTTATTATCTTATTTTTTCATTTGCTTTAGTGTTCTCTGTTAGCCCACATCACTATCAAGTCTGTAAAATATCTCATTTATTATTTTCCAAACTCTAAAATGTAACAATTCCATTTTTTTCCTTGTTGATCTTTCTGCAGCCCTCAGCATTCCTGCTCTTGCCTGAACTGGTTGCTCTTTTTTTGAACATCACACTGGAACTTTTTTTTTGCAGTTTTTTCATGTTGATCCAGTTTTTTGGGTCCTATGTCTTTGGTTTACTTCTCTTTTTCAGCACAACCTTTAGTTGCTACCTAAAAATGGGTGTGTGAGAAGTAAACTTTTTAAATATCATTACGCATGTCTGAAAATGCCATTTTCAACTCTAATATTGGATGGATGGCTTGGCTGGTATGGGATCCTCAATTAAATCAGTTTCACTTGAAGGATTTGCTTTACTGTGTTCCAGCACTTAGTATTGTACTAGAAATCTAGTGCCATCTGATTACTTCCTTCATGTCTTACCTGAGTTTTTTCTTCCCTTTCTTAAGCTTTTAGGCTCTTTCACGGAAGTTTTGCAGTGATATATCCCTTAGTGTGGCTGTTTTTTTTTTCCCTTAAGAAACAGGTTCTCACTATGTTGCCCAGGCTGGACTCGAACTCTGGGGCTGAAGCGATTCTCCCGCCTCAGCCTCTCAAGTAGCTGAGAGGGCAGATGCTGCTTTGTCTGGCTAGATTTGTGTTTTTTAAAAAGTCTCCCTAACTGTAGAATAGAGAATGAGTTGAAGTGGGGTAAGGATGGATGGAAGGGAGTTAGGCTGTTGAAGTAGACCAGATGACTGATTTTGTGCTAGGTTGGTATCAGTGGGAGTGGAGAAAAATAATTCAGGAAGTATAGAGTGAATCCTTAGTGATTTGTTAGGCTGGGGTGTTGTGAGGGGAGAAAAGGGGGTCAAGGATGAACTGACTTCTAAATCTCTCTAATTTCTCTTCTTATTCACTCCTTATTTCTCTTCACCTTAAATCTGATCTTCTAGTAATACTGAATTCTTTGTAGTTCTCACACACCTTACAGTTACTCACTGATCCGATGACTAACTCCTAGTCAAGCACATGGGTCACCTTCTCCAGCCTGCCTTCTCTGAGCATGCATTCCATTTGCCGCCAGGTGGGGCTGAGTTCCTTTACACCCTACCCCTTTAACCTCTAGGACTTTGTACATTGATGTTTTAGTTTCCAAATATTTAGAGATTTTCTAGGTATCTTTCTGTTGCTGATTTCTACTTTAATTCCATTGTGTTCAAAGAGCATACTTTGTACAACTTTAATTTTGTAAAACCTTTTTAGAGGTTTGTTTTGCTCCTGAAATATTGTCAGTCTAAGTGAATATTCTATATGTACTTGAAAAGAAGGTATATCCTTCTGTCGCGTGGAGTATTTCATAAATGTCAACTAGGTCAAGTTGTTCGATAGTGTTTTAAGAGCCTCTGTGTCTTGCTGACTGTGTACTTGTTATACTGATTACTGAGAGAGGAGTGTTGAAGTCTGTGACTATTATTAAGGATTTATCTGTTTTTCCATGGAGTTCTATCAGTTTTCCTGTATGTTGAGGCTCTGTTACTATGTTCATAAACCTTTAGGAGGGATTGTTTTATTCTCTTGATTATTTGATCCCTCTATTGTTGTTGTTGTTACTATTATTATTATTTTTTGAGACAAGGTCTCGCTCTGTCACCCAGGCTAGAGTGCAGTGGCATGATCACAGCTCACTGAAACCTGGAACTCCTGGGCTCACGTGATCCTCCTGCCTCAGGCTCCCGAGTAGTTAGGACTACTGGCACGTGCCACCACGCCCTGCTAATTTTTTATTTTAATTTTTTATAGAGATGGAGTCTCACTGTGTTGCCCAGGCTGGTCTTGAACTTGTGGGATCCTCCTGCCTCAGCCTCCCAAAGTGCTGAGATTACAAGTGTGATCCACCTCACAGGCTATCATTATATCTTTATCTTTTAAGACATTGTACTGAAATGGGCTGTTAATTATCTGGCCCCTTCTTCATTAGAACCTTGGGGCAAGGGAGGGTCTCATTCAGTTTTTCTCTTTAGTGTCTAATTTAGTCTCTAGTATGCAGTAGGCAACATAAGGTAATTGTTGAACTGAATGTACAAGTCAGAGAAAGCCCTGGATTCTTTTCACCCTCTGCTTTTGCACTGTCCAATATGGTAGCCACTAGCCTCATGGCTCTTGAAATTTAAATTAATTAAAATTTAAGTAAAATTAAAACTTATTCTCCCAGTGGCAGTAGCTACATTTCAATTGCTTGGTAACGACATGTATTGCACCACACAAATGTAGAATGTTAGGTCATTTCATATCATCGCAGAAAGCTCTCTTGGACTGATGGTAGTCAGCTAGTCTCTGTTAGACCAGTGAGAATTTATCTAACATCTCTTTTTCTCTGGCCTTTTCCTTTGCTGAGAATTCTGCGCCAGTTGGGTAGCCCCAGCAGTCTGGCTGTGGTTCTCTTTTGTTGAGACTGTTGGCCCAGCATTATTTGTGTATATGCTATGGTATTGCATTTCTGCAGTAAGACTTGGGGTCATGTTTGAGATGACAGTACATTATTTGTTGTTCTTGGTGGTAGTGGGAAGAGACAGTCAGGTAACACTTAATGTTAGAAAATCTGCCACATTCCTGGTAAAATTAACAGTTATTATGTATAGGACAGGAGGGAAAAAAGTTTTGAAGGAAAAGATATCTCCTTTTTTGAGTGGAATTCTTTTGTTATTTAAGTGATGTTAAATTGCAGCTATAGAACCTCCTGAGATTTGCTAAGAAAGTTCATGCTTAGACCCTACTCGTGGGTATGTTCTGTAATTCACCCACTTGAGAGACTGTATGGCCAGGTGATTGATACTGAACCTACTGAACAATGTCAATCGGTGCAGTTTCTATATTTTACTAGAAATATGGCGTCCTCTGTGTTTTTAGTATGTTCATTTCACATTGCCTCTTTTGAGGTCTGTGTATAGTAGATTCTATTTATGGAAATCAAAAAGTATTTCAGAAATGCACATATGAATCTGTGTGGAATTTCTCTTCTTGTCGTTTTTCCATTCTCATCTTGCATAGCTGTATCAACACTTGTCTGAGGATATAGTCCAACATTTAAAGTAGCTAATAAAATTATCAATGCAGTTTTCCCTGTTCTTGTAGACATCGAAATTATTTCACATGCTTGAAATCTTATTCAGTAAGTTACTTTTTTCTCCAATTTATGTGCTTTCAAAGTATTATGAAAACAAAAATTTAAAAAGCGGTTTTTACTGCAATTTCAGATACATATTTGAACTTTTGAGGCTGAATTACCTAAGTAAGATGCCTCAGATTTCTGATCCTCTATAAACTTGAAAGATTGCCTTCTTCCATGTATATCATCCTTAATTGCCTTAATAGCTTGAGTTGTCAATCTTCTCTCTCTCAGAAGAAACCTCACAGTGGAGATTGCTAGGGCAGGGGTCACAAACTTGCATGCTCACAGGGTCCTAAGACGAAAGGCAAAGACGTTAAGTGTCCCTTTTTTTCTTTATTAATACATACCTGCATTTGCTGTTAATATTTGTTTGCCTATTGAGATTTCAGGCCTTTTTGCTTTGTGCTGTCCTAATGTGCTAGAGCTGTTATCTTTGGTTACTTAATGCTGGTGTTTCTATAGGGTAGATTCCTAGGAGTGGATTGGATTATTGGGTTGCAGCATGTGCCATTTAAAAGGCTGAATCAGTTTGCATTCCCATCACCTGTTTGTTTTTAAACCTTCCCCAATCCCTTCTTATGTGGTTTTTAAAGGTTTACTCAGACCTTTAGCAGGTGCTCTTGGCTACTGATTAGGCCCAAAGTCCTCTCTCCTCAGCAGTATATTGGCAAATAGACTCACTTTTGAGCACCTGAGGTTTACCCGCCAAACGGGGCTGAGGCAGATGTCTGTTTTGAGGGCTCCTTGGCTAGGTGGAAAGCACCATGGAAATGGAGTTCTTCATTGCTGCTTAAGTCTGAACCCTAGAGAAAGTCATTCTTTTGTGGATCTCAGTTTACTCACCTGTAAAGGATAGGCTGGAGTAGATGATCTAATGGCCAGGGGGTTGGCAAACTTTTTTTTAAGGCACTGGGTAGTAGTAAATATTTTAGGTTTCGCAGGCCAACTCATAGTGGCACTTTTGCAGCTACCCAGCTCTGCTCTCGTAGCATGAAAACAGCCATAGACAGTAAGTAAACAAATGAGTGTGACTGTGTTCTCATAAAACTTTATTTACAGATTGTGACTGCCCATACTTTGCTGACTCCCCTTTGGGTGCTAGACATTAACATGTGACTTAGATAATTAGGTTAGGAAAAAAGCTTTGACTTTTTAAAATAATGCTTCTGAAAATCTAGTAAAAACTTTAAATTTTATTTTTGCTTTTTCACTTTATCAGGAAAGAAATACAGAAAATTTAGAAAACTCAGAACATTTTGGTTCCTCTCCTTTAGTAACCATCTTTGTGTGAATGTGTGTACATAACATACTTTTTACAAAATTGGATAATGCATAATTGGTTTCATAAATCTTTTCACTTATGCCATGAAATCTTATTTTAGTTTTAAATAATTTGTCTATAAGAATATCTGCTCTCATAGGGTTTCTAGTTGAAAGCTCATGGATTTTTTTTTTTTTTTTTTTTTTGAGGCAAAGTCTCACTCTGTCAACCCAGAGTGCAGTGGTATAATAGCTCACTGCAACCTCAAACTCTTGGGCTCAAGTCTGGGCAAAATAGCAAGTTCCCTGTCTCTACAAAAAAATAAAATAGCTGGGCATGGTGGCATGTGCCCATAGTCCTAGTTATTTGGGAGGCTGAGGCAGGAGGATTGCTTCAGCCCAGGAGTTTGATCTCAGCATTGCACGCCAGGCTGAGTGACAGAGCAAGACCTTGTCTCAAAAAAAAAAAACAAAAAAAAACAAAACAAAACCCCAAACCCCACTGCTTAATACTAATACAGCTATTCCAACTTTTTTTTTTACTAGTGTTAGATTGTTTTATGCTTTTCTACCCTTTTACTTTAAATCTATCTATATCATTATATTTAGACAGGGTTTCTTGTTTCATTTTTTAAAAATTTAACCTGACAGCCTCTTTTAATTAATGTGTTTTGGACCTTTTACATTTAATATAATTGATATGGTTGGATTTAGGTTTATTTTATTGTTTGTTTTCTGTTTATCTCCTCTTTTGAAGGGGGGTTCTTTGTTTACCTTATCTGCCTACTCTTGGATTAATTGAATATTTTTTAGTGTTTTATTTTAATTTATTGGCTTTTGGTTATCTGTCCTGTTTTTAGTGGTTGCTCTAGGTATTACAAAATATATACCTAACCTGTCTACTTAGAGTCAGCATTTTATCTCTTTAAATAAAACGTAAAAGCATCAAAACCATATAGGTTCCTTTATTGTAGCCCCCTCCCTTATAATTGTCATATATATCCACATACATACCAGACAATGTTAATTTTTGCCTTCAACCATCATACGCATTTTCAAGAGCTTAAGAAGAGAAACAGTTGTTTTGTGTTTCTTTATTTTCCTAAATACTAGCCATTTCTGTTGCTCTTAACTCATTCTTCTAGTTCTAATATTCACTCTGATACCATTTCCCTTCAGCATAAAGACCTTCTTTTGGCCGGGCGCGGTGGCTCACGCCTGTAATCCTAGCACTCTGGGAGGCCGAGGCGGGTGGATCGCTCAAGGTCAGGAGTTCGAGACCAGCCTGAGCAAGAGCGAGACCCCGTCTCTACTAAAAAAATAGAAAGAAATTATCTGGCCAACTAAAATATATATAGCAAAAATTAGCCGGGCATGGTGGCACATGCCTGTAGTCCCAGCTACTCGGGAGGCTGAGGCAGTAGGATCACTTAAGCCCAGGAGTTTGAGGTTGTTGTGAGCTAGGCTAACGCCACGGCACTCACTCTAGCCCGGGCAAAAAAGTGAGACGCTGTCTCAAAAAAAAAAAAAAAAAAAAAAAGACCTTCTTTTACCATTTGTTTTAGAACAGGACTTCTGGCAATAAATTCTCTTAGTTTTTCTTAATCTGAAATGTCTTTATTTTTCCTTAATTGTTGAAGGGTATTTTTGCTGGATATAGAATTCTGGATTGACATTTCTCTTGGTACTTTCAAGATGTTTTGAAGTTATTTGAATCACTGAAAAGGCTTGAAGTTGGGAACTGACACCATCACATTTATGTTCTATAGAAAGACTTGTTACGTTTATATCTTCATTGTGGACCATATCTTTTATCATCACAAAATCTTTGTTCCATTTAGGGGTTTTTAACTTTTGCTTTGAACTAAACTTTTATAACTCCTTTCTTTTTATTTCCTACAATGTGAAGTTTATCTGGGACAGCATAGGCAGTTGGAAATCTGTATCTGGAGTTTTGAAGAGAGGTCTGGGCAGAAAAATGCATGTGGAAGCCATTGATAATTTGGTGGTAATTGAGTCAACTGATAATTGGGAGAAAGTGTGGGAAACTAAATGCTGAGGACTATCACATGTAAGAGAGATGTTTAATGGAGGAATAAATGGCCAAGGAAATTGAGTCATGAGTGGCAGTAGGAAATTTAAGAAGGATGTAGTGGCCAAAGGTGTCAGATTCAAAGAGAGGCTAGGTAAAATAGGTGGTATGTTACAGTAATTTCTATTCCAAGTATCCATTGATGTTTTCTAGTTTTGTATTAATAGAGTATTCTTTATTTAATCTTATCCTATATTCAAATACTTCCTGTTAGCTATATATATTGAAAAAATTAAAACAAGTAATATTCACTATGATGCCAAGGGTAGCAAAAAAAGGTAATGAAATAATGAAAAACAAGGAATTTTACAATGTTTTTGAACTTTTTATTTTTACTTTGCACAATTTCAAATAAACAGAAAAGCTGAAAGAGTAGTAAGTACAACAGACACCTAGTATATACTTCTCTTGGATTCACCAAGTTTTAGCTTTTTGCCATGTTTGCGGGTACATACTCTCTCTTGTCTCTGGATTTTTAAATATTCTTTTTGCTGACTGATTTAATAGTAAATTGGAGCATCATGATACTTCACCTCTAAATAATTTAGTGTACGAAGGACATTTAATTTAACAGTGATACAATGTTGTATTTCAGATTTCTCTAATTGCCTTTGATTGCTATTTTTTTTCCTCCCTGTCCAGATTTCAGTTAAGGATTATGTATTTCCTTTAGTTGACATCTCTTTAGCTCCTTTTGTCTAGAGCACTTCTGTCACGTTTTTGGGGGGCTGGGGAAATCTTTTGTGAAGACTTTTTTTTCCTAGTCAAGTGCAGTAGTAAGAAGGGAATAATGACATTTTTTAACTGTCCAGGCTAGTTGTCTTACAGAATGTCTTGCCATCTGAGTTTATCTGATTGTTTTCCACTTGCATAGATTCAGTGTATATACTTTTGGCAGGAGTACTCTGTAAGTGTTGTGTCCTCCTCAGCACATCTCATCAGAAGGCTCAGTATCAATTTGTTCTACTACAGACAATGTTAAGTTTGATTACTGATAAAGGTGGCATCTGCCAGAGTTCTTCCTTTAAAGGTTCCTTTCTCAGACTGAGGCAGGAGGATCTCTTGAGGCCAGGAGTTCAAGACCTGCCTAAGGAATGTAGGGAGACCTTGTCTCTACAAAATACTAAAAAAAAAAAAAAAAAATTAACTGGGCAAGGTGGCATGCACCTATAGTCCCAGCTACTCAGGAGGCTGAGGCAGTTTAATACATGCTGACATTTTACCGTATTTGCTCCAGATCTCTCTCTCTTTTAATATAAGGACAATGTTACAGATTTAGTTAACATGTCCTCTCTTATTTCTCTCTTTGCCATTTTTGTGAGGTTGGTATATGTCATTCCCATCCATGTTTTTATGCTTATACTATATATTTTTGTATCCAGGTGTTTTATGATTTAAAAATTTGCATAGATGGTCTCTTGGTATTAACTTGTTTTTTTTCACTTAAAAAAGTTTCTTATTTATCCATGTTGGTAGACCTAGTTCATGTATTTTTAAATCTGTGTGGTATTCCATGTATTTATCCATTTCCAATTAATGAACAATTCATGTGTGTGTGTGTGTGTGTGTGTGTGTGTGTGTGTGTATACATTTCTTTATTTGATGCTGACATTTTTATTTGAGTTTTGATGGAACTCTGCTGGAAATTCATTGATAATGTTATTTACTATTTTATCACTGTTTTAAAGAGAGAGGGTTGGCCCGGGGAGGCTGTGCGTGCCCGAGAGCCCCGCGGAGCCAGCCCCAATTTAAAAAAGTAAATAAAAAAAAGATAGAGTACTGAATGTACTGTTTCTCTTTTTAGCTTTGTGTTGATAATCCAGTGAGTTAATTTGAACCTCAGTTATTGCGCATTAGTCCCCAGATATCTCTAGACCAGGACTGTCTAATAGAACTTTTTGTGATTATGCAAATATCCTATATGTGTACTGTCTAGCATGGGAGCCACTAGCCATGTGTGACCATTAAGCACTTGAAATGATGGCTCTTGAAATTTTTATTCAGGTTGCATACTTTTAACCTTGTCACTGATCTGTCTCCTTTAACTGCTATTTCTCCCACCTGCACAGAAGGTACTTGTTATTTTTCAAATGCCTTTCACTGAGAGGTCAACTCAGGTGGTGTTTTTTAACAATATGAGAGGAAGTGTAATGTAGTAGTAAGAGCACAAGCTTAGGAGACAGGTGGAATTCTGCTTTAGTTGTACCTCTTAGTATTCCGGCCGTTACCTTGGACAAGTCATTTAGCTTCTCTGTAAGTATCTTTGAAAGGAGGTAGTAATAGTATCTAGTTTATGGAGTTGATCCGAGGATAAAATTAGATAATGCATTTAAAAGTGCTTACCGTAATTCCTAACATATAGGAAGCATTCTGTGAAAGCTAGCTGCTGCTTTTGTATTACTACTGACCTGAAAGGATAGGGAGTAGAGGAAAATGGAATGTTCTTAAAGAGCACAACCTTGTTCAGTAATAACCTTAATACTAGATTGGGACACTTCCGGATCAAAGAGTGAATCCTTGTTACTTTTGACAAATCAGTCTCATAATTTTTGTTTTTTAGAGACAGAGTCTCACTTCATCACTATGCTAGAGTACAGTGGCACAATCCTGCAACCCTGAACTGGGTTCAAGAGATCCTCCTGTCTCAGCCTCCCCAGTAGCTGGGACTACAGGCATGTATTACCATGCCCAACTCATATTTTCTTATTTTATTAGAGATGAGCTCTCTATTGTTACGCAGGCTGGTCTTGAACTCCTGGGTTCGAGCGATCCTCCCACCTTGGTCTCCCAAAGCGCTGGGATTACAGGTGTGAGCCACCATGCCCAGCCTCAGTTTCATAATTTTTAAAAAATTACTATTAAATGCACCACAGATTATTTTTGTTATGCCATTCATGGTTTATTCATGTGTAACAGTAGATTAAAGACTTAGATTTTTTTTTTTTTTTTTTTTGAGACAGAGTCTCACTTTGTTGCCTGGGCTAGAGTGCCGTGGCGTCAGCCTAGCTCACAGCAACCTCAAACTCCTGGGCTCAAGCGATCCTCCTGCCTCAGCCTCCCAAGTAGCTGGGACTACAGGGACTACAGGCATGTGCCACCATGCCCGGCTAATTTTTTATATATATATTTTTAGTTGTCTAGCTAATTTCTTTCTATTTTTTTAGTAGAAACAGGGTCTCGCTCTTGCTCAGGCTGGTCTCGAACTCCTAAGTTCAAATGATCCGCCCACCTCGGCCTCCCAGAGTGCTAGGATTACAGGTGTGAGGCACTGCGCCTGGCCTAAAGACTTAGATTTTATTAGATCTGGAGTATTCTGCTGGAAATGAACTTCCTTCATCCCTATACCAATACTGAGTTGTCCGTCTTTTTCTCAGACACCAATTAGAAATAACGGGGATGAGATTACATTTTTTTCCCCTCTAGGAAACACATTATATGTAGAGTCGTCTTTTGAGGTCTAGAAGTCTGAAAACACTCTGTAAATATTCCTTTTAGAATTAATATAATAAAAATTTATGTGTCAGCTCTGAAAAAGTTCTTATTCTGGGTTTTAATCTTGTCATGAGTTTTGCAAGAGGTTTTGTTCATGGATATCATTAGTTGAACAAACATTTCTTAGTTACTACAATAACTAAGACATGATCTGTGCTCCAAAGGAGTTAACAAAGTAGCCAGGGGCACTTGAGTAATTGCTTGTAATATAAATGTGCTCACGCTATGATGGGGAGCTGCGTAAAGTGTTAGAGAAGCACAGTGCCAGGAGTCACAGTGGAGGTGACATTTGATCAGGGGCTTGAAAAATGTCTAATATTTCTCAAAACTGTAGCAAAGTTACACAATATCTGTTGAAGATGTCTCAAACTTCTGACCTCAAGTGATCTTCCCGCCTCGGCCTCCCAGAATGCTAGGATTACAGGCATGAGCCACCATGCCTGGCCAATATGTGTTGAAGATGTATAAGTGAGTTGTTTTAATTAAAAAAATGAGAAATTAAAAAACAGATTTTGACCACAGTGCATATTGAAAAAACCAAGGCACGTAGAAAAGGGCCCTAAGCAGTTAACACACGGTGAGTACTGTTGACTATTTCACCCGCAGAGTTCAGAGAAAAGACCATCTCTGTAGACTCCTTCTTCTGTCATGGGATACAAAAGAGCAGAAAGTTTTGCCTCAACCACTGCGAGGTCATTTTAATTAATGTATCTATAGATAGTAACATGATTCCTCCATTTGTCAGGTGGTCCAGGCTGTCTGTCATTCAAAAAATTCACTCCCTTAACCTAGTCTATACTGGAGTTTCATTGACAAAGTTGTTGCTCTTTGTTTCTCTTTTCTTCTTCAGAATCCTTGCAGATCACTTTCCTTCCTTAGCATTTTCTTTTTGTAGGCTTATTAATATCTTTGATTAAGCTTCAGCTTTCTTTTACATCATTCCTATTCAAATCATGACTCTTGAGGCAAATTTTTGCTTCCCTTGCTTGGGTTTCCATGAAAGCCCTACTTTCTGCTTGGTAGAGGGAATATCCAATTTCTTTAAAGCAGTAGTTTTCAAACATGCCTGCACATCAGAATTACCTGGGGAGGATGAAAATGCAGATTACCGAGCTTCATCTGGGGTTCTGTAAATTTGGGTTGCATTGGAGACTACCTTTAACAATTGATTGTTGCTGCACCTCCACTCCAGGTTTAGGAAGGACTATTTTAAGGCAGCTTTGCAAACTTTAATGACCATGTGAATCACCTAAAGATTTTGAGAAACTGCAGATCCTAATTTAGTAGGCTTGGGGTAGGGCCTGAAATTCTGGATTCCTCTCAGATATCATCGATGATACCAATCACATTTTGGGTAGCAAGATATTTTTTTGTCTTTGGTTTTTTTTTTTTTTTAAAGAGACAGGGTCTCCCTCTGTCGCCCAGTCTTGAGTTCAGTGGCATGATCATAGCTCACTGCAGCCTCAAACTCCTGGGCTCAAGCCATCCTCTTGCCTCAGTGTCCCTAGTAGCTAGGACTATAGGCATGTGCCACTACACCCAGCTAATTAAAAAAATTTTTTTGTAGAGACAGTATCTCACTATGTTACCCAGGCTGATCTTGAACTCCTGGGCTCAAGTGATCCTCCAGCCTTGGCTTTGATTAGGAGGGTTTGAAGGTAACGTGGAATTTCATCTAATGTGTATTTTTACTCATTTGGATCTTAGGGGGAATAACTGTTCTAAGTTAAAGGGAGGTGGTTCTCAGTGTGGTCTCCCAGAATAGCATAATTAGTATCACCTGTGAATTGTTAGCAATGCAAAGTCTTAGACTCTGTTCTAGACATACTGAGTCAGAAACTGTCTTAATCAGAATCAACCCTACGGGGCATCCTGATGCAGTCAAAAGTTTGAGGACCACCTTTCGAGGGCTTCTCTTTATAGTCCTTGATTTACTTATAGAGTGAGAAGTCAAACATATTTCTGATATTTGCAAATAATGTAAAGACATTGTTTTCTTGTGTGATTGTGTGGGTTAGCACTTCAAAAATACTTACTCTTTCAATAAATGTTATTGGGAGCTGCATCAGAACCACACGGAGTGGGGAAGGGAGATTCTTTAAAGCCTCTGATGCTGGGCAGAGGCTTACAGTAAAAGAAATATGCCAAATCTGCGTCAAGAAGGAGTTGGGTAGATGGGGTAGATACTGTGAAAAGTTAGATTATATTATATTGTAGGTTAACATACGGATCAAAGAAAGCTACAAGAATTCAGAGGAGCCTGGGGAATTAGAATAATCTTTTGGAGGAAATTGTATCATAGTTAAACTTCAAGGAAAGAGTTGAAGATGTGAACATTTTTGATTTTGTTGTTATATTCCACATCAGTAGATTTCTTTCTTCGTAAGGTCACTTTTATCTGTCCTTTTTCTGTTCTCACGGCTGGATGCTGAATCCAGGTCTTTATCCCCTGGATAATTGCAGTAGATGCCCTGCCTCTGATCTCTTCCCCCTGTCCTACTCATTCTGTATACCGATGTCAGAGAAGTCTTTCTGAAACGCTCATGTCACTGCCCTGCTCAGAAAACTTTTAACAACCCTCATTACCGCCAAAATACTGTACAAATTCCTTAACCTTTAAGGACCACTGCATTCTGGTCCTAGAACTGGTTTTCCAGCTTTTCCTTCCATAATCCTTTACCTGGACTCTATTTGACAGACATTTTGCATAAACAACTGAGAGGAACGCAGAGAATTGTTCTATAAGCAGTTTTGTTTCGTTGGCTGACTTGTTTTTCTCCTACTCTTATTTGAGGGTATTCCTTTAGGTTCATTCTTCACTTTTACTCCTTTTCTGCTCTCTCTCATTTGTATTTACGTGCATAAGTTCCAAATAATTTCTATAAGACAGTGAAATGGACCGGCCCAGAGTGACCCCTTGGACTTTTTTCTACAGAAAGGGATTAGTGTATTCTTATTTGGAAAATGTGCTTTCCAGTAAATGAGTGTTGGGTTGCATTTAAAGATATTGACTTTTTATATTCTTTAGCATACCTTTTTCTCCTGGTATCATGTACCACTTTAATTTGAAGATAATGAGAGTAAGCTGGAGGTGAGGAGGATGGGGGGGGCAGTTAACAGGTTATCAAGCAACCCAAAATCATGGTTAATAAAATTTAATTGTAGGCCGGGCGCGGTGGCTCACGCCTGTAATCCTAGCCCTCTGGGAGGCCGAGGCGGGTGGATCGCTGGAGGTCAGGAGTTCGAGACCAGCCTGAGCGAGACCCCGTCTCTACTAAAAATAGAAATAAAAATTATCTGGACAACTAAAAATATATATAGGAAAAATTAGCCGGGCATGGTGGCGCATGCCTGTAGTCCCAGCTGCTCGGGAGGCTGAGGCAGGAGGATCGCTCGAGCCCAGGAGTCTGAGGTTGCTGTGAGCTAGGCTGCTGCCACGGCACTCACTCTAGCCCGGGCAACAAAGTGAGACTCTGTCTCAAAAAAAAAAAAAAAACTTAATTGTACCAAAATGAATTTAATATTAATCTCATTAAAACTACTTTCGAAAATTAGAAAAAATACATTTACCATTCTGTAGGCATGTTGGAAAGTATAATAATAACAGTTTTTGGAAAAACTTGTTACTTTCAACAAGTTTTCTTATAAGGCAGGACTGATATCTCATAGACTTGTTCAGGGGATTAAGTGAGATATGTATGCTTGTTACAAACTAAAATCTCAAATGTTATGTATAGATAAATTTATATACTTACATACATGTGCTTGGACATCACATTGCATAAATTGGGGAACAGGTGTTTAAAAGTTGCTTAACTGTTAAAAAATATAGTCTGTTGTCTCTTTCCTAGGTGAGCCACTTTTTTTTTCTCCCACTATTGAAGTTCTTCTTCTTCCTTTCTACTTCTTTCCTTTCTGTCTTCACTCTGAGCCTGTGCTTCATCGTCGAACTCCTCTCAAGAAGTGCTTCTGGCATAGAAAAAAGGGGTCTTCTCTGGCAATTTCTGTCTGGTTGTTGATAGGCATTTCTGTATTGCAGCTGACACAGTGTGAGCTCTGTTGTCCCCCACCTCATGCTAGTTATCTTATATGTAGATGTTTTTTCTCATTTATGTACTTGTCAAATCATTCACAAATGCACTGGTATTTTTTAATCATGTTATCTATAAACCAGTTAATCCCTCTGGGTAACTGAGAGCTGATTATAATTTAAATTTTTTTATTTCTGGTTTGGAATCTAATGGGAAATCTTTGAATTTAGATTTTTCTATAGACTTAAAAATGAGAGCTAAATCATGGCTTCTTGGTATTATTTTAACTTGACAGTTATTAAAAGTGTGTTATCTATTTTTTGAGGTATATGTTCAAATAGGAAAAACTGGAGAACCCTTAGTTTGTAGAAATGATGTATGGATTAGTGATGATATTATTTCTTTACTTACAGGTAGGCGAAAACCAAGAGTACATCGGCCTCGTTCTCCAATATTAGAAGAAAAAGACATCCCACCCCTTGAATTTCCCAAGTCCTCTGAGGATTTAATGGTGCCTAATGAGCATATAATGAATGTTATTGCCATTTATGAGGTACTGCGGAACTTTGGCACTGTTTTAAGATTGTCTCCTTTTCGCTTTGAGGACTTTTGTGCAGCTCTGGTGAGCCAAGAGCAGTGCACGCTCATGGCAGAGATGCACGTTGTGCTTTTGAAAGCAGTTCTGCGTGAAGAAGACACTTCCAATACTACCTTTGGACCTGCTGATTTGAAAGATAGCGTTAATTCCACGCTGTACTTCATAGATGGGATGACGTGGCCAGAGGTGCTGCGGGTGTACTGTGAGAGTGACAAGGAGTACCATCATGTTCTTCCTTACCAAGAAGCAGAGGACTATCCATATGGACCAGTAGAGAACAAGATCAAAGTTCTGCAGTTTTTAGTCGATCAGTTTCTTACAACAAATATTGCTCGTGAGGAATTGATGTCTGAAGGGGTGATACAGTATGATGACCATTGTAGGGTTTGTCACAAACTTGGGGATTTGCTTTGTTGTGAAACATGTTCAGCAGTATATCATTTGGAATGTGTGAAGCCACCTCTTGAGGAGGTGCCAGAGGACGAATGGCAGTGTGAAGTCTGTGTAGCACACAAGGTGCCTGGTGTGACTGACTGTGTTGCTGAAATCCAAAAAAATAAACCATATATTCGACATGAACCTATTGGGTATGACAGAAGTCGGAGGAAATACTGGTTCTTAAACCGAAGACTCATAATGTAAGTAAATCCAGTCTTAATTTTTGTATGAATTTAAAATTAAACCAGTTACCTTCATTATTGATACAGCAGAGCTATGCTGCCGATGTGGTATAAACCTTTGTAATTTAATAATGAGTGGCACAGTTAACAATTTCTCACTTGAAGGAATATGTCCATTAAAACAGTTTTTAAAATTGTAAAGAAGAGTGTATGGAAGAAGCAGAATATACACTATTGCTTTCAATGCCTAGGATAGGAAATACTATAGAACGTTACTAGGTGAAATGCCACTGTGGGCCCATCCTTGGTTATATTGCCCTATAGCCTGCCTTAGCTAATCCACCCCTAACTTTGCTGTTAGGAGTTTTTTGCTTCTGATTTTTAGTATTATCAGATCTGTATATAAAATGGAGCCACAAGGACACACCTAGTTGTCAAAGGAAAGGTCAATTCTGCCATTATTGGGTACAGTCCCCCAGGGAGAAGATAATCCCAGCAGATTCAGGGTCACAGTCTGGCCTCAGGGTTCCTAAAGGTTTTGAGAATCTCTTTTGGGCAAGTCAGTGGGCAAGGTCACGAGGCAATCTGGAAAACACAGTGTTTCCCTCAGTCAGGGCATCGGGCAGGGTTGTAGTTTGGACTAAATATTGGACATCCTATAGAAATATGGTCAGAGGGAGTGGGCTACTTTGTATTTTCAGCTTCTGAAGTCTTCAGAGCCTTCTTCCAGTTCTCAGAATTGGGTCAAATCAGAAAATCTGGTGAGATATGAAATGAAGTGTCAGAGGAGGGCATGGAGGGGAGAGCAGAAAGTTTCAGTGTGCTGTGGAGAAATTTGATTCCATTCTGTTTCTTGATTCTTTGTATGTGACTGGTTTGGACTTAGCCTGGGAGCTTATAGACTCTACTGGCTGCAGTTTTACAGTGATACACCCTTGTGTGGGTCTGTTTTCATCTACTGGGTATTTGGTGGGCACTTTCAATCTGGCAGTTGTGCTTTTTGGTAATGAAACTTCTCTTGACAATTTCCTTTCCTTTTCCCTGCTCTATTTATCTTCAGCTATTATTTTGTTGAACGTTGGACTTCCTATTTTGGTCTTCTGATTTTCTTATCTTTTCTCTCCAGTTTTCCTCTTTTTTCCTCTTTGGGGGTGTGTGTGTGTTGCTCAGTTTTTCTAGGAGGTTTCCTTATCTTGGTTGTACAGCCTTACTATCTAGTTTTTCTTTTCTACTACCGTATTTTTATTTACTAAGAGCTCTTTTGTTTTTAGAATCTTCTATTTTTAAAAAAAAATCTTGTTTTTGTTTCATGGATATAGAATTTTCTCTTTTCTGAGGATACTAATGATAGTTGTTTTTTTTTTTTCCTTTCCTCTGTGCATAGTCTGTTTCTTCTAAGTTGCTTCTTCCAATTGTTTGTTTTGGTTTCTCTCTTCCATCCTCAGATGTCTACTA
Source organism: Lemur catta (assembly GCF_020740605.2). Taxonomy (NCBI): domain Eukaryota; kingdom Metazoa; phylum Chordata; class Mammalia; order Primates; family Lemuridae; genus Lemur; species Lemur catta. Next base: position 44,958,244 of record NC_059142.1, on the reverse strand, counting down.
GTCTTTAATTTTCTGCTCCTAATTAACATTATGGAACTATGTAGCTAATTGAAAGCTCTGAGCAAATGGGTAGACCTTATCAATTTCAAGTTTAACTGTTGGATGATTTTCATCGTCTGTTTCATTGGACAATCCCTGATGACCCTATCTGTAGCTCTTGCCTCTAGAGCTGGTTAGATGGCCCAGAGAGGCCTTTTTCAGCGTCCTACGTGGAGCATGAAGGTCTAGCTGGCGGTATTCTGGTGGCTGAGTGGTGGAAGCAGGCTGTACTTAGCGTGCATACAGCATTTACTACGTGTTGTCACTTAAAGCCTCAGTTTTCTGCACAGTACTTGTTCATGACTGAGCCTGACGTCTCCCAGTCCAGAGAAACCTCAGTTTTACTTCCTAAACTTTGAGTGAGTTGAAGGGGAGAGATGGTCTAGGGATCTGTTCTGTAAACAGCTTTCAGCCAGTTCTCTGTTTTACATACTCCCTTCCTTATTTTCAGTGCCTTTTGAGGACTGCGAGTGCAAATTGAGTTTGTTCTCAATCTTAAACCTTTTGGTTTGGGATTGAGCTTTCTTGGCTCCGCTGAGGCAATAATCATTTGTTCATCTGCTTTCCTGCTCTCAAAATTATTTTATTGTCTATCCTATTTTCCCTATCCTTATGAGTTTCTATCTTTAAAAATATTCTTTAGTGTATTTTTAAGAGGGTTTCAGGAGGGAGCAAAATTAGACATCGCCTTAATCCAGAAATTGCTGTGAGAAACAGTATATACAGTTTTAAATGTATATTTTGTGTCTTTTTATTTGGATAATTTTTTAAAAATATGTATAATTTTTTTTTCATGCTCACTTAGCTCCCAAATATCTGGTCATGGTGTTCATTGTGCCTTTTTTCTGAAATTTTGCTGTTGAGGTGGTAGCACGGAAACCTTTGTCGGCAAGGTCATTATAAATGGTGAGGTAATTGTAACCACATTTTGGGTTGAGATTTAATGCTGTATTGTCATTGTAAGTGAAATTTCAGTCATGCTGCCTAGGGAGCCTGGCGCTTGTACTTTCTATAGACATTCAGCAGTTAACAGACCATGTTACTCAGTCTCAGGTGCCCTCCTGAAAGGAGCTTATAGTCATCAGGATTGCTGGGAACAAATTAGGAAGTAAGTGAAATTTAGTCCATGCTCCAGTTCTCCCATTCCTGCCTTTCCTCACCCTTTTGGATGTTCCTTCTCACTGCCTCTTTCTCTCTCTCTGCTGTCCTTTTTGACCAGACAGAGACCAAAGGAGCTTTGTCCACGTATAGAAAAGCCTTGCCATCTTTAAGGTCTGTTACATTGTAATCAGTGGTCTGGGCCTTAGTTTTAGAGTCTTATAAGGAGAACTATTGGGTGATGGTTTAGTAATAATTGCCAAAAGCAACATTTATTGAGCACTTAATGTGTGCCTCACAGTGTTCTTAAGCATTTTATATATGTTTTTTCATAATCTCCCCAACAACCTAGTAATGAAGGTACTATTTTTGTCTGCATTTTATCGATGAGGAGACTGAAGATCAGAGAGGTTAAGTAACTTGACCTTGGACTTGCCCAAGACCCTATGGCAGTTAGGAGGTGGAACCTGGAATTTTTTTTCAGAACCTGTTTTATAAGAATATTTTCCATACCTAATTTTATACTGCAGTCTAGCTTTCAAACCATCATGTTGAGAAATCTGTAACTTGCATTATTTTAGTTGTTAAAAACCAATTTTTATAACTTGGGGAGAAAGATACTGTAATGGCTTTTGTTATATTTGCACTGGATATTTCTGAGATCTTTTAAAATTTGAAATAAAGGCATTTTTAGAAAATATAAACTAAATTAAGTGGCATTTCAGAAAAGTTCTACTTCCTGATATATATTATGTAAAACAACACTTAAGGGAGGGAAGTATATATATTACTTTGTAGTTAAATAAATACAAACCTTTGAAATCACATGACTGAAAGGGCTTTTTAAGCACCCATGAGTGAAATTTTTTGGAGATAGGGTCTCACTCTGTCCCCTGGGCTAGAGTGCAGTGGTGTCATCATAGCTTGCTGCAGCCTCTAACTCCTGGGCTCAAGCAATCCTCCTGCCTCTGCCTCCCTAGTAGCTGGGACTACAGGCACGCACCACCACACCTGGCTAATTTTTAAAAATTTTTTTTGTAGAGACAAGGTTTCACTGTGTTTCCCAGGCTGGTCTCCACCTCCTGGCCTCAAGTGATCCTCCCGCCTCGGCCTCCCAGAGTGCTAGGATTACAGGCGTGAGCTACTGTGCCCGGCCCAAACACATCATTTTAAAACTCTATTTTTTCATTTTCCAGATTAACTAAATTATACTTTTAAACCTATACAGCTTTCTATCCCTACCTCCCCATGGTAGCTATAAGCCACCTATTAATTTACTGGCTTTAGTTACCATCAGACCTATGTCTGAATTCTTTCTGTCCATATCCAGTTCTGTGTATATACAGCAGCCTCCTGGACATAGCCACGTAGCCGGTGCCTCAAACATAACATGTCTAAAACTGAACTGATTATTTCCCCTCATTACTGACTCTTCATCCAGTGTTCTCACCTTAGTAAATGGGATCACTATCCCACCAGCTGCTCAAACTAGAAACCTGGGAATAAACTTTTGCCCATTATGGTTTATTATACCTTTTAAATACCCCTTAAATATTGAATCAGTTTCTCTCCATTCTTGCTTTCCCTACCATAATGCAAACCAATATCATCTCGATTAGACTACTTTAGTAGCCTCCAAACTTGTCTATATGTAACCTTCCCACCCCACCCTCCAATTCTGTTCTCTATTCCATAGCTGCATGATTTTTAAAACAGCAGTTTTGATGAAGTTTCCTTTTCCCTCTAGTTGAAAAACCTTTTAAATACATCCATTTGCTCTTAACAGAAAGTTCACACTCTTTAGCATAGGTCCCTAACTTTGTACATTTAATTCTTTTGCTTCCCACCACCCGAAACAAAATAAATAAGCAAAGTAAAACAACTAAAAGTCTCTTGGCTAACTCATTCTTCAAGTCTCAGCCTATTTGTGCCATTTCCTAGGGCTTTCTTTCCCTGAACAACTTTCTTTCCCTGAATCCTTCTCCCTTGTGCATCCTGAAATGCTTCCACTTTTTAAAACACCCATCCTACCTATAAATTATTTGTTTTAAGGTAGGTATCACATATTTCATAAGGTCAGGACAATAATGGCAACTGTATATATCGCACCCATTAATTGCTGGCACTATTCTAAACACTTTACGTATTTCGATTCCTAATAGCATCTTGCTATAAGTGCTGTCACCCATTTTTTCAGATGGAGAAGTTGAGACAGAGATTAAGTAATTTATCCAAGGTCACACAACTAGTGTGAACTAGTTGTGGCAAAATTAGGATTCACACCCAGGCATTCTGGCTCCAGAATGTGTGCTCTAAACCACTACTTGCGCTGCTGACCTCGCTGCTGTCTTTGCTGAATTGCTAGTTGTATGAGTTTCCCAGGGTTGCTGTAACAAAGTACCACAAAACTGGGTGGCTTAAAACAGCAGAAATTTATTCTCTAACAGTTCTGGAGGCTAGAAGTCCAAACTGGAGGCATCATCAGGGCCATGCTCCCTCTGCAGGCTTTAGGAAAGAATCCTTTCTTGCCTTTTCCAGCTTCTAGTTTCCCAAGTGTTTCTTGGGTTATCAGCAGCATAATTCAAATCTGCCTACCTCCGTCTTCGAGGCAGTTTAGCCCTTTTCTATCAAGTGTATGGAGATTCTTCCAGCCTTTTCCCATTACTTAGTTCCAAAGCCACTTCCCCATTTTTAGGTATGTGTTACAGCAGCACCCCACTTCCTGGTACCAAAAGTTGGGAGTTTCCTAGTACTACCATAACAAAGTACCACAAACTGAGTGTCTTAAAATAATAGAAACTTACTGTCTCACAGTCCTGGAGACCAGAAGCCTGAAATCACTAATCAGCAGGGTTGATTATTTCTGGAGGCTCCCAGGGAGAATCTGTTCCGTGCTTCTCTCCTAGCTTCTGGCAATCCTTGGCCTGCCCTTCTTGCTTTCTTTTCCTTCTCTTTTCCCTATCCCCTGTCCCCTTTCCCCTTTTCCCTATCCCCTTTTCCTCCCTTTTCCTTTTTTGAAGGGGCCATGCTAATCTCTTTTGTATCATTCCAGTTCTAGTATATGTGCTGCTGAAGCGAGCATGGTGTTTCTTGGCTTGTAGACAGTCGCATCTCTCCACTCTCTGCCTCCATTTTCACACTACCTTCTTTCCCATGTGTTTACTCTATGTCCTCTCCTCTAGGGATACCAGTCATTGGGGCCAGGTGTGGCAGCTCATGCCTGTAATCCCAGCACTTTGGGAACCCAAGGTGGGAGGATTGCTTGAGGCCAGGAGTTCAAGACTGGCCTGGGAAACATAGTGAGACCCCTGTCTCTACCAAAAAATAAATAAATAAATAAGGAAAATCAGCTGGATGTGGTACCGTGTGCCTGTAGTCTCAGCTACTTGGGAGGCAGAGGCAGGTGGATTGCTTGAACCTAGGAGTTTGAGGCTGCAGTGAGCTATGATTGTGCTGTTGCACTCCAGCCTGGGTGGCAAAGTGAAACCCTGTCTCAAAAATAAATAAATAAATAAAAGGATACCAGTCATTGGATTTGGGGGGCTCACCCCGTATCCAGGATGATTTCATCTCAAGATCCTTAACTAATTATATTTGCAAAGGCCCTGTTTCCAAATAAGGTCGTATTCTGAGGTTTCAGGTGGATATGAATTTTGGGGAGCACTATTCAGTCCATTACGCTAGTATTCTTTGCTCTTAATTTCTGTGGGCTTGTTTAGAAATGAAACTTGAAACACTGTTAGTCATTAACCTTCTACTTGTCTAGCCTGGGTGAAAACCAAAGAAGCTTTAAAATGTAGACGTATGTATGTTTGCTCTTAATTATATTTTTGGCAAACCTTTTCTTTCCAATCTGTCCTTTCCCTGCCACCCTGTGAGCACTTTGAGAATGTGTGCCAATTAGTATCATTAGGAAAGCCAGGCCAGTTTGGGTAAGCCTAAGGCATACATGGTAGGCCTTGTAGGAACAGAGCTTCTGTGGAAACCAAATTGTAACTCCCAAACCAAATATACATACAAGTCAATGTATATTGATACAGGAAAGCTGTTGTCACTTTTACAGTAAGGGCACATAATTTTGATTATATAAACCATTTAAATAAGCCCAAGTACATAAGTATTTAAAGAACAACTTTTCTTTGAAAGCATATTGTTTACTGTTTTGCTACTTTATGCTTATAATGAATTTATCCTTCTACAGCTTCAAGAAGAAAAATTTTAAGTTAGTGTGAATATTGTATACGTTGAGTATCCCTCATCTGAAATGCCCGGCACCAGAGGGTTTCAGATTTCAAATTTTTTAGGATTTTGAAATATCTGTGCTATACTTAGCAGTTGAGCATCCCTAATCCAAAAATCTGAAATGCCCTAATGAGCATTTCCTTTGAGCATCATGTTGGTGCTCAAAAATTTCAGATTTTGGAGCACTTTGGAATTTAGATTTTCAGATTAGGGATATTCAACCTGTATCCTTTTTATCTATGATTTAATATATCCCTTCTTTTTTCAGAATACTGGATGACTCATTTTTGGATTTCTGCTAAATTTTTATTTACTACTTTAGTAAAAATTTAATATTGATCATGAATGATGTGCCCAGGCACTATGATAGATGCTTTATCATAATACCTTTAAGTCTTCCAGTGGCCCTCAGGCAAATACTACTATATCCCCATTTTACAAGTGAGAGAAATAAGACGGCCCAGAGACTCAGAGAGTGTTTCTTGTCCATGCCCACATATCTCATAACCAGCAGAGCCCATTTAGAGCCAAATCTTTCCTAAAGCCCAGTTCTTCAGTTGTATCAGTTTGCCCTTGATTAAACTGGAAAATCAGGCCTGGCATGGTGGCTCATGCCTGTAACCCTAGCACTCTGGGAGGCTGAGGCAGGAGGATCGCTTGAGCCCAGGAGTTTGAGGTTGCTGTGAGCTAGGCTGATGCCACGGCACTCTAGCAAGGGCAACAGAGTGGGACTCTGTCTCAAAACAAAACCAACAAAAACCCGAGAAAATCACACTCACCGTCACAGTGTACCTCACACATATTCCTGAATTCCTTTTGAGTGGGAGAAGAAATGCCATTACAGGTGTCTAAGTCTTGTCCTAGACATTAATTTACCATGTTTTTTAAAGTTAGTGACCATCTCTGTTGAAGTCTTCAACTCCATTAAAAGTGAATGGAATTTTAGGAGAGTTTTAGGCAGGAAAGGAAGCTGCTCCATTTTACTCCAGTTTGAGCTTTAATTGTCCATAAGAAAAGAAGAGGGATAAGAAATTATTGCTCAGTTGAGGTAACTCCTTTAAGACCAGAACTTAGCAAAGGATTTACACCATTTTGATGGAAATATTTCTAAACTATATTATAATGTGAACCTACTCTCTACCTGCCATGTACTGAACATATTTAAACATTTCTGGTGGGCTCAGGGGTTAAAATTCTGCTCATCATATTATTACATTGATGATCTTAAAGTTGATTGAGATGTAACTGAGACTGTCCTCCACCAAGTACTGTCAACAAGGCTCTGAATTTTGAGGTCATTTTTCTGTATGTCCTGTTTTTTAGATGTCCTTTTTTGCTGCTATACTAATACTTCTGTTTCTGCTACTACTCCCAAGTTATTAATATTTTATCCTAAGCTTCTGTGAGCTAGGAAATCAAAATAATTAGAGGTTGCTCAAATAAAATAAGAGTACATCAAGACTGAATATGCAGTGAGATGATTGCTTGTGAGCACGTTTTGAGCTTTAGTGCATAAACTTCGTGTTACATATTTTAGCGTTTCACTGGGTAGATGAAATTGTCAAATAAGAGGCATTGTTTAACATATAAAGTCTTTTTTCTCTTTTTTAAACAGAGAAGAAGATACAGAAAATGAAAATGAAAAGAAAATTTGGTACTACAGCACAAAAGTCCAGCTTGCAGAATTAATTGATTGTCTAGACAAAGATTATTGGGAAGCAGAACTTTGCAAAACTCTAGAAGAAATGCGTGAAGAAATCCACCGGCACATGGACATAACTGAAGACCTGACCAATAAGGCTCGGGGCAGTAACAAATCCTTTCTGGCGGCAGCTAATGGTGAGAGGGACATTTTCTGATTTTATTTTTGTTAAATTTGAGCTAACCTTTTGGTGTGAAATGACTACAAAATTTTAAAATATATTAACAGTTCCAAGTACAGTCATACATTGCTTAACGACAGGGATATACTCTGAAAAATGTGTTAAGTGATTTCATCATTGTACGAACATCACAGAGTGTACTTACGCAAACCTAGATGGTATAGCCTAGGTATGTGGTACAAACCAGTCTACAAATACCTAGGATATTTGATACAAACCTGTACAGTGTGTTACTGTACTGAATCTTATAGGCAGTTGTAACACAATGACAAGTATATGTGTATCTAAACATAAAAAGTACAGAAAAAATACTGTATTATATTGAATGCCTAAAACAGCTAACAAAAAGAAAAGAAAAAAATTACTGTATTTGTATTATCATATTATAGGACCACCGTTGTGGATGTGGTCCACCACTGACTAAAAATGTTGTTGTACAGTGTGTGACTGTGTGTATATTTTGCTTTAATTTTCTATATTTTGTTCTCCCAAGAGAACCTTGTTCATTTCAATGTAAATTAGGAATACTATGCATTTTAGTGTTTTATTTCTTGCGTTGGTTATTACTAATATTCCACAAATTGTTTGTTTCTTTAATTCAAGTATCTTATTAAACCTTTTTGGCAGTCCTATTTTTAATTATAAGAAATAATATTCTTTTTGAACTTTTCCTTTATTCTAAAAATAAAACTTTCAACTTTAGAATAGTTTTAGATGTATATAAAGTTGCAGTGAATAGTATGGAGGGTTCGCATATATCCCGTACTTGATTGCCCCTATTAAGATCTTACATTAGCATGCTACATGATACACTGTTATGAACTCAAGTCCATACTCTATTCAGATATCTTTAGTTTTTACCTAATGTCCTCCTTCTGTCTTATGACCCCATCCAGGATATATGATATTTAGTCATTGTGCCTTCATCTAGGCTGTCAGTTTCTCAGACTTCTCCTGTTTTTGATGACCTTGACAGTTTTGAGGAGTACTGATCAGGTATTTTGTAGAATGCCCTCGTTATAGGTTTTTCTCAGGTTCTTCTCATGGTTAGCCTGGGTTTATGGATTTTGGGGAGGAAGACCACAGAGGTGAAATGCAATTCTCATCATATTAAGGGTATGTGCTATCACCATGACTCATCACTGATGATGTTAATGTTGATCGTTTGGTTAAACTAATGCTTGTCAGGTTTCTCCACTATGAAGTTATTCCCCCCTGCAACCCCCTCAATAGTGTGCTTTTTGTAAGCAAGTCACTATACACAGCCCACACTTAGGGAGTGGGGAGTTATGCTGTACCCCCTTGAAGGGGCAATATCTATATAAATTATTTGGAATTTTTCTACACAGGAGATTTGTCTATTCTCCATTTATTTTTTTCAGTCATTTATTTCTATCTCAGTCTATACTGATGGATATTTATTTTATACTTCATACTTACTTTGTTGCTCAACTCTTTGCTTTCTATTTTTTTAAGAAATAAATGTAGGCCAGGCGCAGTGGCTCACGCCTGTAATCCTAGCACTCTGGGAGGCCGAGGCCGGTGGATCGCTCAAGGTCAGGAGTTCGAGACCAGCCTGAGCAAGAGTGAGACCCCGTCTCTACTAAAAATAGAAAGAAATTATATGGACAGCTAAAAATATATATAGAAAAAATTAGCCGGGCATAGTGGTGCATGCCTGTACTCCCAGCTACTTGGGAGGCTGAGGCAGTAGGATTGCTTAAGCCCAGGAGTTTGAGGTTGCTGTGAGCTAGGCTGATGCCACGGCACTCACTCTAGCCCGGGCAACAAAGTGAGACTCTGTCTCAAAAAAAAAAAAAAAAAAAAAAGAAAGAAATGTGTGTGATATTTCTTAAAAGTTTAAATAGTACAAAAGAGTATATGGTGAAAGTCAGTCTCTCTCCTTCACAATTTCCAGTCTCACCTTCCTTTTACCAGTGGTAATCATTATTACCATTGTTTTTTCATGCTATTAGATATATTCTGTGTATGTTTAATAAATATCACCTGTGTTATCCCTCAGTATCCTTGGGGGATTGGTTCCAGGACCCTCCAAGGATACCAAAATCCATGAATGCTCAAGTCTTGCAGCCCTATGGAACCTGCTGGTAGGAAAAGTCGGCCCTTTGTATCCGCAGTTTCTGCATCCTCAGAGTACTGTATTTGGTATTTTCTTTCCAAGCTTGGTTGAATCCATGGATGCAGAGCCCTGGACACAGAGGGCCGACTGTTGTGCCTTTTAATTTTAACTTAATTAAGATGATTAGATGAGATTCTGCAAGTACACTTTTAACTGCCTGGTTCTGCTCTTCTACATACATTATCTGCCATACATAGAATCCTATTGATTTTTCCCACTCTCCATTTTCTTAAAGATAGAATGTTTATGTTTAATAAATATATGCAGTTCAGTTATATCCAAGCTTGTTTGCACATACTCTGCATCTGTATTCTTTTGAATTCATGCATATTTTTGAAGAATGATAGTCATATTGTCACATGAATACTGCTGGCCACAAATAAACTTTGTCTTCAGGAACAAGCAGACAGTTACCATGAATTATATTTATTCATATCTTGTAGTTGGAAGTATTTATTAGATGTGTTTAGAAAAATGTGTAATTCTTTCATAAGAAAAATTTTAGTCTTTAGAATTGTTTGGAGAGGTCAGTAATTACAGTAATATAATCCCCTTCTTACTCCCTCTCCTTCATACTATAGGTCAAATCATAGGAAATTTTGTTAATTTCAGACAGGTTACTTCCCTTCTTAAATTCTTGTTATGACTCATGGCATTAAAAATTTATGAATCCCCTTTTGCTCTCCTGTGTCTTCAGCTTTTAGTACAATAATAGAGAACCATCTCCAGTCCCCTAAAAAGTAAAGTGAAATGTGATTTTATCAAGTATTTTGAATTAGAAATATTTTCCAGACGGAGCTTGTCTGTGTGTAAAATGTTATATATGGTATAATCATAATTAACAAAATCAAAACAGGAATGGATAATCAAAAATGTTAAATGGTCTGATTTGGAGGAATGTTAAAAAACTAAAAATGTCCAATATGGGGTAATTAATAAATTTCATTGTGGATTATCATGTGATAGAACACTGTATTTGGAGAATTAAATAATATAACATGTAAAAACAATGCCTGGGTCATTGAGGTACTTAAATTCTCTTCCTCTGAAAAACCAACTGTGTAATTTTTATCAATAAAAAACAACCAGTTAGTATAATAGAATTATAGTTGGTTTCCTTTTTATATTTCTTTAATTTCTTACAATGAGCATGTTAGATTTCAGTGTTATTCAGCATGTAATGTACTTTTAAAAGTTTGTTAAATCTATTGCAGTAATCAAGAACAACAGAGAGAGCTTTGAGATTCAGGCCACAATATGTTCTTAGAAAGTTAGATGACCAAAACTTGTGTGCCGTTAGACTGTCTTGCAACCTGAGTTACTTGCTAATACTACGTGGAGTCCCTTTAAATGAGGTGAACTGCCCCTTGGGTTTAATGGTGAAATCTGGACCCAAAAATGATATAAATTCCCCCCTCCCCTTTTTGGTTGAGGTTCAACCCCAACCTGGTACTAGAGGAGGATTCACAAGAATTGAGAATTGATAGGAAAGAGAAGAGAAAACTAACATTTCTGAGTGCCTACTATGGGCCAGGTGCTCAACTAGGTGTATTTTAAGTCTTTAATCCTCTCAACAACTTTGTAAGGAATGTATTGGCAATGAATTGAACATTTAGATAGAAAAAATTCCACATTGAAACATCAATCCACCGCTGCTACCTTTATTTACTCTCTCTGGTGACCAAAAGCTTGGTTATGATAGTCAGTTTAGGACCACCCAATCCATATTAATACCCAAAATAATATTTAATGGTGTTCTTTACCTTGAGATCTTATGAGATAAAAACAACAGAAACTACTCAGGTTCTGATAATAGCCAAGAATAAAATGCAGCCTAATAACAGGAATTTGAGAAATCACAGCCTGTTGTAATGAATTGACTTGACATTAAACTCTCAAATAACATAAATCCTTTAAAATTTATAGCCCTCTGGTTTTTATATACATGTATGTCCACTTTAGGAGAGTTTAATTCTATTTTTGGTAGTTGAATTTTCTTTTCCATTTTTCCCTCAGTATTTTATGAAAATTCAAATATACAGAAAGGTTGAAAGAATTATGTGATAAACACCCAATATTTATTGTCTGGATTTTACAATTTACTATATATTTGTAACTTTAGATATACAATTTACTATATTTGTTTTATCATATGTGTTTTATTATCATATGTAATCATAATTGTGTTTTATAGTGCTTATTTGAAGGAAGTTTATTTTTGTAATATATTTTTCTAAGTAGAGATAGTTTCTAAAACCTAGTAGGTTAATTCTTTCTGTTTGCTTTTGAAATATTCATGCAAAGTATAGAATATATATATGCTTATAGAATATGCATATTTACATTTAGATCAGATACAACCTAAATTCACTGTTTTCTTTCACCCTTTGATGTATTTCTCTCCCCTTAACTTTTCTTTTTCTTTTTGTTTTTGTTTTTCTTTTTTTTTTTTGAGACAGAGTCTCACTCTGTTGCCCAGGCTAGAGTGCCGTGGCGTCAGCCTAGCTCACGACAACCTCAAACTCCTGGACTCAAGCTATCCTCCTGCCTCAGCCTCCCAAGTAGCTGGGACTACAGGCATGCGCCACCATGCCCAGCTGATTTTTTCTATATATATTTTTAGTTGTCCATATAATTTCTTTCTATTTTTAGTAGCAACAGGGTCTCACTCTTGCTCGGGCTGGTCTTGAACTCCTGAGCTCAAAACGATCCTCCCACCTCAGCCTCCTAGAGTGCTAGGATTACAGGCGTGAGCCACCACGCCCGGCCCCCTCAGTTTTTTTGGTCTGTTTTTCTTATGGCTATGGTTGCCATGTTTTTTGAACCTAAAACCAGCACATACAGATTGACAGATGTATGTATATACTTGATAGAGAGTGGGTAATAAGATAGAATATTTGAAATTAGAACCTTCATAGAAAATCAGAGAACTGTGGTCATCCTTCCTATGCTTTTCATCTAATTTAGATAGTCTAAACTTAGAAGGCTATTTTAAAATTGTTTTTGTTTGATTCTCATTAAATGGCACTAGGAAGGTAGGGAGGATGTACAGTGGTTTGGTTAAGAAAAACTGACAATTGAAAATCATGATGTAGCTATGTTTGAAAGTTGAAAAATAATGTGCCTCTAAGAAAAACAGGTAATTGGTAACCAGATTTTCTTTTCCCAAAATAAAGTGATTTTAAAAATAGTGATTAAGATACTCTCATTGATAAGTTTAGTGTACTGAGCAAGAGGAAATGAATCCAGGGTAAATCAGAACGCAAAGACAGTATGTATGGATAGGTAAAAGGATGCAAGGAAATAGTGTACAAAGGGATTCTGGGATGACCTGGATGATGAAGAGGACAGAAAATATGCCAGTTCCAATTTCTTCGGTTTGAAATTGTTGTCGCGTAGCTGTCTTAGATGTTCATATAATCATTGGCTCTGAATTCTTATAAGAATTTGGAGTAGGAAAGATGAGAGAGAGAGTAGGGAATTAATTCCAACCAGTGCAAACATAATCACTTTACCGGAAAATCCAGTGTTTTGGGGTGATGGCTTCACAAGGTTTTTCTAATCCTGAGCAACAGGCTACATACCTACAATTTAAGAAATACTTACCAAAATAAAGGAGGAGAACATTTAAACAAAGGAAATGTAGATAAGGAAATCCAAAAAGCAGTACCACTGCTTTGCATGGTATTAAAAATGTTTTTTCTTATTCACAAACATTGTATTCTAGTTGGTAAATTTACTTCTCACTGGGGTATAGTTTAGCAATTCTGAAACTATTTTACCATGTGTACTAGGATTGAACAAATAACTAGATATATTGTAAATATTGAGAGCCAGGTTTCTTACTTTCAGAGAAAGAAGTTACAAATAAGTAAAAGAGTAATGCTAAAATGAATCTACACAGACATATGTACATAACACAGACACACAAATATAATACATGCCTGCACATAGAGATAGATATAGAAATAATATGGCTGTGTATATTTATGCGTTAATTCTTTTGGCTGAGAGAGCCTAGACGCAGCAACACCCCAGTAGTAATAAGCACACCTAGCACCCAGATTGTGGCTTCTGAACATTATTCTCCAGAACAAAACAAAACCCCAAGGCTCCTTGGAGAGATGGCAGATTTGAGGCAGGCCTGAGGAGAGGAAAATACAAGGTGAACCTGGAGCATCTTACAATACTGGAATGGAAGGAAGTGCTGAGTGAATGTATGGATGAATAGATGTGTCAAAAGGACACATCTGAAAAAGTCCCCAAAGGCCAAAGCTGAAACAATGTGTACAACAAAATTTAAAATGATAGTATTGGATTATAACCCAAAGAATATAATTAATATCTGTGAGTTCACACAGATACACTTTGTGTTCTGTACCCTCTGGTCCTTTTTGTACCTGTGGTCTGAACCATGCCATAATATCACTCTGTCCAAGTTGAAAGAGGGTAGGCACCCTTAGGGACTTAGTGACTTTCAGAGCAGTTGTGGGACTTCAAAGAGAAACGTTTTTTCCACACAGGCCTCTGTTTTCTCATTTTACAGTTGAGGAAATGGAGTCCTGGAGAAGTTAGGTTGGCCAGAGTCACACAAGCTAACTCAAATCAGATCTGCACTTTAGGTTTTGATCATGGCACCGCGCTGCCTAGACTGTGAGTCTGTGTCAGCTTGCAGTTTCTGTCATATGGCAAAGGTTGTGATAGTAAACTATATCAAATCTCAATTTCAAAAGATAGACTAATTTTACTCCTTTTCAAAAAACATAGAGTCTGTAATTAGCATGTGTTTTCTAGAAGTGAAGGTATCCCCAATTGGTTGAGTTCTCTAAACAATATTTTGTTAATAATCTTCCTTCTTATTTAATAGTTCTAATACTTTTACAATATTTAATTTTTCTCTTTAAGAACTTATTTTGAAACTTGTAAGTAGCATTTGTAGTGCTTCTATATTTGGTTGTATAAAGAAATAAAATTTTTTGTTTTTATTGTAGAAGAAATTTTGGAATCCATAAGAGTCAAAAAGGGAGACATTGATCCTGTTAAAAGCCCAGAAGAAATAGAAAAAGAAAAGAGTGAGAATAATGACTCTAAAGATGCTGAGAAAAGCAGAGAGGAGTTTGAAGACCAGTCCCTTGAAAAAGACAATGACGACAAAACACCAGATGATGATCCTGAGCAAGGAAAATCTGAGGGTAAAAAAATTATTTGATTAAAAAGAAATATTTTATCAGTGTTATTTATGAAACCTCCAATTTTACTTGCAAATGAAAATGAAATTTTTTATTGCAAACACCTGTTTAATTTTACATTTCTAAAGAGGTTAGGATACCCTACCCCCTTGTAACATGCATAAGAATTGTAATCAGTTTTATGTATTAGTGAATTTGCTATAATGTTATATTCATATTTCTTTTTATATTTCTAATAAGTTGCCATTTCCCTATGAGATTTGTTGGTGAAATTTACTATTTTATACCAGAACATACACTTCTGTATGTGATAAAATATGTTCACTTTTATATTAATTACTTTATATTAAATATTCTTAAATACTCTTTGGATAACCTATTACATAAATATCCCAGAAACTAATTGCTTTAAGATGGCCATCAAACACAGAAGCAGGTTTTTTGGTGATTGATCATTTTTAGTAGTTGACCGAATGTGGCCATTTGACCTAAAGCAATTTTAAAGAATATCTTTAAAGTTTTGTTGTGCATTTTACTGTAGAGCCAACAGAAGTTGGGGATAAAGGTAACTCTGTGTCAGCAAATCTTGGCGACAACACAACAAATGCTTCTTCAGAAGAGACTAGTCCCTCTGAAGGGAGGAGCCCCGTGGGGTGTCTCTCAGAAACCCATGATAGCAGCAACATGGCAGAGAAGAAGGTGGCATCTGAGCTCCCCCAGGATGTGCCAGGTACAGAGGGCAGTGTATCAGTGCCTCTGTAATGGGGGGAATCCTTCCATTTTGTAGTAAAAGCCAAATGTCACCTAAAACTTTAAAGTATGTCTTCATTCATGCTGTTTGCTTATAGTGCCATCCCTGATTGCTAAATTGTCGCCTAACATTTGGAGTTTGGTACATGTCCTTGCAGTTAGTGCTTGAAACTCATCATAATTTTCATGCTGCTTAAACTTCATGTAGCCATTTTTGTTTAATAGATTTACTTGTACATTTTATCACCAGACCATAGTAGCAGATATTAATACATTGGTTTTACTTACATACTAATGGCTCAATGCTGAATGATTTGACCCTTCCAGTTCTGTATATACTAACAAATTAATGTTACGTTTGCATGTGCTCATGTAGTTTTTACATTTCAAACCATGAGTGTTATGATATAAAATCATCATCACAGAACATTTGTGCAAAGTGTGTTTTGACATAAAAATATAAGCTAACCAGTAATTCATATTTTAAGCTTTTTAAGGTTAAAATTGTACTCAAACTCAAAGTAAGTTATATCATACCAAGAATGTCTTCATGCCTTTCTTTTTGCCTTTTTAAAAAATGTAAGAGAATTTTATTGTAGGAGCTAAGTCTGTTTTTTTAAAAATTTGGATGAGAAAAATAAGACAGTGAATGCTGGCAATTGCACCAAAAACCAAGAATCATAGTTAATACCTTGATGGAAATCCTTAAGATTTTTTTTTTTTTTTTTTGAGACAGGATCTCTCTCTGTTGCCCAGGCTAGATTGCAGTGGCGTTGTCATAGTTTGGCAACCTCAAACTCCTGGGCTCAAGCAATCCTCCTGCCTCAGCCTCCTGAGTAGCTGGGACTACAGCCATGTACCACCATGCCTGGCTAATTTTTACATTTTTGTAGAGACAGGGTCTCACTGTGTTGCCCAGGCAATCCTCCCGCCTCCCAAAGTGCTGGGATTACAGATGTGAACCACAGCGCCTGGCCCTTAAAGATTCTATGTATATAAGAATATCACCTATTTTTAAATTTTCAGTGGTTTCATTGCTATATTTTATACTAAGATGTGATTCTGATGTGTTAAGAAGAAGACAGCACTAGTATTTGGAAGACTTGCATTGTAGGTCCTTTTCTGCCATTAAGTTGATGTCATTTGATCTTTTAAGACTTCAGTGTACCTGTTTTGTAACATGAAGGATCTTGACAGACTACCATTGTTCTTGTGGGGATTACTGCCATTTGAGTACTTGTCAACAGTAAATGAACTGTAGTGCTGAAAACACCAGTATAACATGAGGCCACGTGTAGGGATGTAAGTGTTGTAAGCTTCAGAAAAGTCACAGCAGTCAGTCCACCATATTTTATACTGATGAGAGACTGGTCATTGGGATGGAGAAAATCTGGAAACTGTGCCATCTGGTGAAATGAATAAAGGAACAATTTTTTTTAGCCTAAAAAAGAATAAGCTTGGGATTCAGGGCTAGGGTGGAAATAATGTAATTATCCTCAAATACTTGAGGGGCAGTTAGGGGAAGGGGTGTGAGACTTGTTCTTTGAAATGTAGGGTGTTAAGTCATATATAGTGAAGAGTATTTTTATTAAATATTAACAACTTTCTTAAAATTTGAGCTGTTTAGAAAATAGAAGTAATAAATTCCCTTTTCACTAGAGGTATTCAATAAATGCCTATCAGAGATGATTTCAGTAGGAGTCCTTTATTGAATGGACTAGAGAAACTCAGAGATTTATAATTTGATTCTGTAATTTTATGATTAGATCTCTAGATCCTATTCAGTTTAAAAAATGACATTAGTCTGACTTTCACATATTCAGGGTTAAAAGTTTGAAAGTAGATTACTACCCCCAAAATAATGTGAAAAAATTTCATTTTTATTAGAATCATGATTACATTCTTAGTAAATACTTTTAAAAATATTCTTTGTCTATTTAGATTGATCAGTACTAAATGTAAACCTCAGTCTTATTAGTGGGTTTACATATGGTTTCATTGTTTTGTTTTTAAACCAAACTCAATTTGAGTAACAACTATGCTTAGATTTTACCAGATATTTGCTTTGTAAGCTATTTATTGCCAGCTTATTCATTTCTCTGAGATACATGCTTTCTTGTTATTAGAATGGTTAAGGAGAAGATATTATCTTAGTATCTGACTTACATTTTTAAAGAATTCTAAATAGATAACACAAAGCACTTAGGGTTGTGCCTGACAAATATTAACTGCTTGATAAATGTTGGGCATTATTATTATTGCTATATAATAATAATAATACTACCTTTTATTATTACCTCAACTCTTTTAAAGAATGAGGAAGCCTAGCAAGGAAAGAATAATAGTGAATGAATTGAATTACACATTTACTGATTCAGTAGTTATTAACACAATTCTCATAAATGAGATTATGTTTAAACTTCACAGTTCAAGTAGTATTTTCATGTATAAGTCATGAAAAATGTATATGAGAACCTGAACAAGAAATTTTTTTTTTTTTTTTTTTTTTTTGAGACAGAGTCTCGCTCTGTTGCCCGGGCTAGAGTGAGTGCCGTGGCGTCAGCCTAGCTCACAGCAACCTCAAACTCCTGGGCTCAAGCAATCCTACTGCCTCAGCCTCCAGAGTAGCTGGGACTACAGGCATGTGCCACCATGCCCGGCTAATTTTTTGTATATATATTTTTAGTTGGCCAGATAATTTCTTTCTATTTTTAGTAGAGACGGGGTCTCACCCTTGCTCAGGCTGGTCTCGAACTCCTGACCTTGAGCGATCCACCCGCCTCGGCCTCCCAGAGTGCTAGGATAACAGGCGTGAGCCACCGTGCCCAGCATCTGAACAAGAAATTTTAAGGAAACTAGAATGGAAGCAAATGGCAATTGTCAATAGCCGGCGTCAGAGTGGGTTTGGTGTCATTAGCAGGATGATAGTGTTATACAGCTGAAGATGCTGTCCCTACAATAAATTCAAAACCTGACCATGTAATAACTCATCGTTCTCCTCATGACTAGACTTAGAAAACAAAAAACCTAGAAACCTAATATTCTCATACTTATTCCCAAAACATGAAAAACATTTAAAAAGACTTATATTAAATATATCACACCAGATTTTAAAGAGGAATTTGGTACATTTATAAAGTAGATAAACATTTTAATAGGTCCCTGACTCAAGACTATAGTGGGTATACATCAGTGACCAAAACACACAAAGTCTGAGCCCATGACAACTTTACATTCTAGTGGGCAGTAGACAGACCTAACGATAGAGTTCTGACCCTCAGAAAAGATTCTCTGCTTCTTTATGTTTCTTTTGCTCTCTGTGCACTCATTTTTTTCAACCAACATTCATTAACTGCCTACAATGTGCCTGGCATTGTGCTAGGTACTTTGTGAAATCCCCAGACCAATCTCTGTTACCACTGCTTACCATCCTGTGGTCGGTGGATGAGATGTGTTAGAAGAATTGGGGTGGGAGACTTATTCTAGGCAGATTAAAAACAATAGCCATGGTAGGAGACATCTCATTTGGTTTTCTTTTCTAAACTTTGAGAATGTATTTAGATACTTAAATGATTAAAACTTATCAATAAAAGATACTGTCAGATTAGAAAGTTTTTTTGGATGGAACAATGTTTTTTGGTGAATCTTTTTATTGAAGTTTAACGTACAGTAAAGTGCACAGATAATAAGTGAACAGCTTGTGGTTTTGCCTTTTTAAAAAAATTAATGGAATCATACAGTATGTACCTTTTGATTTTTTTTTTTACTTCAACAATATATTATTGAGTGCCATTCAATTGTTGCTTGTAGCAGCAGTTCATTCTTTTTTATTGCAGTATGACATTCCATTATGTAGATATGCCATAATTAATTTATCCTTATTCTGTGTTGATGGTCATTTGAATGGTTTCCAGTTTGGGACCATTACAAATAATGCTACCATGAATATCATTTTACATGTTTTTTTCTGCACATGTGTATGCATTTCTAGAGATATAAACCTAGTTGTGGATTTTCTGGGTCATTGAGGTTGTGAATGCTGATCTTTGATAGGTACTTCTGAGCAGTTTTCTAAAGGAGTTGTACAAGTTTACACGTCACCAGCAATGTATTTGAGTTCTGGCCTCTCCACATCCTTGCCAATACTTGGTATCTTCAAAATCATTCTCTCTCTCTCTCTCTCTCTTTTTGATGGGGGTACATTCTGGTGGGCATGTAAAGATATCCTACTGTGTTTTGCACTTGCCAGCTCCCTGGTGACTAAAGATGTTAGCACCTGTGTGTGTATCTATAGATAGGTCATTTGGATATCCTCTTTTGTAAAGGCCCTGTCAGTTTCTTTGTTCATTCTCTATTAAATGGTCTGGTTTTTTGTCTGTAGTTGTTTCATGGAGGAGGGTAAATCCAGTTCTTCTACTCCACCTTGACTAGAAGCAGAAGTTTCTACATTGATGTCTGAATGTTAACCCAATACCATATTCCTGGAGTACATGCAACTTGGTTATGATGTGTTTTCCTTCTTACGTATTGTTGCATCTAGTTCACTAATATTCTGTTTAGGTATTTTGCATTTACTTTCATGAGTCAGATTGGCCTGCATTTTCCTTCCCTGATACTGTCACAACAATGTTATGTCAGGCTTTGGTATCAAGAATATTTTGGCCTCATAAAATCAGTTGGGACTGGAGGAGTTTGTGTGGGGCTGGTATTATTTATTCCTTAAATGTTGATTGAAGTGATCTGGTCCTGGAGTTTCCATTGTGGGAAAGCCATTAATTATAGATTTCACTTCCTTAGTAGATAGTGGGCTATTCATATTTTCTCTTGTTTTCTTATGTCAGTTTGGTAAGTTGCCTTTTCTTAGGAATCTGCCCAATTCACTTAATTTTAAAAATTTATTGACATACCATCCTATCTTTTAAATATCTATACGATGTACACTTGTTCTGTTTTTTCAATCCAGAAATTGGTTATCTGTCCCCTCTTAATCATCTTGCAGGGTTATTAACAATTTTACAGCTTTTATTTTCTTTGCTCTTTTGTGGCTTTAGCTTCTGAAGATGTATGCTTTGATGATTTTTAGTTGTTTTCTTCTTGCATGTCTGCTGTCAAGATTATCAGTTTTTCTCCTCTATGTACTGCTGTAGCTGTGTCCCACAAACTTTTATGTCATGTTTTCATTATCATTCAGTTTAAAATATTTCCTAATCTCTGTTATGACGTGCTGGGGTTTTTTTTTTTTTTTTTGACCCATTGCTTATTTGGAAGTACATTGCTTAATATTCAAACATTTGAAGATTTTCTAATTATTTTTTTTAAATTGATTTCTAGTTTAACTCTCTGTGGTCAGAGAAGAACATTCTATGCATGATTTATGTCCTTTAAAATGTGTTGAGACTTGTTTTATGGCCCAACATTTGCTTAGTGTTGATAAATATCCCGTGTACACTTGAAGATTTTCAGTTGTTGGGTGCAGTATAAGACAATTAGATCAAGGTTTTAAATTGTGTTCTAATCTGTATCCTTGCTATATTTTTGTTTTTTCTTTGCAAGATGTTTTAAAATTATTTCCAATTATC
Source organism: Lemur catta (assembly GCF_020740605.2). Lineage (NCBI taxonomy): Eukaryota > Metazoa > Chordata > Mammalia > Primates > Lemuridae > Lemur > Lemur catta. The sequence goes on along the minus strand of NC_059142.1, from coordinate 44,937,324 downwards.
TACTGTGAATGTGCCTTTTTCCTCTTTTTAATTTTCAGGTTTGATATTATACAGTTTGAAGCTGTGTTATTAGTGTACTTAATACTTTTTTTTATTGTTGAATTAACTTAATTGTGAAATGTCCTTTATCTTTAATAATATTTCCAAGCTACACCAGCTTTCTTTTGGTTAGTATTTTTACTGTATATATTTTCTGCAATAGAAAGATTTTTAAAAATAATCTGAGAATTTAAAATCTCTTTAGAAATACATCTACTTTAGAATTTCTTTAGAAGTATTTAATATATATTTTATTTTAGGCTTTATTTTAAAATAAAGTCTTGTCAATGAGCACTGTCAGTTTCATATTTAATAATTAGAAGATATTATGCAAAGGAAAAATGACAAATTTATGGTCTAAAAAAATTTACAGGAGTGAGAACATAAGAAAAACAGATTTCATGATACCCATTATATTGGGTATGATCAGTGTTCAGAAACATTTTATGTGGCTCAGATTAAAGACTAAACTGAAAAATTGAGCAATATTTAAGGAAAGATTGGTAAATATCACTTTAAAAAGTTAATCTTTCAATACCTATTCCTTACATTTTCCCTCCAGAGTTCCAGACATTTCACTTTAGTTCGTGTGAATGGTAATGTTGCACATATAGCAAGTATGCTGCTCAGCATTCAATGTAACAGCTTTGTAGTTAACAAAAGGCTCAATTTCAGAACTATATTTTTTGTCCTGGATTTTGCATTGGAAACTTTTTGTACCAGAGTCTTCAATTTTTAAATTTATAAAGGAGGAGAGTGGCATATGTCGTTCTAGCATCTTGAACTCAAATCCACTATGTACGTTTATATTCAGACATATAATGCAAAGAGGATTTGGTTTATTTACATAAGGACTCTAGGTTTAATGCCTGGGATTAGGAAAGTATCATTAGCAGATAAAACTCACTTCATTTCGATAACTCTGTACTTGCTCTGACAATATTTCCTTGGACATTTTGAAACTCTGTAACCATGAAGTTGAATTTATAAGAACATATTGATTTAACCTATATCTTGTTGGGATAATGATGCCTTAAAAAACAATACTTTGCTTTAGTTGTGAATTTTTATTGCAAAGAAAATTCAGTGGATATGAGGGTTTTTAAAAAATACTAGATGATAAAGTGAAATATTACCCACATACCTTTACCTCAGTGAGTTGATCATTATTGGCTTTTAGAGGTGCTCTGGTTAAATACTCTTTTGTTTCTTATTCTCTTAAATGTTTTTGTTTTTAGTTTATAATTGTACAATACATTCTGGTTATTTTACTTCATTTTTTTCCTTTTTAAAAAATATCCCTTTTATAAACTTCAGGTAGAGAAGTTACTTTATTCTCTTTGTAGACTTTTGCTTAAAAATTTTTTTTTAAGCAGAGACTTGATGTTTTAGATAGAATAGGCTTTGGTGTTTGTGTTCAGTAGTTGAAGATCAAGGTCTATGTATAATTTTGGTTTTAGGGTTAACTACAGAAATTTCCTTATTACAAGAAAACTGTAGTGTCTGTCATGTCCAGTGAAAATAGCATTGTAAATACCAAAACCTATGATATTTGCTATAGGGCTAGAACATTTGGACTGTGAGGATTAAAATGTACATGTTAGTAGGTATTACCTTCTTTATGGTGTTTTGAAGAAAATGCTTGAGATTTCCTTAATTCTATAGCATAATGAAATGAAGAAGTGAAGAGATCTAGAACAATCATTTTCAAAAAGCAGTGGCCCACACCTGTAATCCCAGCATTTTGGAAGAGTGAGGTGGGAGGATCGCTTGAGGACAGGAGTTCAAGACCAGCCTGGGCAACAGAGTGAAACCGTGTCTCTACAAAAAATACAAAAATTAGTTCTGCGTGGTGGTGCACACCTATTGTCCTAGCTACTCAGGAGACTGAGGCAGGACGATCTCTTGAGCCCAGGAGTTGGAGGTTGCAGTGAGTTGTGATCATGCCACTACACTCCAGCCTGGGTGATAGAGCGAGACCCTGTCTCAAAAAAAGCAAAAAAAAAAAAGCAAATTCAGTATTCTAAACTGAAATAGGTTTGTAGTAGTTCTCAGCTCATTAACACTTTCAAAGTGTAAATGAATGGAATCTGAATTCAGTTAGTTTTCAATAGATTAACAGTGTTTTTAGATCAGAATACCTGGGTGAGGGATTGCCTATTCTTTTATGATGTACCATTATCTCCCTAATAACATATAGGACTTTATGCAAAGTATTTTAAAGTGCATATGGTTAAAACTTCTTGAGTTCCTACCCTAGAATTTTTTTCTTAGTTAAAATCATTCTTGGGCTATATTATGGGCTAAAAAACATTTTTATGGACTAATTCAGGACTTAATCACTTTTTCTTTTATTTCTATGAGAGGATGTATTTTGAACTGTGAACAGTTCCTGAATGAGGGGCCATCTTTATATATAATTTCATTATTTCAGAAGATGATTTTGAGACAATTATGAATTAGGAATACTGCACTTTACAAGTCCATATCTGTTATAGCTGTAAAAGGAATGATTAGTGAGGAATTTGATGTTACTTGTGTGAGACATCTGTTTTCTTCCAAATTTATGAATTTTTCAAACATGGGTAAGTTAATCATATTACTGTTTGGTGGCTGTCAGATTTTAAATTTGTCATTTCTATCTGCCATATAAAACTTTTGTCTTTAAAAATGAAGTAAACACCAGGAACCTATCACCCAAAACAAAAAGCTAACTAATGTATAAACTAACCTGTATCCATCTCCCCAATCCCATCCCCTTGCCTCCCTCTCCCCTACCTGAAGTGTCTGTCATCCTTAATCCTATGTTCATTAATATGTGCTTTCCATTTTTAATAAGGGAAACTCAGTAGAATTGAGGCTGTTTATACTGGAGGTCAAAGTGATGTGTAACCCTCATACTCTTGCCTCATTGAGTTGGTATATATTATTTGCTAAAAATTATACATTAATATTTCTGTTCTAGTTTTTAAAAAACTTTATAGCAAAGGTAATTGTGTTAAATGTAACTTTTTGGAACTTAATTTTTTCACTTTATTATATTACTAATGTATATGTTGCTGGAGTTCTTTTTATTCATTATGTTACAATATTCCTCTGTGTGACTGTACCACAGTTTATCCTCTTTCCTATTGATGTGAATTTGGATTGTTTCCTACTGAGATATTTTAAACAAATCCCAGGCATCATATTATATCAAACCTACATAAGCCTCTAAAGAATTAAAAGATGGTGAACATTTTCTTAAGTAATTACAGTGCCATCATTTTAACAAAATTGACAATTCCTTTATATCTTCTAATATCCAGACCATATTCAAATTTCCTTACTTTAGAATGCCCCCCCCCTTTTTAAAGAAAGTACTTGGTGTGTTTGAAATAACTCCAAATAAGATCTACATGTGACGTGGCATGTGGTTGAGACTCTTTTGAGTCTCTTAGGCTAGAGCACTCTCCCCTTCCCAGACTGATTTTTTCTCCATATATTGTTGACTTGTAGACGAATCCTAGTCGTCTTCCTCTGGTATGTTCCACAATCAGAATTTGTCTGTTTTCTTCCTTATGGTGTTGCTTAGTTTGTTCTGAAGGCTTGATTAGATTCAGCTTTAACTGTTTATGGCAAGAATACTTCATAAGCTATCTGCTGGATAACTTACATCAAGACATCTGCTTGTTCTACCTTTAGAAATACTAAGATTGATCGGTGAGTTCAGGTGGTGAGATTGTAAGTTTCTCTGTTAACCTCTCATTCATTGGTGATCTTTCCAAAATCAGTTATCTATTTGGAGGCTATAATATGGAGATTCTATCATTTATTTTTCTGTTTTGTTTTGACTGGAATTCTTCTATAAAAAATTTTCCCTCATTAACTGAGAGGATTTGAATACTCTGAAATATGGTTAGAGCAGGGATGGTAGAAGAAATGCCTTGTTATTTCTCTTAAATTCTAATTTTCAGAATCAGTTGGTGGCCTAGTTGTCTTCAATGATGATTCATGAGTTGTGGACTTTTGGAGGAAAGTCTGGCTTTCTCTAAGTATCAGTTTGAACTCAGCAGTGTTTATATATTCAGTTTGTTTCAGTCAGTTGCAGTTATCATTTGTTTTGCTTCTCATGACCCTTGGGAGCCCCTTCACGTTGGCCTTTGAGTCTTTTTGCCATAACTCCAGTAGTCTGTCAAGGACTTACTTGCTTTTTGGCATAAAATGTCTGAGACTTATGTTACACATTTCCTACCCCCGATTCTTTCCTCTAGTAAATCCCAGTTCCTTTTAGTGGAGAATGGTATTTAGAGACCACAGTCTGGACTCAGGGGTATTTATTTCTATGGGGCTCTCACTGCCTCTAGGCTTTTTTGGTGGGTAGTGTTAAGAAATACATATTTTTGAAAAGAAGATCAGTTTGTATTGACATTTCAAATTCCGATTGAGGATTGCATACATAGTTTGTTTTTACACTTGTATCTCTTTTCCGTTACACTGAAAGCCTTAGTTCCTAACAACAGTAACTCAGTTTATGTATTTGCTTTATCTCGATAGAGGATATTCATATCCTAATGTGCATTAATAAGAAATGGTTTTATATGTAGTAATATTTTCATAATACCAATATTACTGCTAACAGTAAGACTGCTGAATGGCATTTAAGATTTTTTTGCAGTTCTTTATTTGTCCTTATACTATATTTCTAGTAAGGATTTATAGTCAAAATACTGTATTCCAAAGTCACTTGAAATAATTCTGTCCTGTCTGTGCTTATGCACAACTTGATATACAATTATTTGTTTGTTTCAATTGTTTTCAATTTTTAGGTATTACATTTCTAACTTTAATTTTTTGAAAATATAGAACATTTACCTTATTAGAAAGTTAAAACTATGTAACAAGATATTCAGAGAATTTTCACGTCCATTCCTTCCCTCTCTAAGTAGCCATGTCTTTGTCTTCCCTGATTGGTAGCCATTTTTATTAGTTTTTGGTTATTCTTCCAGTGTTTTGTTTTTTATAAATAAAAGCAAAATATATCCACAAATTCATATTTTTCCTGCCCTTCTCACATGAAAGTTAGCACTATAAGTGTTGTTCTAAACCTTTCTTTTTACATTTAATCTTGGAGGTCATTTTACATGTGAACATAGTGGTTGTCCTTAATCCTTGCTATGGTGCATGATATTTCATTGTATGTACCATCTTTTGTTCAACCAGTGCCTTATTGGTGGACATTTATTTCTGGTCTTTTACCATTATTAATAATGTTTCAATGAATAGCTCTGTAGATAAGTAATTCAGTATTTTGGGATAGATTTCTAAACGTGGGATTGTTACATTAAATAAATGCATATATTATTTTTCTAGATATTGCCAGTTCCCTTTTATGTACCTTTTACCATTTTGCATTCCCACAGCATTGTGTGCAAGTGCCTGCTAACCCTCTCAACCTTAGTTTATTGTGAGACTTGAATTTTTGCCAATCTGATAGCTGAGTAGTAGTTTCGCCATATAGTTTTACATTGCGTTTCTCTTAGTTTGAATTGAGCATATTTCCATTTCCATATGCTTAAAGGCCATTTTCATTTCTTTGCGACTATTCATATATTTTCCCGTATGTCTATCAGGTTGTTGGGTTTTTTTATCAAACGCAACATTATACATTAGAAATAGACTGTCAACCACTTTTTCTTTAAGACAATTTGAAGAGTATCTTATTAGTGGCAAAAATGAATGGAGAGGGAGACTTAATTTCTGAACTACCCTGAAAGACTTAGGCTTTCCTTTCTTGGCAGTGTTAATTTTTATGTACCTTTATGAGCTATACTTTTAGTGATACTATTAAATTTTCCTTAAAATTAGCAATCACATTTAGACATTACCTTCTAGTTAATTTTGGGGCATAGAATTCAAGCAGAAAACTGTAGAGATAAATAATCCTGTTTAATTTTGTTTCTGATACTGTGTGAATACTTTTGAAAAGTGAAAATATAAACTTCAGATTTTGAGATATTATCTCAGCAAAACCACTTTTGCAATATCTGGTGCACCATACGTTTTGTGAGATAGTTATATCACTTGGTTATTCTTCAGCTCTGGGGTGTCCGAAAGATTGTCTGCCTTGTACTGTAGACTACACACTCAGTGAGTTCCTAGCCTGTGAGACTTTATAAATGACTTGTAGGATGTTGCTTACCAATATTTTTTCATAACATTACATCATTCATACATGAACAGCCTTTCTTTTTAAAATACAGCTTTGTAATGAAATCCTAAAACAGTTAAATGTCTTTTCTGACAATTAGTTATTTTTGATGTGATTTCCAATTTAAAAATCAGATAATTCTATTTTTCTAGAAGAACCTAACAAGACATGTGACAACAGTAACACTAGTGCTACCACTACCTCTATCCAGCCTAATCTGGAAAACAGTAACAGCAGCAGTGAACTAAATTCTTCCCAGAGTGAATCTGCTAAGGCAGCTGATGATCCTGAAAATGGAGAAAGAGAATCACATACACCTGTCTCTATTCAAGAAGAGATAGGTAAGAATACACTTCATCCATTAAAGGGAGCTTTCTTTTTTGTTTGTTTGTTTTTTGTTTTTTTTTTTTTTAAGTTTTTAATTTTTTTTTAAATAAAAGTTTGGTGGGGGTGGGAAGATTTGGATTTTCTGGGTTTTTTTTTTCTTTTTTTTTTTTAACCACAAGTACTTGCACTCACTGTTTTTGTTTAAAAAAAGACAAATGCACACAAAGGAAAAAAATAGAAGATCCTTTTCATACCCCCTCCCCAAAAGTAACCAACATCAGTGGTTTGGTGTGCGTCATTTTAGATCTTTCTCTCTGTAGTTTATTGTTTTATGTATGTTTACAAAGGTTTCAAAAGTTTTTTGTTTTTATTTTTTTATATAAACGGGATCATTCTGCATGTATTGTTCTCCATTTTGTTTTTTTCACTCAGTAATACATGTAGGGAATCTTTTTATGTTATAAACTGAATTCATTCTTTTTAACTGCTGCATGGTACTCCACAATACGGATGAACCATAATTCATTTACTGTTTCTTTGTTAATGGACATTTTAGGCTGTTAACAGTTTTTTCATTATTACAAATAGTGTTGTTTTTTAATATCTTCAGCATATATCTGTGTGTACTTGTGTAAGTATTTCTGGCAGTATAGAAACAGTAAGTGGAATTGCTGGTCAAATGGTAGGTACATTTAAGAAATAGTAATGGTTTCTGCTTAATTGTACATCAAAAGAGATCTGTACCAATAATTTACGTACCTATTTCCCCATTCTCTCACCTAAATTCAACATCATCAGTTTTCCTACACTTTTGCCAATGGTGAAAAGCATTTCGTTTAAAAATTTGTGGCCGGGCACGGTGGCTCACGCCTGTAATCCTAGCACTCTGGGAGGCCAAGGCGGACAGATCGTTTGAGCTCAGGAGTTCAAGACCAGCCTGAGCAAGAGTGAGACCCCGTCTCTACTAAGAAAATAGAAAGAAATTAGCTGAACAACTAAAAGTATATAGAAAAATTTAGTCGGGCATGGTGGTGCATGCCTGTAGTCCCAGCTGCTCGGGAGACTGAGGCAAAAGGATTGCTTGAGCCCAGGAGTCTGAGGTTGCTGTGAGCTAGGCTGCCGCCACGGCACTCTAGCCTGGGCAACAGAGTGAGACTCTGTCTCAAAAACAAAAAAAAAAAAAAAAAAAATGGGTATCCCTGCTAACTAATGTGATTTTCTTTTCATGTGTTTGTTGAACTTTCTGTGAATTGGTTATTCATAACTTTCGTTTACTTTTTGCTATTGAGTTTTGTTATGTTTTCTTAATGAGTTTTAGGAATGCTTTATTTATTATGGTTATTAATCTTTGAGTTTACAAATATTTACTTAGTAATTGCTTGTTGTTTTTAATTCTCTGTTGTTATACAGAAATTTTTACATTTTATATAATTAAATTTATCAATCTTTTTCCTTAGGGTTTCTCTGGATTTTTGTGTTTTATTAAGAAAGATCATCCCTATCCCAAGAATATGCATATATTTTATAGTAATTTATCATAATATTCTTTTAACTTTGTTTTTATTCTATCTAAATTATACTTTTTATATGGTATAAGGTAGAGATTATTTTAATTAGGACTTTGAAAATTGCAACTGACCAAACCAACTTAAACTAGCTTATGTGAAGAGGAAATTTGATTAACTCATATAATTGATAAGTCCAGGTCTCATCAGACATAATTGGACGCCCACGTATCAAATCTCTTTCTGTCATCCTTCCTCTCTTTCTTTGTAATCTACATACGTTTGTGTGTTAACTTCATTCTTTTCTAATACAGACAGGCTTTTCCCAAGTGGCAGGCAAGATGGCACCACCAATTTGTATTCTTGTCTCTCCAAGGTCTCTGACCCAAAGGCAAGGCCTCTACTCCTGTTCCAAATCAAAGTCCTTGAGGAAGGAATTTGAGTGGTCTATCTTGGATCATATTGTTACCACCCCAGTGGCCAGGGCAGGCGAGGTATTAGGGTTGATGACTCCAGCAAAAGGGTATGATTAGAGAGGGGTAGGAATGGTTTCTCAAAGAAGGAGGGGTGCTGCAAAGGTAAGAACACAGTTAATGTCCACAATTCCACCCTTTGGTAGCCCAGCACATGCATGTATACTCACATTTTTTCCCATACATACAATTCAGAAATGCCTCTGCCTAACTTAATGCAAAGGTCTCAACCACAAGTGAAAACTTTTTTGAAAATCTTTTTCCCGCTTATACTATGGCATAGAGAACAAGTCTAGCAAATGGATAAATAAAATATGTTGGAAAAAAAGAAAAGAAAAAAGAAAATCTCTTTCCCACGATTACATCTGATAATTGTGATTGTATCTAGACCCAAATCTAGGATTTCTGTGTGTTGTACATTAATTTTGACAGGTCTGGATGTAACTTATCTTGATCTCACAATCCATGAGCCAAATTAGGAATTTAACTGCCTGTAACACTCATTATCCTGATAGTGGAGGGTGTTCTTTGATAAATCTAGATGCCATTGGTTTGGCAGGAGGATGGCCATGGGTGAGAGGTGAGAAGCATATGAGAAGACCCCCCTTTTAGAGGCCACTCTGTTTTAGCAGCCTAGTTCCTGGTGGCTGTTATTGGTGGTGGGTTGCTGAGGACTGGCTGCTGGAGGATTAAACAGTCATACATCCCAATTTGGCAGGTTTGGTATTTTCTGTGCAGTAGCACTCCCTTGCACTTTCCTAGGTACGAGTTAGTACCTAATGCTCAGTAACTTGCATCTGGCTCCCTGAAGGTGAACCCCTCTAGTTTCTCAGTTCGTCTGCTTAGTAGACCAATAGCTCTAACCCTCAGGTGAAGAGTTTGTCTAGCCTTCTGCCTCCTGGCATCAGTTAACAATGAGCTGCAGAGGCTGGGGCAGATCTGTACTCTGCCACCAGGCGGCATCACAGTGATTCGCTCCTTTATAGGAGGAATATGGCCTTTGAGCAGAGAGTGTTCAGTAAGGACATCTACTCTCAACCTAGTTCTCTTTCTTTGTACCTTCAGGTCTTGCACCTGGGGATGAATTTTCTTTTCGTTTCCCTAATTTGCTTTAAATTTAGCAAGTGGCAGAAGATTGACTCTGAGCAATATTGGATTGTTGGCTCTGAGTTGAGGGGCTTCTTTAAAAAGCACTGTGCCATTCTCTTTGTTTTCAGGAAATCCAACCTAGACCAAACAATGTCTATAAAATCTTTATTACAGGACTTTATAGATGGTCCTAAGAAGAAGCTACCATAGTTCAGCATCTTAGTGTAAAACTTCATGATCTGAGACCCAAGAGAAAATTGATAGCTTGAATAACTGCTTTGCTACTGCACCTCAAAGGTGACTAGTTTTCCAGCTAGGGACAGGAAAATATTCAGTACTCTCACTCCATCTTGATTTAGTCAGTGCCATATTTTGGAGCCAAAATCTTAAAATACTCTATTGGATTATTTAGAACTTACTGGTTTTGATAGAATTCCATCACACTTGCTTAAAACAAAAAGGGAATTGTACTGGTTCATACAATTGGGAAGTCCAGAGTGGTGACAGCCTCAAGTGCATTATTGGATCCAGGGAGCCAAATGAGGCTGTCATCTCAGTTTTCCCCTTTCATATTTTTCTCTTTTTTTACTCTGTGTTGGGGTTATTGTTTGCTGTTATTGATAGTTTTGTTTCCTGTTCTTGATAGTTTTCTCCGTGCTGTGGGAATAAAAGTAGCCAACCCTCAATTTACACCTTTCCTGCTCACTAATACAAAAAGCAAAGACCATTTCTCTATCTGCACATTCAAAGAACTGGAATAGGATGCTGAGAGGATTGGGCTACATAGCCAGTGCTGGGACCATCACTGTGGCCAGCTAATGGTGTGCTTTGTCTGGTCAAGCTGAGTCCTGTGGCTTACCCTAAAGGAGGCAAGATATTGATTTGCAGCCCTGGCAGAATCATATGATTGAAATGTAGAGGAAAAGCATCTCTCCAAAGGAAAGAAGGGGAATGGAATGGATAAAATTAACAAATGTTTACAAAATTGTCTTCATTTTTTCCCCCAAAAATGCATAGCCAGTTTTCCCAATGCTGTTTTTTCTCTACTTAATTAAAATGCCATCATTATTACATAATAATATAGTAAATTGTCCTTTCATTTGCCAATGCCATAGTATCTTAATTTTTTTAAAGTTGAAATTAAAAAAGAAAAATCAGATCTTATTTAACTGGTCAATGAAAATTGAACAGCAATGCAAAGTATAGAAATTTTTCGAATGTATAGAGATTTTCAGCGAAAGTGAGTTTGGAATATAAAGCAGAAATTGCTCCTAGGCGGTTCATTCTGTTACTTTAAGAAATGAAGTTACTATTAAAATGTTGAGAGGTCTTTATTATGTTTTAGAAAACCTAGTTTATTGATTTTTTTATATTAACAAGCATTCCCAGATAATTATTTAGATTTCCTAGGGGAAAATTCACTTGGCATTTATAAGCTCAAAACTACTAGATGTTTAAACAGAATGTCAGTGGAAATCTTCCTAAAATTAATGACATCCTTTCTATACAGAAATCCATACTGAATATATAAGGTAACATTTTGTTAGTGTGCATTTTGACTTATTATGTTTGTTACTTGTAAATTTGTAGCAGCCCTTACTGCTTTCTAATAGATGAGCTTTGAAACAGATAATCTAGTGTGTTTAAATTTTCTGTGAAATAGAAGATGACTCACAGTAAAATTCTGACATTTTCTTTTAAGTAAAAGACTTAAGAATTAATGACATTTGCTTTGCTATTCAAGGACGTCATATATACCAGGTATGGTTTTGAAAAAATAAGGTGTCGTTATTACAATTATTTACTTAACTGTCTTCAATTACTTTGTGCCTTTTTCATTGATAATAGGTGAGTTCAAATCAGAGAAGTCCAATGGGGAGATGAGTGAGTCCCCTGGAACCGGAAGAGGAGCCTCTGGCTCAACTCGAATTATCACCAGATTGCGGAATCCAGATAGCAAACTTAGTCAGCTCAAGAGCCAGCAGGTGGCAGCTGCAGCCCATGAGGCAAATAAATTATATAAAGAGGGCAAAGAGGTGTGTTCTTTCTGTTGAAAACAAAAATCTCTGGAATGTGAAGTAATTACCATACCTTAAAAATAAGGGCAGGAAGTTTGTAGACCTACTTTTGAATTGTATTTTCTCCATTTCTAAAACTGTAGTGGGTAACAAGAGTAGAAGTATTAGGCTTATGTTAAGTATAGTTACGTACCCAAATTTCATTGCATGCATAGAAATACTATAAGTGGATGATTTACTTTCTTACTGTGTGATCAGTCTTATTGTATATAATTTTAAAGAGACAAAGCCTTCTTTTGACATATGGTAATGATAGTCTATTTATGGGGTTAATAAAGTGCTATAGGTGATTTACCCATCAGTTCTAACTATGATCACTTCAGGCAAATCTGCAGCTAAAGGATGGGGCTTACCCCTTGATAGAGTTCAGTGCATAGGACAGCATGGCATCCCTGCTCTGACCATGAACAGAACCAGCACTATGACATGATATCTCTGCCCCCCACTGCTATGGTGATAGAACGGCCACAACTGTGTCTCCCAGATTTGAGAATTATTTGCAGGGTAGATATGCAAAATATGCCATGTTTTTAACATCACAGTAGCTGCTTTAAATCAGTGGCTTTCGTACTTCCTTTTTTTTTTTTTTTTTTTTTTTTGAGACAGAGTCTCTCTCTGTCACCCTGGGTAGAGTACAGTGGCGCCAAACTCCTGGGCTCAAGCCTCAGCCTCAGGAGTAGCTGAGACTGCAGGCACAGGCCACAATGCCCAGCTGATTTTTCGATTTTTAGTGGAGATGGGGTCTCGCTCTTGCTCAGGCTGGTTTCGAACTCATGAGCTCAAGCATTCCTCTTGCCTCGGCCTCCCACAATGCTAGGATTACAGGCCTGAGCCACCACTGCTGGCCCTCATACTGCCTTTTGACTCTGACCCTCGGTAAGATACACATTTTTTCATAGCAGTCTGGTACACACATTCCAAAGCTTCCTGAAATAGTATTTTACCTTACTATGTGGGAATTATTCTGATATTTTCTCTTCTAGTCTAGTCTGTTGTATTATATTTCATTTTTTAAAAAGCTGAATAAGATCCACTCTTTCATAGTTTACTAAAAGGGTTGGGGTCAACTGTTTGAAAACACTGTTTGAAAGTATCCATGGGCTCTTATACTAAAGCTGGAATGATAAAAGGAGCAGAAGAGAAGGTATTTTTAGGAATATATTTTTGGAAGGTTAGTACATGTGATGCCCTCCTTTGTCCCTGAAGCATATATTACAAACTTGAAATGATGATAAGTAAATGATTTATACATATAGTTTCAGGTGTATATTTCAGATACATGAAAGTAGTCAATAGTATCTGACAGATAATAGGTAATTAATGTTAATTTTGTTTTTATAGGCATGCTTTGGTTGTTTAATTGTAAACAATTAGCTTTAGCTTTTAACTTAGCTTTTAAAGTTCAAAAGTTCCATCATAAGATGTATCTTGATTTATTTGGAATGATTAATTACAATTATTGAAAGACAGTTGATCAATTTACATCCTTGACATAAATAATGAAATCCTTTTATTTTCTTGGTCAGGTACTTGTAGTTAACTCTCAAGGGGAAATTTCACGGTTGAGCACGAAAAAGGAAGTGGTTATGAAAGGAAATATCAACAATTATTTTAAATTGGGTCAAGAAGGGAAGTATCGCGTCTACCACAATCAATACTCCACCAATTCATTTGCTTTGAATAAGCACCAGCACAGAGAAGATCATGATAAGAGAAGGCATCTTGCACATAAATTCTGTTTGACTCCAGCAGGAGAGTTCAAATGGAATGGTTCTGTCCATGGGTCCAAAGTTCTTACCATATCCACTCTGAGACTGACTATCACCCAGCTAGAAAACAACATCCCTTCATCCTTTCTTCATCCCAACTGGGCTTCACACAGGTAAAGGAAACATATTGCTAAAAATATAGTAAATATTTATAAAATTATTGTTGTAGTTGTACACTTTAAAACATCATTACCAATGAATTGAATGAAGTCAGTTTGATCAGTAGTGAAGAGGTTAGAGGCAGGAGTGTGCTTCTCAATTACTGAACCAGTACTGCCATTTCTAGGGGCAGAGTCTTTTAGATGTGTGCTGTGTCACCTGGTCTTTATTTTTTGTAGAGATGAGGTCTCCCTATGTTGCCCACGCTGGTCTTGAACTCTTGGCCTCAAGCAATCCTCCCAAAGTGCTGGGATTACAGGTGTGAGCTTCTGTGCAGAGTCTATCCCTGGAATCAAGTGGAGGCTAAAGTTCCAGAACTTTGTAGAAAGTTTAAGGAGTTAAAGGACTAAATGACCTCTGGAATTCCTTTCAGTGTTTAAAATCTATGCCTCTATGAGGTAGAAACTTACAGTGGCAGTATATTTATATTTAAATATGCTTATCCTAGAAACATATGCACTATAACGTGGAGTCATCATAAACTACAACAATTATGCATTTAATTTAAGATGAACCAAGTGACATAATTTCTTTCCTTTCTTTTGAAATATAGGGCGAATTGGATCAAGGCAGTTCAAATGTGTAGTAAACCAAGAGAATTTGCATTGGCTTTAGCCATTTTGGAGTGTGCAGTAAAACCAGTTGTGATGCTACCAATATGGCGGGAATCTTTAGGGCATACCAGGTAAGTGAATTCTGAGCCTTGTGAATGATGAATGTTGGACTCCCTTTTGAAACACTAATCTATTAATGATGAAAGCTAATGCATTTAAGAGGTCATGGTAAAGACTTTGCTCTTGTCCTCATTTTCTTCGTCTGTAAGATGTAAATGTGAATGAACATTAGTTCTTATTTGTGATACAGGACTGTGATGAAGATCAAAAGATCAGATAAAAAATTTTAAATGTTTTCTAAAGTAACTAGCATTTTTATTGAATAGAAATAATACTTTTTTTTTGAGTATTTATTTTAGAATCCAGGTACTATGCTAGGGATCTGATTTACGTCCTTTTTTAGAGTTGGGATTCTGCCCGAAGATCATGCAGCTCCCATATAGACTCAGAGTTATGTAACTTGAACAAATAGTTAAATAAATAAATTTTGTGACTCGAAACTACTTTTTTAGCCCTTCAGGAATCATCCTGAAACGTGTGTTAGTGGACCAAGCAGCTATGCTCTGGCAACAAGAAATAAAGCCACACCAAATGTTGCCACCTAAAACTCTCATAATTAAATGTAACTTAAAATTACTAAATCATGCCTTTTATAGATCTGTTTTTAAGTATTAAACATTCTAATGGAAGATAGAATTCATTTTTTTTAATCCAGGTATTATTTTCTTCCTGATTTGTTCTTGTGACTAGAACTGCTAAATAGCTTTTTTAGATTTATAAAATTATTTCGTGAATTGTATTAGTATGACCCACTGGTAATATGTACAGAAGAACTCTTTTTTTAATATGATGAAGAGATGATATAAAATAGAACATTCTGAATTTTTTAAAAATTAGGGACCATTATTCAGGAAAATTAGAAATTAATAATAGCACTTTCACTTCTGACAGTATTATGATCAATTAGATAAGTAACAAACTTGTAAGACTTGATTCTAAGGAAATAATTAGAAATTCAAACATATTTTATAAAATTTTTTTAATTGTGATATTCAATAATAAAGCTTTGAGAGTGATCTAAAAATATTTAACAGTAGCAGAATACTTTAAAAATAATGGTAAATTATCTCTTTGGAGAAAACTAAAATTTTATTGAAAATTAAAGAATGCTTAAAAATGGAAATATATCTCATATTCATGTATAGGAAGACTCAGTGTCTTGACAATGTCAGTTTTTATTCTTTTAATATATAAATTAATCTCAATAGCATTAAAATTTTTAGTTGGATTTTCTGTAGAATTTGACAAGATGATTCAAAAATTTATACAGAGAGACAGCCAATAATAGAAAAGGCAAATTTAAAGCACAAGGTAGAGGGACTTGCCCTGCCAGATAGCAAGATTTGTTTGAAATACTGTGATATAGATACACAGATAAACACACATTGTTGAATACTGTGATATAGATAGAATAGAGAGTCCAGAAAGAGACCAACCCATATATCACAATGTAATATATGATAGAAGTAGCATTACAAAAGACAAAGTATTTATTTGTTTATTTATTCTTTTGTTTGTTTATTTGTTTGTTTTGGAGACAGGGTCTTGCTCTGTTGCCCAGGCTGGAGTGCAGTGGCACAATCATAGCGCACTACAACCTCAAACTCCTGGGCTCAGGCCATCCTCCCATCTCAGTCTCATGAGTAGTTGGGACTACAGGCACGCCACCATGCCTGGCTAATTTTTATATTTTTTGTGGAGATGGGGGTCTTTGTATTGTCCTGGCTGGTCTTGAACTCATGGCCTCAAGTGATCCTCCTACCTCAACTTCCCAAAGTGCTGGGATTACAGGCCTGAGCCACCATGCCCAGCCCAGAACAAAGTATTTAATAAAAGGTGATGGGGCAATTAGTTTTCCATACTGGTGGAAAATCATATTCCCTTCTTTATACCAAACACAAAAGTCAATTCTAGGTATAGTAAATCCTGAATGTGAAAAGCAGAACTTTAAAAGTTCAAGTAGAAAATATAGGAGATTATCTTTATAACCATGGAGTAAAGAAAGTGCTCTCCTTCCCTCCCTCCCCCTGCCCTTCTTTCTCCATTTCTTTCTTCCCCTTCCATCCCTTTTCCCTTCCATTCTTGTCTTTCTTTCCTCATGTGCTTTCTTTTCTTCCATACTTTCTTCATTTTCTCTTTCTCTTAATTGTTTTTCTTTCCCTCCTGATTCATTCAGTATGTCCTTAATATGTAAGGGAGGCACTGTATCTGTCAGATGGGAATGAGTGTGCATATGTGTGTGTGTGATTGTCTGCACATACTACAGATAACTTTCCTTTTTTAATGTTTAACAAATGACACACATATATATAAGATTGTCTGTAACATGTAAGCTATAATGGTAATAACATGAATACCTGTGAATTTGCCACGTAACTTAAAAGTAAGAATATTACCATTATTACATCTGCTTTTCACTCATATTACCTTGCCTCTCCTGAGAGATAACCACAATCTTTAAGTTTGTGTTTTATTATGCCCTTTTTCTTACTATGTAGTTTTATCGCATATATGTATCAGTAGCCAGTGGATTGTTTTCTGTTTTTGAACTTTATAATGTCTCATCCTAGAAGACTAAGTCATGGACCAGTTGAAGACATTTTTATTGTTTCATTATAATAAGAAAAAGTATCCGCAACATATTCAAGTACTACAGTTTAATAAGAAAAGAAATCAAACCATTTAGTGGCAAAAAGACCAAAGATGTAAACATATATGGCTGAAAAACCATCTTTAACTGTGACACAAATAATAAGAAAGATGAAAAGATGCTTCACCCCCCTGGTAAATTGGGAAGTGCACATTAAACCCAGAGGCTATTGTTTCACATGCATCAGGTTGTCAGAAATTTAAAGAATATTGACAGAGAACTTACGTAATAGGAAGAGAATTGTGATAAATTTCTGATAAGAGAATAATTAGTGTAATGGTTACTTATAACCATTTTAGAGAACAATTTGGTTAAAACAGTTAAAAATGTGGTTCGGCCGGGTCCAGGGGCTCACACCTGTAATCCTAGCACTCTGGGAGGCCAAGGTGGGAGGATCACTTGAGGTCAGGAATTTGAGACCAGCCTGAGCAAGATCAAGACCTGGTCTCTACTAAAGATAGAAAAAATTAGCCAGGCATGGTGGCATGTGCCTGTAGTCCCAGCTACTTGGGGGGCTGAGGCAGGAGGATTACTTGAGCCCAGGAGTTTGAGGTTACGGTGAGCTATGATGACGCTATGGTACTCTAACCAGGCGATAAGAGTGAGACTCTGTCTCAAAAAAAGAATGAAAGAAAGAAAGAAAGGAAAGGAGGAAAGAAGAAAAGAAAGAAAGAAAAGAAAGAAAAGAAAGGTTCGATTCCTACCTAGTTCCATAGGGAAACATTTTACCATATGTGCATGAGAAGACATGTAGAAGAATGTTCCTTATAATGTGCCATAAAAACATGTATGCTAATATAATGTTACAGTATTGTTTAGGGATATGACATTTGTGGTAGAAGTTTAAAGAAATTCAAGGGCTATATGCTTGAAACTTAAGAAATAAATAACAGGCCAGGCACGGTGGCTCATGCCTGTAATCCTAGCACTCTGGGAGGCCGAGGCGGGCGGATCATTTGAGCTCAGGAGTTCGAGACCAGCCTGAGCAAGAGCGAGACCCCCGTCTCTACTAAAAAAAATAGAAAGAAATTAGCTGGACAACTAAAAATATATACATAAAAAAAATTAGCCGGGCATGGTGGCACATGCCTGTAGTCCCAGCTACTCGGGAGGCTGAGGCAGTAGTATTGCTTGAGCCCAGGAGTTGGAGGTTGCTGTGAGCTAGGCTGACGCCACGGCACTCTAGCCCGAGCAACAGAGTGAGACTCTGTCTCCAAAAAAAAAAAAAAGAGAGAAAAGAAATAAATAACAAAGGTCAAAGAAAAATTTTAATGGAAATGGGAAAACATTTTGATCTGGATGTTCATGAAAGTGCTACATACATTCAGATTTGTGGGATGCAATTAAAGAGATCCTAGGGGAAATTGGTAGCCTTTAATACTTACGTTAGAAAAGAAAAAACTGCAAATTAGTTAGCAGGGTATATCACAAGGAGTCAACCCGAAGAAGGGAAATATTAAAGCTAGAAGCAGATTTGATGAAATAGAAAACAAACATACCTTAGATACCATTATAATTTACAAACTTCCGATAAGATTATCAAGGGGGAAAAAAAAAGGAAGAAAGCACAAATAACCAATATCAAGAATAAAAAAGGGGACATACTAACCAATATTTTTGACTCTCTCTTATTAGCACTGGGGATTTTAAAGCATTCACAGGGTCCACTAACATAGTATTCAGGCTTCCTACACCTACTGAGAAAAGGGGCCCATCAAGCTCCTTTTGGGTAGTGGGGAAAGGTTGGGAAGGAGAGACCACACTGACCTCAGCCATTAGGGCAAAGGCCATACTCTTAGGAAAAAGGATTTCTGGTTCTATTTATCACTGCACCTGTCAGTAAAGTGATAGACAGAACCACATGATTTCATAAGTTCTTCCTCTAATTTCAAGAACCAGGTAATTCTATTTAAACTCTTCCATCAGAATAGAAAAAGAAAGAAATCTTGCAGATTATTATTTGAGTGTAAAACTGTTAATAAAACTTGATAAGTAGAAATAGACAAATAGAAAATTATGGTACTATCTCCCTTATTAATATTTATCATTGATTAATTAATAGCAAATAGATCCATATACAAGAAATTAAAATATCAGCAGGTATATTCAGGAGTAAATTAAAAGAATAATAAACCATGGCTCAATTGGCTTCACTCTAGGCATGGAAGACTTGTCCAATATTAAGAGATTATTAATACCATGCTATTTTAAGAAGTCAAAGAAAGGAAACTTTGATCATCTCATTAGATGCCAAGAAGGTATTTGTCTTAAGTTCATTATTAATTCTTGGTTTTCACAAATTCTTAGTTAAATAGGAATATATTAAGTCTTTTTTTTTTTTTGGTAAAGATGTATTTCAAACCAGATTATCATGCTTTTTGGTGAAACTCTTGAAGCATTCCCATCAACATTCAGGTGAAACAAAACAAAGATGCCAACTAACACACTGTATTTTAACTTTTCCTGAAAGTACTGACCAGTGCAATTTGCCAAGAGAAATAAAACAGAAATATTGGAAAGATATATACACAATTATTATATCATATGCAGTTGCTCTAATCATGTACTTAGGAAACCCAAGAAAATTAACTGGAAGACTATCAGAAACAAAATGAAAAATAAGGTGGGAAGCATACTGAACAATCGCTTTCATGTATACAAACAGTCTGAGTTAAAACAACAAATTAAGTAAACATTTAATTTTGTTTGCTGTTCCCCACTAAAACTATGGCAAAGGGATTTTTTTTTTTTTTTTTAAGTTATAGACCCACAGGGACAGGGAGAACAGCAGAGAATACAGCACCAGTAAAATTTTGGAAGCAGTAATGCAGATGGACAAATGGTAATCTACCGAAGAAGGCCGTATCCCAAGTCAGTGGGGAAAACAGAATTTCTGTAGGTTATACCGCATAGCTTTAGAAAGAAGAAAAACAAGAAGTACAGAACAGTCCATTTTGGATCATATTGCTATACCATGCCAATTGTATACTGCAGTCCTACCAGACACCCTGAGTGTGGTGAGCCCTTTATCTTCCAGGCCTTGCTCATGACCTCACTCACTGATTTCACCAAAAGAGTTCTAGTAAACTTTCCTGAAAGCTACAGCCAGACTGTGACCCAGAGAAAAGTTTGTTTTCTTGGGAACCTTCTTTAATAAGTGACAGTATTGCTCTTTTGCTCATGCAGCTTGTTTTATACTTGCTGCTGAGTTTTCAAAAGCCAAACTTTGTATTATTTGGGATACATGCATAGATGATAAAAAACTATAATGAAAAGCAAGAGAATGTTTAACACAAAAGTTAGGGTAATGATTACTATGTGTGGGACACACAAGCTTCTGATGTATTGGTTATTGATAAAGTTTTATTTCTTAACCTGGTTGCATTTTATGTATTTTTAAAAATTATAATGAAAGCAAAGATTTTAGCAACAGCAGTAACAACAACAAAAAAGCCTCAAACACCTAGGAATAAATTTAACAAGAAATATTCCAGGCCTGTGTCAAGCAGTCTTTAAAAGAATACTTTGTAAATTGGATTTTTCATCCTGAAGGCAGGGGAGCCTTGATTAAAATGATACTAATACTTCAACTAGAAAAATTAATGTGCAAGAATAGCCAAAAAGGGAAATAGGTATTAGGAAAAAAAGGGAGTAGATATTAGAGCATATTTTGAAGCTACATTAATAAAAATAATTTGTCCTACAGAAGAAGCAAAACAGTGGAATAAAATAGAGAATCCAGAAGTAGACCTAAACACATGTGGGAATTTAGCTATGGTAGCATTTCACATCAGAAAGGAAAAGAGGACATGTTTGGGGAAAATATCACTTAGGTCCAGGCCTTAATAAAAACACTCAGGTTGATAAAGATTTAAAAAGAATAAAACCCTTAAAAGAAAGAAAACTTCAATATGAAAGCATGAATTAATTTATGTTTTTGTTGTGATACTTTTCAAACAGATAAAAAATCCAGATGCCATAGAGGAAAAAAGTGGATACATGTATTTAAAATTGAGTGGAAAAATATTATAATCAAACTCAAAAGACAGATAACAAACTGAGAAAAAATATTTATAACACAAATGGAAAATTTCCTTAATTGACCAAGACCTTTTATAGATGAAAAGGACTTAAGTCCCGTACAGACAAGACAAAGGATTTAAACAGACATTTTGCAGAAAAATAAATATGAAAGGCCAGTAGCCATAAAAAATGATTACTTCTCTAATAATTAAAGAAGTTTGGCATAGTATTTTTAACCTCTCAGTTGGGCTAACAACTTAGAAGTTTGATACTAACTCAGCGTTAGTGAAGGTGTGGGAAAGCCAGGTGGCTTTATAATTGATGATAGTGTGATTTGCACAATTTTGAAGAGTAGTTTGGCACTGTATCTGTCAGCATTTTAAATACAAGGACTTTTGCACTCAGCCATCCCACCTGTGGGTATACAGAGAGATACTCCCTAGGTTTACCAAGAAAGACATAAGACATCGTTTATTGTAGCTTTGAGTGGAATAGCAAAACAAACACAACAAAACTCTGACACCAGGCATGGTGGTGCACTCCTGTAGTCCGAGCTACTTTTGAAGCTGAGGGTGAGGGGATCGCTTGAGCTGGGGAGTTCCAGGTTGCAGTGAGCTATGGATTGTGCCACTGCACTTCAGCCTGGGCAACAGAAAGAGACACTGTCACTTAAAAAACAAACAACAACCAAAACAAAAACCCCTGAGCACTACCTGGAGGTCAGGAGTAGGGTTGAAGCTCTGCCCCTTCTCCTGGTGGAGCTCTTAGTTGACAGTAGAGATATGAAAGGAAAGCCTGCCACCTGTGCGCCCACCAAGTACGTATGAAGTGGCTGTCAGAGGCTGCAAAGTACCAGCTTGGTGGGGCTTCTTTCCTGGGGCCTCCAGGCTACCAGCAGTAGTAAAGGTTTCTGCCCAGCAAACAGGACTGAACTCCTACCGAGCTTACCTGTGTCACTGTTTCTCCCCTTAAGGAATTGTCTTGGTGGCCGTGAGAACAATAAAAATTTACCCCAGGAGAGCTAGCATTATAGGTTAGCTATAACACTACCCACCTGGTCTGGTGTCCTCCACAAAGTGAAGCCTTTGTATTTGGCAGTGAGAAAAGACCTGTTTGCCTTGCGCACACCAAGAACACAAACTGAGTACCCTGCCTGGCTGTGAGCTCCCAGGCTGTCACTGTGCTAGCATTCTCCACACAGTGCTCCGTTCCTGGCCACTGCCGGTGTAGATGGCTCAGTTGCTGTGCTGTACCTGGCCTTTCACAGGTGTATAAAAGCCAAGCCCACAAAAACTCTGAGAAATACTACTTGGTCCTGGCACAGTCACTCCCTCCTTATGCCTGTGGGCTGAGACTGTCAGGTCATCTACCATGCTATGCCTGTAGAGCTTGCCCTGCTCCTGAGTTCCCAGAGTGTTGGCCGATGGATAGTATTTGAATCAGCAAGTTAGTTCCCTGTGAAAATACACTCCCTTTCCCCTCCTCCCGTCGATTTGTGAGAGACTATAAGAGCCTTATGGAGAATGTTTGCTATACTAGTTGTGTGCAATTAATAGGCATGAGCTTTCAGCCTAGGGAGGCTGTACTCTGGGGTCCTACAATCACAGGGACACAAAGCCTTCTGAAAGTGGGGAGGGAGGAAAAAAGGTGGGGGTAGAGGGAGGAGGAGAGAGAGATTTTTTGTGGGGGAAATGGAGATAAAAAGAATTAAATCCCTTCCCACTTGTTTCCAGCACCACTACCCCAAGTTGACAAAAGTTCTCTCATCTTTCCACATAGCTGTGCATAAGAAATTGGCTGCATCTGATTAGGATGTGATAAAGCAGTTCTGCCATTAGAGCTCTTGGAGAGAGGAGCTTCCTTCTTTATAGGTTTTGGTTCATGTCTGTTTAGGAGAAATATTCTCATTCATGAAAATCTAATCATCTAAATATAGAGCCTCACCACAGGCCTGCCCCTTACTGGTAGGTGCAGTATTAACTCCCTTCCTGCCTGAGAATGAGTGTGGCCTGTGCTTTATGTCTAATGATTGAAATCCTTCTTCTTGCCCAAAAGTGGTAGCCCCACGGGCCACTTTCTCTGTAGGAAGCCTGAATGCTATGTTAGTGGACCCTATGAAGCCTTTAAAATCGCCAATGCTAGAGAGAATCAGAAATATTGGTTGATAAAATAAATGTTTTGGGATTTGTTGGGGGGTTTTTTGGGAACGAAAAAAACTCTGGAAATAAAATATCCTTTAGTAAGGAAGTGGTTTAATAAATTACAGTACTTCCATTCAGTGGTATATTTTTTAATTTTTTAAAAAGATCTGTGTATTCTGATATGGAAAGATCTTCTAGTATAATTATCAATTGATTAAAAACTAATTGTGAGTGTGTGTGTGTGTGTGTGTGTGTGTGCGCGCGCGCGCATGCACGCGCTGTCAGTACCCTTTGTGTAAACGCATAATTGACTATATATATAAAGATATACCTAAATGTTGGTATATTTGTGAAATTTTTAAGGAGTACCTCGTAAGTATTTCTTAGGCATATGGAAAGGGTAGCACTTTTTGGTTTTGCTTTTTTATACTCTTTTGATTTTTCCTATGATGGAATTTTGTATCTAATTTTTGTCAGTTGGGGTGTCTGGGTTACTAGTAGGATTCTAACGGTGTTTGATTTTTGTCTTCATAATTTTCGGTATTGCATTTATATCTTTTATCAAAGTTTAATGTAACTGTCTCCTTATCCATGTATTCTTAGGTTACACAGGATGACATCAATTGAACGAGAAGAAAAGGAGAAAGTCAAAAAAAAAGAGAAAAAACAGGAAGAAGAAGAAACAATGCAGCAAGCTACGTGGGTAAAATATACATTTCCAGTTAAACATCAGGTAATTTTTATTTTAAAAATAAAATAAGGCCGGGCGTGGTGGCTCATGCCTGTAATCCTAGCACTCTGGGAGGCCGAGGCGAGTAGATCATTTGAGCTCAGGAGTTCGAGACCAGCCTGAACAAGAGTGAGACCCTGCCTCTACTAATAGGAAAAATAGAAAGAAATTAGCTGGACAACTGAAAATACATGTAGAAAAAATTAGCTGGGCATGGTGGCGCATGCCTGTAGTCCCAGCTACTTGGGAGGCTCAGGCAGAAGGATTGCTTGAACCCAGGAGTTTGAGGTTGCTGTGAGCTAGGCTGATGCCACGGCACCCTAACCTGGGCAACAGAGTGAGACTCTGTCTCAAAAATAAATAAGTAAATAAAATAAATTAAAAATAAAGTAAAATAGTGTTAGCCATTTCTGAGCCTTTTATTTTGCAACTTGGAATACTTAATTTTGTTTTACTTTTGACACAGTCTTTTAATTTATATTGTTGGGACAAAGTACATCTTTCTGGCAGTTTACATAGGTTTATCTTAATAGAATGTGGGAGGGTTATGAGACCAATTTGAAATTGGTATAAAACTGTAAAATTGTATTAAATTTTGCATATTAAAAAAGACTTAATTTCCTTCATCAATCTTTGATTCCCGGTAAAAATTAAATTGATTGATACATTTAATTAATTTGGCTGACTTTTGATCTTGTTTGGTAAAAATGTATAAAGCCATATATATGTGCACATATATATTGTCATTCTTGTTTAATCAAAATGTTTTCACTCATACCAGGTTTGGAAACAAAAAGGAGAGGAGTACAGAGTGACAGGATATGGTGGTTGGAGCTGGATTAGTAAAACTCACGTTTATAGGTTTGTTCCTAAATTGCCAGGCAATACTAATGTGAATTACAGAAGGTCATTAGAAGGAAGTAAGTAATTAAAGTTTATTTTCCTACATAATTGTTTCTGATTTAATTTCCTATAAATTTGTTTATATTGACCATATTTTAGATAAAAGCATTTTTCTGGCATTTTTGGTAGTATATATGAAATTATCAGTGTAGTTTACTAATTACAAACTCTGAAGTTTTAAAAATTACTTTATCCACAGGGTTTTGTTATCTTGAGTTTCTGCTAAAGAAAGATAATAGAGTGGAGCTTGTTTTGAAAAAATAGGTCCCAGCCACCTAATTATGGCTTTTCAAAATCTTAAATTCAGTACTAGTTGACTTCTTGAGGACTCATGTATCTGGTAACCTCAGCATTATTGCACCCAACAAAACCAGGCAGGAAATGACAGAGGCTTCCGTAACACTGTCAAATAAATGAGCTATTAATTCAGTTTTTACTACTGGCTAACAAACTTCAGTATTTAGAATCGCAGAACTCTAGTGGTGAACTGCTCTGTTAAGAAACCACAGACTTTTTAACTTGTGTTAAATAAGCAAATTAGTTCATGGCAATGCTAAGTGACATACTCAAGTTAACACAGATAGGGAGTAATAAAACCCTGGCAGAACCCATGTCTCCTGGGTTTCTTGCCATTTTTGCTCTCTACCATGTAGTCTCTCCTTTGTTATCTAAGCAATTTTCAAAAGCAATTCTGTTAGCTATGCAGTATACTTTGCCAGTTGATACTGTGGTCTGTTTCCTCCTGTGAAACCTACATATGGAGATTATGTAGTATGCAATAAGTAGTGATGTACTTAACTAGCTAAAACTTGTTTGGTTTCTTTGTAAATGGTTCTTGTGAAACCTGAACTGGTAGATTTGTGACACTGTTAACATAGGAAAGTTATCATTGGTTTATCTTTTAACAAGATAAATAAGTATTTTATAAGGCTCACTGGAAATTATTTCATAGGATCTAGGAGCATGTTGGACATAGTAGATGCTGAAGAAATATTTCTGTTTACTAAATAGAAATATTTAATACTTGATTCTGTTTTCTAATTATATTTAAAGTATCCATTATAATAATTTCCAAAAGATCATTATAGTTTCTTTTATTACCATTTTTTTTTTTTTGAGACAGAGTCTCACTGTGTTGCCCGGGCTAGAGTGAGTGCCGTGGCGTCAGCCTAGCTCACAGCAACCTCAAACTCCTGGGCTTAAGCAATCCTATTGCCTCAGCCTCCCGAGTAGCTGGGACTACAGGCATGTGCCACCATGCCCGGCTAATTTTTTCTATACATATTTTTAGTTATCCAGATAATTTTTATTTCTATTTTTAGTAGAGATGGGATCTTGCTCAGGCTGGTCTCGAACTCCTGACCTCGAGCGATCCACCCGCCTCGACCTCCCAGAGGGCTAGGATTACAGGCGTGAGCCACCTCGCCCGGCCTCTATTACCATTTTATTGCTCCAATTATCCATGTGACACCTAGAATTATAAAGAATTTTTGTTTAATTGTATTTGGCTTGGTTTGTCCTGTGTAATAAAATCCAGATGATCAACATACAGAATATTTAGGCTTTTGCAGACTATTTTAGATCCACTTTACTTAGCATAAGATTTTCCATTGTTCAAATTCTGGACTTTTATCTAGTCGGGAACCAGGCTGGGTTTTTTTGAGCCTTTCCTTCCAGGTAGGAGCAGGCAAGAAAGCAGCAGTGCACGTTGTGCAGGGCTCCAGGCTTAGCTTAACTACAGAAAAGGAATTACAGTGATGGCAACAGTAACCACCAATTAATGATGTCAGAACTATTGGTACTTATAATAATGGCTGATCTGGTATGATCATGTGGTAGAGGACAGATGTGTTGAAAAACAGAAATGCGGTTTAGGGAACACTTGACCCGGTGTCAGAAGACCATAGCATTAGACTTGTTTGGCTGCCGACTATGTGTCCCTTATCTCTAACCTCTAGTGAAGCTCTAAAGCTATGCATTTGTGTTTCACATTAATTTTTAGGCTTCAATGAAGAATATATATGGGATATTCTTTATGTTAAGAAGAACTTTAAGGGGGAAAAAACTCGAATATTTTATAGTTGCCTATTTTAATTATCAGGGTTCTCACAGCTGTTGAGGGGCTACCATTGGCATATAAAGCTCATTTTGAGCAGCTTGAAAACTGAAAAAATATCACCCAGTTGTTTTTAAATAAACAAAGAAGGATTAAATGAGGAAATGTCAGTTTAGTTTTTTATCCTTTTGTTACCAGTGAGGTCCAGATACAGCCTGTTACCCTTTTCTGTGATTCTTTTCTTCTTTTACCAGTATCCTCCTGGTACTATTTTTTTGCACCCTTTCTTTCCCTCAGCCAAACCTTTCTGGAAGAAATCATTTACATAAAAAAAATAGACGCACCTTGCTAAGTCCTTGGGATGTTTAGGTTCAAGTGAAGAATAAAGTAAAAGGTAGAAAAATGCCCCTTAAGGCCCAAGATTAGATTCATCTAGCCAGTAATTCTGGGTTTGGGGGTTTGATTATTATTTTTTTTTTAATCAAAAATCTGAAACTGCACAAATGTAAAGAAAATAGAATAATGAACTCCCATGTAACCATCATTCAGCTTTAACAGTAATCAGATTCTGTCATTCTTGTTTCAATTGTTTCTGCCCACATTTTTAATCCTGCAATATTTTAAAACAGATCCCAAAAATCATACTATCTCACCAAAAGAAGTTCAGTATCTATCTCTAAGTGAAATGGACATTTTTCCCATAACCGTCATGCCATTATCACATTCAATAAATTAACTATAATTAACAAATGAATCATCTGATTCTCAGTCCATATTCCAATCGCCCTTGTTGTCTTAGAGACATCTTTTTTACTGTTGGGAGTAAATCAGGTCCAAACAAGGCCACATACTGCATTTGCTTATTTCTCTTAAGTCTTTTATTCTGTGTTGTAAACTTAAGTGTTCTTAATCTGGAGTCCATGAGGCCCTCAAGGGGTCCAGGAATCCATTGAAATAGATTACAAAAGTTTGTACACATACTTTTTTTCTAAATAGTGGATCATAGCATTTGTCTAATAGGGCTCTGTGATGCACAGTAAATTGGGAACCAATGGTGCACACTTTCTGGAATCATTGAACAGATTGAGATAATTTTTCATACACAAAGATTTCTGAAACACGTCCAAAATTCAATGGTAACTTTTGTACTTTAGGTCAGCCAGACTTACAGGAAAGTATATGGTACCTTCGACTTTTGTCTTGTTTTGTTTTAGAAAATATGAAATATAACTTGTTGGAAAATACTTATTTCCACTAAACTAGATATATTAAAGTAAATTGTTAATGTTGGAAATACCTTTAATTACCATATGCATGGTTATTTTTAGCCAAAAATAATCTGGATGAAAATATGGATGAATCAGATAAAAGAAAAAGTCCACAGAGCCCCCCCAAAATAAAAACAGAGCCTGATTCTGAGAAAGATGAGGTAAAAGATTCAGATGCTACAAAAGGGGCAGAGCAAAGTGAAATGGATATCTCAAAGGTTACTGAGAAGAAGGACCCAGGTAAGGAGAGTTGAGTGTGGAGGGCGGCCTGGGGGTGATAAGGCGCTGGCTCAGGGTCCCACAGTAGGAAAGGTACTGCATTTTTTTGATAACAGCTTTATTGAAATATAGTTCATGTACCATATAATTCACCCAATCAAAGTGTAACTTCAGTGGTTTCTACCATTACCACAGTAATGGTAGAAAATGTTCAATTTTAGAACATTTTCATAATCCCAAAAGGAAGCCTCATACCCAGTAGTAGTTGTTTCCCAATCCCTCCCCAAATGCCCCCAGCCTACCAATCTCCTCCTGTCTCTATGGATGTGCCTATTTTGGACAATCCATATACGTGGAATCAGATAATATGTGGTCCTTTGTGGCTGGCTTCTTTCATTTAGCATGTCTTCAAGGTTCATCCATGTGGTAGCATGTATCAGTACTTTATTCCTTTTTATTTCTGAATAATATTCCATTGTGTGGTTATGCACATTTTATTTAGTCATCAGTTAATGGACATTTGGGCTGTTTTCATTTTTTGGTTATTATGAATAATGCTGCTATCAACTTTCGTGTACATGTTTTTTTGTGGACATATGTTTTCACTTCTCTTGGAGATGTACCTAGGAGTGGAATTACTGGATCATATGGTAACTCTATGTTTACCTTTTCAGGAACTTGCATTGTTTTTTGTAACAAGTAGTTTTTTAAAAACTAGATGAGCTAGATAATGTATGTGCCAAAAGATATTTTATAACCATAAAAGACTATATATAATCATATATGAAGGTATTGGGGTATACAATAGCCTCTCACATACTAAGTAATTTTTCATTATGGCATTCCATCATTTTTAGATAATAAGAATCAGAATATTTAAATATTTGGAATATGTGTGTTTTTTAACCTTTTATAAAGTTTAGCCCTGTCCACTGACCAATTTAATCATATATCAGGAACTTTGATATATATAGATATTTATATTTGAGCTCTAGAGTGAAAATGAGAAATATAGGTACTTTTTGAAATAAAAATAGTCTCATGAATTCCTCATTTTAGAGTAAAAATTACATTTATGTAAATGTCTTTTTTCACAGATGTAAAAGAACTTCTAGATTCCGACAATGATAAATTTTTCAAGGAAGAACCAATGGAAATAGATGATGATGTAAAAACAGAGTCACATATAAATTGTCAGGAAAGTTCTCAAGTAGATGTAGTCAATGTCAGTGAGGGTTTTCACCTAAGGACTAGTTATAAAAAGAAAACAAAATCATCTAAACTAGATGGACTTCTTGAAAGGAGAATTAAACAGTTTACACTGGAAGAAAAACAGCGCCTTGAAAAAATGAAATTGGATAGTGGAATGAAGGGCATGGGAAAGACTTCTGCAGGTTCTCTGAAAAGTCTCTCTGAGTCACCAGTAACAACAAAAGCAAAAGAAGGGTGTCAAAGTGACTTACTTAGACAAGAACAAAGCCCTAATGCAAGTAATGATAAATCTGAGGACTCGATTCAGGGATGTTCACAAAGTGATTCCTCAGTTCTTAGACTCAGTGATCCTAGTCATACCACAAACAAACTTTATCCAAAAGATGAAGTGTTAGATGATGTAACCATTCAAAGCCCAGAGACAAACTGTCAGAAACAAAATTCTGTTGAAAATGACGTAGAAGAGAATCTCTCTGAACCTGCCAGTAAAGGCCAGGAACCCAATAAGATTAAAACAAAAGGAAATGATTTTTTTATTGATGACTCTAAACTAGCCAATGCAGATGATATTGGTACTTTGATCTATAAGAACAAAAAACCACTCATACAGGAGGATAATGACACCATTCTTTCTTCTTCTAAGAGTACTTTACTTTCATCAGTACCTAAAAGTGCCAGTGATAGAGATGCCCCATCTCTGTCGAAAGCAATGGACTTTGAAGGAAAACTAGGATGTGACTCTGAATATAATAGCACTTTGGAAAATAGTTCTGATACTATGTCTATTCAAGATAGCAGTGAAGAAGATATGATTGTTCAGAATAGCAATGAAAGTATTTCTGAGAAGTTCATCACTCAAGAACAAGGTATTGAAAGCTTGGAGCCATTGAAATATGAGTTTGTTTCTGCTAAATCCACTGGAAATTGTGATGACATGCTGCAGGGTAAGGTAACTGAAGCAAATGGTAAAAAACCAAGTCAGCAGCAGAAGTTAGAAGAAAAATCAATTAATAAATGTATTGATCAAATAAATCTAAAAAATATCCCTGACAAAAAGAATAATGAAAATCGAGAGTCTGAAAAGAAAGGACAGAAAACAAGTACATTTCAAATAAATGGAAAAGACAATAAACCTAAAGTATATTTGAAAGGTGACTGCTTGAAGGAAATCTCTGAGAGTAAAACAGTAAGTGGTCATGTTGAACCAAAGGTTAATAATATAAATAAAATAATCCCTGAAAATGATGTTAAGTCATTGACTGTTAAAGAATCTGCTGTAAAGCCATTCATTAATGGTGATGTCATCATGGAAGATTTTAATGAAAAAAACAACTCAGAAACAAAGTCATGTTTTCTGAGTTCTTCAGATGCTGAAGGTGACTACCAAGATAGCCTTGAGACCCTGCCATCAACCAAAGAGTCTGACAGAACACAGACTACCACGCCTCCACCATCTTGCCCAAAAAGCAATTCAGTCAACCAGGTAGAAGATATGGAAATCGAAACCTTAGAAGTTAAGAAAATTACTCCATCACCTATTACTTCTGGAGAGGAATCCAATCTCAGTAATGACTTTATTGATGAAAACAGTCTGCCTACCAACAAAGATGAAAATGTCAATGGAGAATCTAAAAGAAAAACAGTCATCACAGAAGTCACCACAATGACATCTATGGTGGCCACAGAATCAAAAACTGTGATCAAGGTAGAAAAAGGTGATAAGCAAACTGTGGTTTCTTCCACAGAAAATTGTGCCAAATCCACTGTCACAACTACTACCACAACAGTAACAAAGCTTTCCACGCCCTCCACAGGCAGCAGTGTGGACATCATCTCTGTTAAGGAACAGAGCAAAACTGTGGTCACCACAACAGTGACAGACTCCCTGACCACCACAGGAGGCACACTGGTAACATCTATGACTGTGAGCAAAGAGTATTCCACAAGAGACAAAGTGAAGCTGATGAAATTTTCAAGACCAAAGAAGACTCGTTCAGGTACAGCTCTGCCATCCTATAGAAAGTTTATTACCAAGAGCAGCAAGAAGAGCATATTTGTTTTGCCTAATGATGACTTAAAAAAGTTGGCCAGAAAAGGAGGAATCCGAGAAGTCCCATATTTTAATTACAATGCAAAACCTGCTTTGGATATATGGCCATATCCTTCTCCTAGACCAACCTTTGGTATCACTTGGAGGTATGTACTTTAAAATGTATTTGGGTGAGGGAGAAAGTTTTAAAATAATTATCTCATAAGAGTATCTCATTTTTGAAAAAAATGAGATTATAATAGAGATAAGACAGGGAAGCGTATATTTAATGGCCAGAGTTAGTAATGGAATTAAGATACAGGAATCTTCAAGCTCAGCCACTTGGTAGGTACTGTAGTTTACTTAGGGAAAAATGTTTAAAGACTTAAAATTGAAGGGAATCCTTTAAAATGAAATTCAGTTGTAACTTTCACAAGACAAAAGAAACATGTTGTCTGGGCACGGTGGCTCATGCCTGTAGTTCCAGCTACCTGGGAGGCTGAGGCAGGAGGATCACTGGAGCCCAGGAATTTCAGGTTGCAGTGAGCTATGATGACACCATTGCCCTCTAGCTGGGGCAATAGAGTCTCACTCTGTCTCCAAAGGAAAAAAAGGAACATATCAAATGTGATTGTTTTTGTGGTCTGACTTTCCAAGTTATTGCCATATATTTGCCCTGGGAACAAGATAATCACAGAATTGGATATTCACCAACTTGCTGGAATGTTTGTATTTTATTTCTGTTAGATAATTCATAAAAGCATAAGACATAAGGAAACATGCCTGTAAATTTCATGAGGCTCATTATAATATGGAAATCTTCCTGATGTGATTTATTTGCAGGATAAGCATTTGTTTTGGAGTTCTCTGTTTCTTTATGTATGAACAGGTAGTATCTAGATTACTTAGGAATTTTTTTAAACCCAGAAATAGTCCTAATGTAAAATTTTCTGGGCACTTTAGGTTTGGGGGGGTGAGTCATAAGTATGTAGCCTTGGCAGTTGTGAAATCATATAGTTTTATATTGGGAAGGGATCCTAGAAATTCTTATCTTTTGTAGATGTGCAATAATTTGCGTCCGGCTACAGAGAGACAGTTAGGAAGGAATAGTGCCCAGTTTTTGTAAATCCCAGTCTGGTACTTTATCTGCTATATCACATTTCACATATGTCCTTGCTTTTACCTTTTTCATGTCCCTGTCTTTATCTTTTTACCCTTATAATTGAGAAGGATGGAACATAAACGTTGAAAAGATAAGAGTTCCGAGAACATCCTTAGAAATTAGTATTGATCTTAGTTGCAGTTAGATTTTGCTAGGATTCTGAAATTATTTCAGCAAGTTACTGAGCAGACTTCATTTCTTTTTAGGCTTCATTTCTGTGTGTCTTTTAATATGTTTCCAATTACTTTAAGTTAAAAATCATACTTTGTCTCCTTTATATAACAATTAGCTTGTAGTAGACCAAAAAAGAATGTAAATAAGTGCTGTCTATAAAGGAATTCATTTATTAATACGACCATAGCTTGTTTGACCAAGTTTTTGTAACTCATCTTTTGATTTGAAATAAAGTATCATCACTCCATTATACATTCAATAGAGACAGCTGAAAAGTACAATTTCTCTGCAGGGCCTGCAATGAAGGATTTGCAGAATCCTGCAGGGAATCAAGGAACTCTTCATTACAATTCATGGATTTATAGGATTACTCTGCACTTTTCTGCTTTCTTCATTGAGAGCGGTCCCAAAATGTATCCTTGACTGTCCTGCAGGTAACTTCTTTCCCACTGGAAAAGTTACTATGTACAAATACTTTAATTAAAATGACCTGGCAGTTGTGGAGGCCAACCTTTCTGCTCGTTTGTATTCTGAAATGGAGGGTAGGCTCAACTGGGAAGCACTCTCCGGGAGAACTAGGCCCCAGTCCTGATCCAGTGTTGCTCAGGGCCCTGTCCTGCATGGCTGAGTTTCAGGAGCCCTCAATTACCCTGTTTTAATATGCACTGTGGCACAATTTGTATTACCTATTTTCTCATTTTTTTAATGGAAGGAAATACCTTTCTGTACATTTTAAACAACAGATACTGCCCTCAAATATATGCTAACATCTTAATTTGCTGAAACAAATTTTAGAGAAGCATAACCTCTTCTATCTGATGGAGGCATGGGTAAATACATAAATTGTTCTTGACTTTAGAATGCCTTTTTAAAAACATATCACTATTAAAAAACCATGCATGTGAAATATATTTTTATACTAACACTTGAATAAAATATGTCTGATGATAAGAATAGGGGCTAAGAATGCCAAAGGCACGCGTATGATCTTTAGTAATCTAATGATAAAGCTGAAGAATATTGAAAACTTGTCTCATAGGCTCGTTAGGACCTCCTTCCCTCCACACTGTCTGTTCCCACGTACCCGTTTCCCCAGGCCCTGATTCTGTGTTTCATTATCACTATGGACTGGCAGTTGTCCTCCACAGTGCTGCCATAGGGGGGGGATGGACATTCTGACTAAGCTAAGGGACTTGCAAGCTACTGCAGGGAGGGCGAGGGAAAGGACAGGAAAGCATTTATCACCTGCAGATCACGTGCAGGAGAAGTGCTTGCCTTTACAACCCGTCCAATACTGAGTAAATCTCAGAGGACTTAATATACATAGGCTTTAATGCTCTTCTTTAATCCTTCACTTTAGTGCAGCACATTCTGGCTTACGCCTTCCTCTCTCGTGCCAGCTTCATCTCTTTCTGTACTGCCACACCCCTTCCCTCCAGCCATAACACACTGGATATGGTTTCTGGGAACAAGTGTGTGCTCTTGCACACTTCCCTCCTTAGCATATGTGTGCCCCTCACCTTCAGTCAGCTATCCTCACACCCTCAATTTGTTCTTTGAGACTCTAGGAAAGCTCTGATCCCCGTCCCTGAGCCAAATCAGATGTCCCTCCCTTACACTTGTCTCTCTTACAGCTCCTTGAGAACAGAGAGACAGATCTAGTTCACTTCTGTGTCCCCAGCTCTTTTAACATAGTCTAACACTCAAATCATTTTTGCATGAGTGATTGAATGAGCAGGCCAATATAATGCATGAGGTGTGTTCCTTCCCTGGTGTTATCTCCATTTTAAAATAGGGGTGATTTAAAGTTATTATTTGACCACAGAGCATGATTGGAGGCAGAAGAGAGAGAATGAGGATGAACTTTTCTTTCCAAATAAATGTTCATTTGCCTTCTCTCAGGAGACTAAAGTTCCCTAGGAATTTCTATGGGTGGTTTGAAAGCGGCAGACGCTTTCCCTCTCTTGGAGCATCCCTGCATTAGTTAACATTTCTCCTCTAATTTAGGAGTTCTTTCCAGGTTAGATGATTTATAATGTAATAACACAATGAGGAGAATCATGGTGTCACAAGGAGAGATAGGAAGTTAAAAAGCTGCAACAGCTTTTTGGCTAGAGCTTTCTCTTTCTCACATTGTCCATTTTTCCAAGGGAATACTAATAATAGAAAGCATTACCTTTCAAATACAAACTTGTCTAAGATTTACCTTCCACGTCTGTTACAGGAGGAAATTATTTTCATTTTATAGGCTTTATCTACACTGCAATCAACAATGTATTCAAGTAGTATAAAAATGTCAACAAAGTATTTTAATTACACAAAGACCCTAATGGAGAATTGACAGCCTAAGGCTGCTTTAAAATGTTTTATAGTGAATTCCATTTTAGGACTTGATGTTCATGTAGTTAAATAAATTCATTTTGAAATGTCTGTTTAGTATTATTTTTTAAAAGAATGTCTAAAATGTTCAATAACTTTGTACACGATGCTTGGAAAAAACACAAACATGGATGGGCATTAGAAAAACAAAACCAAAAAACCCACAAACAGATTTCTTTGTCTCCTGATTAGTAACTAATATAGTACTACCTTTTTCTAATATTTTATTATTCATTGTAGGATTCCAAAACAATACCAATGTCAAAGTTTTATTAGTATTAGCAGTATTCATCATCCAGTAATTCATGGTTTGAAGAGCCACCATTTGGATACAAAATTTTGTGTCCATTTGGAAAAATCGCATTAGATTTTTAAGGTGGTTTTGTTTTGCCTTTTGAGAAAATTTAAACGTGTCCAGGTTTTTCATTTTAGCAAAACTTAATCAGTTAATGATTTTTCCTTTTTGCAGACTCTTCTGTCACATTTAATAACATTTATTTCTCTGTGTTTGCTCTTCATAATTTTCATAACATTTTAGAATTGGGTTAAATTTATAAAATTTTCACAAATTATTGCCTTATCAACCTTACTGTGGAACACACTCACTTTATAAATTTATATGGCATTTAAAGTGAATATAGACCCTTTTTAAGTGTTAGATGCATGTTATGTCTATGAGCAAAAAAGTTCTTTTTTAAAGAAACAGATAATACCAAAGTCTTAACAAAACCATGTTATAAATACTGAAGTCATAATGAGGACAAGGAACACAATCCTTCAGTTTAGTAGAGAGAGAGTGAGTGAGTGTGAGTGTGTGTGTGGGTGTGTGTGTGTGTGTGGGTGTGGGTGTGTGTGTGGGTGTATGTATAAGTATATATGTATGGATTTCTTGGGTTTTTCTTTCAGATACAGACTTCAGACCGTGAAGTCCTTAGCTGGAGTGAGCCTGATGTTACGGTTACTGTGGGCAAGTCTGAGATGGGATGACATGGCAGCCAAGGCTCCTCCAGGAGCAGGGACTACACGGACAGGTAATGGGGGTTACTTTCTAATTTAAGTTTAAATGATAAAATCACTTGACCATTCACTTAATTTTAAGCATCTTTGTTATTTATTAAAATAAAACGCTTGTATTTTAAAAATACAGCTTTGCTAAAGTACGACACATGCTATAAAACCCGAGAGGCATGGGGGGGGCTCACATTATAAGGTGAGTCATTTATTCATGAACCGTCTGCATTTTTTTTTAAAGATAGTTTTTTATTGTAGAATATAAGTCATAAACTAAGACTTCTAGAACCCTATGTGTGTTGCTTCTGTCTTAGGCTTTTTGTTATTTTGACTGAGTTGTGGTACCAGGAGCTAAGCTATGCCTAGCAGCATTTTGTTTAGTTTAGAAATTTTCAGGGAGAAAGAAGTATTGTTGCAGTCTAGCAGTGATCCTGTAGTCACTAATTAATCAAATGTTTCCAAAAGTATTTTCCACGTGTGCCTCTTTTTTAAAACAACAGATGTTGTACCTTTTTAGTCTCTGAGTATTTTAGGTGGTTATTAATACTTTGTGAATTAAATCACCACAGAAACATCTGAAACTGAAATCACAACAACTGAAATAATTAAGAGGCGAGATGTTGGTCCTTATGGCATTCGATCTGAATATTGTATCAGGAAAATCATTTGCCCCATTGGAGTTCCAGAAGCACCAAAAGGTAAGGAATGGAAAAAATTCTGTTCTTCCATTGTTGACCTGTCAGCCATATCTGTTATGAATTGAAATTTGATTGTAATTGTTTCCTAAAACTGTGTTCAACTTATGAAAAACATTTTTTGTAACTGTTATATTTATTTTGTATTTATTTATTTTTTTATAACTGGTATATTTTTAAAATGATATTTAAGTAATAAACATAACAAGATTTTATTAGGCACATGTTGATGCCTACAGGTATTATGCCAAGCATGGACCATGATAAAACCTCTTGTAATTAAAACATGAGGCATTGACTGGCACCCACACCATCAGCTCCAAGAGGGCAGCCACCTAGTCTGTCTGGTTTGTTGTAGCCCTGGCACCTAGTGCAGAGTCTGACATGTAAGTGGTCAATAAAAGTCTGTTGACTGAAGAGTTAAAGCTATTGTGAAATACTTCAGTGCTCAGGTAGAAATAATAATAATCAAGAGTTACTCAGGAAACATTTATAGACCACATGTAGAATAGGCATTGAGTAGCAAGTATATAGAAGAATGAAATTTGGCCCCTGTTCTCAAGAAAGCAAAGAAAAGGTTATAGTATTATAATATCAAGTGTTCATGTGTTCCAATAAGATAAGAAAGTAATAAATGGTAAATATCAGAAAAGAAGCAAGATTAACACTATTTTGCAGGTAATTATAAATATCTGCCTAGAAAATTTGTGAGAACCAAAAGTATTAATGCTAAAAGGCGTCCATTGTGGTGTCCAAATTGAAATATATAAATAAAAGTCAGTAATTTTGTATAAACAATAAAAATACTTAGAAAAAAATCTAAGAAATGTATAGCTATTTGGGAGGCTGAGGCAGGAGGATCACTTGAGTCTAGGAGCAGCAAGCTGTGATCATGCCTCTGTATTCCAGCCTAGGTGACAGAGCGAGACCCCATCTCTTTATAAAAAAAGAAAGAAAGAAAAAGAAATGTGTAAAAAGAAAATGTCATTAGATAGAATAGATAGAAACATACTGTTTTATAAAAGCTAGTTCTCCCAAGTACATACATTTAATTCTTTGAAACTTGATTAAATTATCTTGGACATTCTTATTAGAAAACAAATGACTGAGAATGGCCTTTTTGAAAAGAACCCAATAAGGCAACGCCTTCCCTAGTAGATGTCAAATTTTAGCTTAATTAAAGTAGTGTTGTCCTGGAATAGAAACAGTAGTCTCTGTTGATAGACAGAGGTATAGATGGGAGAAGACGATCCTGACAGGTCTTCAATCTCCTTGACCACACAGCCTTCAATGCAAATCAGTGCAGTCTCCTTGAATCGATTTTCTTTGGCTTGTATCACTTTGTACCATCTAGGTCCTGCTATTTCAGTTTCCTTCTGCTGCTTCCCTATGATTGTACTGCTTCTCTGTACCCTGAACGTTCAGTGCTTATCCCTCCCTGATTTTTTTTTAAACCTTGTCATTAGGAGGTTTTATCCATTCTGTTAGTTTCAGATCTCTCTTTATATTAGCAACTCTCAAATCCCCCTTGTCCAACTGTGATGGGGAAGTACATATTGCCATAATTGTATGTGGCAAGGACACCCAACCGAACTGTGAGAGGAGCATTCTAGGCCTTTGAAGGATGTTGCATCTGAGTTGGGGTCTGAAGAGTCAAATGAGGGGCTGTGGGGCTAGGAATAGTGTTCCAGGCAGAGGGAACAGATTGTATAAAGACTCATATGCCTCTTATATCAGAGGTCAGCAAACCATGGCCCATGAGCCTTGGCCCACTGCCTGCTTTTTTATTATAAGTAAAATTTGATGGGAACACAACCACATTTACTCATTTAAGTATTATCTTTGGCTCCTTTTCATGATACAAAGGCAGAATTGAGTAGTTGTAACAGAGACCATCTGGCCTGCCTCGTCTTTATACCATCTGGCCCTTTAAGAAGAAAAAGTTTGCCAACCACTGTTTTTTATGATTGAAGATGCCAGAAATACTCTAATTTTTAAAGCAATATTGCTTTTAAAATACTCTGATTTCTTTTCCAAAGAAACACCTACACCTCAGAGGAAAGGCCTTCGATCAAGTGCATTGCGGCCAAAGAGACCAGAAACGCCCAAGCAAACTGGCCCTGTTATTATCGAAACCTGGGTAGCAGAAGAAGAGTTGGAATTATGGGAGATCAGGGCGTTTGCTGAGAGGTAAGGAAATGGTTAACACCTGGTCAGATACTTGAAGATTTTATCACTTCAGAACTAAAGAGTTATCACTGTAATGGTTTATTCAGTACATCCTAGTTCATTTTACTCCACCTTTTGATTTTGACTGCTAGTTCTATATAGTTTATTAAGGTCCTGTTTCTGATTTTTAATGTGTTACTATCCATTTGTCAATTTCTAATTATCTTAAATATTTTCAAATTGAAATAATTTCATACCTTTATATGATGTAAAAGTCAGCCAGATTTCACTTATATTAGATGCCAGATGCTTAACAGGGCAGTTTCTGATGAGTTCCTCCTTTTTTTCCTGCAGAGTGGAGAAAGAAAAGGCACAAGCAGTTGAGCAACAGGCTAAGGTTAGTGAACAGAAGAAGGGGGAGGACTTCAAGGCCCAAATGAGGAGTCCCCTAAAACAGTAGCAATTGGCTGTCCAGCAGGTGGGGAGTTGGTATTGGTCCTACCTGACAACAAATTTACATCGTTAGCCCAATTCCTGCACACCAGGAGCACAGTAATTATATATTCATATGGGTTTTTTAAAATGTGTCTCACATATACCTGGTTTTTATTAATTGAAAATAGTTCTGTGAATACACCAAGCTATGGTTTTGTAAACAGTGTATGTAGTTGGAGGACATTTGAAATAAGATTTCTATTATTTATTATCTTTATAATTTCATAGGTAATTTCTGGAAATAATTTTTTCCTGGAAAATCTATGTAGTCTGTGAAAAAGCAGATTGTGCTACAGCTCTGTAGGAGTTTGTTGTCGTTGATGATCATAAAGCTGCTGCTGATTTCTTAGCATGTTCATACTGCAAATAATGTACCGTTTGTGCCTAGGAATTTGAGACCCAGATAAAAGATGATTACCCCTTATTTCTATTGAAAACATATTATAAAAGTTTTCAGCCAACTTGAATATATAAACTTTGAAACAGACTATTTAAAAATCACATGTAAACCAAATTATTTGTCTCAAACTACTTTTTTCTCTAACATTTTATAAAACATTTTCCCAAATTCTTATGTATCTTTTGGCTTACTATAGGTCCTTATCTTCACTTACGTCAAAATTGGACATAGCAGCACTTTTGGATTCTATGTATGATGCTGTCATAGGAAATTTATCCTCAAGCACACATACCTATTCATGTAACAACTGGCTAGTTGTTTTATTAATATTTCTGGCTTATGAGTGTGTTTTGTCATCTCCACAATGTAACCTAATGTATTATTTCTTAAAAGTTCTTTAAAATGCTTATTTGCAAAGATAGCCAGCACTTCAATTTTGAAGGCTTATCCCCAAGTAAATAACTGCTAAATATGTGTTCGGTTTCTTGCCTCCTTTTTAACTGATTTAATCAACGATGTCTCTAAGTATTCACAACTAAATTTCTTTTCTTCTGGGGAATGAGAAATTGTGTAAAGTACTTCATATCATATTCAAGTATATAAGGTGTATACAAAAGTAGTCCAAAAAAAAACGATGGGTGTGATGCCATAGGTAAGCAGTTTGCAATGACAGGAGATAGTGCAACATTGGAATTTGATCTTAGTAAACATCCCAGCTCCACCATTAACTAGCTCTGTGGCCTTGGGCCAATTACACAAGTTCTCTAAGCCTCAGTTTCCTCATCTTAAATCATCTCCCACCATGTTTGCAGTAAATCTCACCTGTTGTTTTTACATGTGTAAGCTTATACTGTTACTCATCAGACCACTGTTGATAAGCTGTTAGAAAATTTTAGCAATCTGTAATAAAAGATATACAGATTATCTTTAATAACCCTGTAGTTTAAAGATCAATATTATACCTCTTTGTATAAAATAATCTAAAGTGTTTTTCTGTAAAAATGTTTGAATGAATAACATAAGTCTAGACAATTGTTTTATAATTTTCAGCTTGCTTGATTACGGGTTTGCCAACTTGAATAGTGATACTTACTATTGACATGCTCTTTATGATTGGATAAGTTAACATTACAGTAAATAGACACCTTTTACAGCTCCCTTCATTTGGTCTCTGCCTTGAATCTCACCACTGAGCAGCATGGTATTCCTGTCTCCAGTAAGATTACCTACATCTATTTATTTTCAGTCTGAAAGCTTAGATATTTGCACAATCCAGAAAAACTTGATTACTTTTAATTTTCTGTTATGAGCAAGTTAGTATTTTAATGCACACTTGAAAACATTGCCTTCGTCAAGAAATTAAATTGAAGGGTAAATTTATATGGGCATATTTTCTTTTCAGAAGTAACATATCTTAGAAATTTAGTGTGGTTTCTTAGGGTGAGAGAAATTGTGTCTGGACTTCTTGCAGAATGGTATTGTTTTTATCTGGAACTATTTTGGCTCATGTTTTGTCTCCGTGACTTTTTTAGAAACGATTGGACCAGCAGAAGCCTACAGTGATTGCAACTTCCACTACTTCCCCAACAAATAGTACAACCAGTACCATCTCTCCAGCACAGAAAGTTATGGTGGCCCCCATAAGTGGCTCAGTTACAACTGGAACCAAAATGGTACTAACTACTAAAGTTGGATCTCCAGCTACAGTAACATTCCAGCAAAACAAGAACTTCCATCAGACCTTTGCTACATGGGTTAAGCAAGGCCAGTCAAATTCAGGTATACAACTGTGATTAAACAGAAGATCATTTTCCTTCAGGAAAAAGAATTTTCAGTCCTTTACCTGCTGAAATGAAACATCTCTTTAGAAAATTGTTTTTCTTTACAGCTGATTGAGCAAACAAGCTGTAACAATTGGTTTGTTACAGATAATGTTCATAATATTACATTAGCAAATTCCTCTCTTACATTATTTCACTTTTAACATTTACATAGTTCACTTTGAGTGGAGAGGAATGTTTTTTATTAAAAATACAAAATGAGCCACATTTCATGCATTGGTGCCCTTCCTAGAAGTCACT
Source organism: Lemur catta (assembly GCF_020740605.2). Classification (NCBI taxonomy): domain Eukaryota; kingdom Metazoa; phylum Chordata; class Mammalia; order Primates; family Lemuridae; genus Lemur; species Lemur catta. The sequence continues at coordinate 44,895,224 of NC_059142.1, read as the reverse complement.
ACGTTGCTGGTTATTTTAAATGTAAAGCTTATTAAATGTCTTATACCCCATTAGCCACCAGCACAGCTGCCACATCTGCTACAACCATTGCCAGCACAGGTCAGACGTTCCAAATTACAGGCAATCCAGTCACTATGGCAGGAAAAGTAATTACCAAACTGCCACTTCCTGCAAACAGCAAGATTGTCGCTGTAAATGTGCCAGCAACACAAGGAGGTAAGGGAAATGTGAAGAGTTTTAATTCACATTTGCCAGATCATGCCGTTGCCATTATTTTTCATTTCCTTTTCACTGGTTTCAGTCCTCGGATCTCACATTTTATGTAGCCCACTATAAAACCCTGCCACACGTAGTTTCTCCTCAGAAACCCAAGCAACAGTTAATGCTTTTCATTAAAGGGACAGTTGTTAATCATTTCTTCATCTTTTTTTAAGGTGTTGTTCAAGTACAGCAGAAAGTCCTGGGTATCATTCCATCAAGTACAGGTACAAGTCAGCAAACCTTTACTTCATTCCAGCCCAGGACGGCAACAGTCACAATTAGGCCCAATACCTCAGGCTCTGGAGGAACCACAAGCACTTCGCAAGTAAGATTTCTTACAGACTTATTTTGTTTTGAAGTGTTGAGCACATCAGGTTGAAGTTTTTAGAACGGCCTCTTCCAAGATTAATCCAGCTAGTTTTGCTTAATCTGTGACGAAGTACTAATTTGGAATAAATCTATTGGTTCTATAAATAAATCTATTTCTTATCTAAGTAAAAATGATACATGAAATATTAATTTTTAACATTTAGTTAATAGCTCATTAGTAAGTTTATAAGTAATAATAATGGCTTTCTAGGATTTTTATAAAGAAAATTCGTTTACATGAAAGAATAGGCAGCACTGGACCACTCAAACTTGCTGTGCAGCCTAGTTAAGAAATAGAATGAAAAATATAATCTATAGCACTATAACTATTTAATGGTTTGTTATTAGCTGATATGTGCACATATTAAATACGTCATTTCTTTGGTACTTACATATGGAAAAGGTTTAAAGTTTGCAAACTTGAAAATGTTCTAAACCTAACTAAAACTGAAAATAACGTGCTCTCTAGTCTCCCTCTTAAAAGTATGACAGAACATTTGGTTTCTCATTGACTCTGGGTTATAGGAATAAATTGGAGCTTAGAGAAGGTAGGACTCAACACTTTTCTGTGACAACTAGTTAAAGAGCAGAGCCTTTTTGGATCTTGTTCATTCCTTTTAGTCTGTAGGCTATTCTTGGTATTGATGGCAAGGAATTTTGTATGATAGCATTTGAATTAAATTTTCTCTCCTCAAAATTCCATCTTTATTCTGATGCTTAATATAATTTAAAATGTAATATCCAAGAACCTGTGTCATTTCTGTAGGCATTTCTATCAATATAAAATGTTTAAAGATTTTGTGTTTTAAGTCCATCGTGCTTTAATCTTTTGAAAACGTTTTAATTCATTGTCCTTTGTGTCATTTATAGGTAATCACAGGGTCTCCGATCCGCCCTGGTATGACGGTGATTAGAACACCACTCCAACAGTCAACGCTAGGAAAAGCAATTATTCGAACACCTGTGATGGTACAGCCAGGTATTCATCCATCCAGCATTACCATTTTACATCTAAACAACCAGTCTAGGACATCCGTAATACTCTGTATTTGGAACTCTACATACTATAAAATACCAGTTTGAATTAATACTTGAAACCATACTAAACTTCTAATCCATTGTGAGATGCATCCAAACATATTACTTCATTTTTGGCATTGCCAATAAGAGAAAAATAGGTTCAAGCATGCTTACTAAAAATGTAAAAGCAGCAGCAAATAAATGGAATATATAGATTCAAATAATTGAAGTAAAGAAAGTGAGCAAAGAAAACAGTCTACATGGCAAAGTCATAGAGAAAGTCAAGGAAACAACAAAGAAACATAATTTTTACAAAGGTAATGCCAGACCTCCTTTTATCATAATTAATATGAATAGGTTAAAATTACTATGTTTAAAGTTGAAGACTGTAAAGATTGAGGGGGAAAAAAAAAACCCTATACATGTATGAGAGACATACCTAAATTACCACAAAGGCTACAAAAGGTAAAAAAATTAAAAGATGAGCAAAGACATATGAAATAAAGGCCAAAGAAGAAAGGATAAGGACAGCCCTGCAAATATTGAACAGAGTACAATTCAATATTTTATTTATTTGTTAATATTTTTTGCCAGGAATACTGTGTTGAGAAAGAATTTGATATTTTTAAAAAGCAGAAAATAATTATACAAAAAAGTTTCATTTTATATTGGTTTAAAGCTAAAGATTGAATGAAAATGTAATCTTGAATCTTTATAAATTAAATAAGATGCCATTAAAGTATCTGAAGCAAAACTATTTGAAATCAAGGAGGAATTAACAGGAGCATAGTAGACTACAGTTAAACTGTGTATCAACTTTTGTGCTTTCAGAAATACACATTCATTTTAAATAGTTGTGGGCTATTTGGTGGAAAAATGATCCTTGAGACATAGATAAACCCTTGGTAAATTCCAAGAAGTGGAATGTATATAGGCCACATTCTTTAAAGCTAGAAATTAATATTAAGATATTACACTGATAACCTTTACTTGCTTGGGAATTTTTAAAAATATATGTTCTAAGTAACTTTTTGGGGGATAACTTTTAGGTTGAAGAAACATCAAATATGTAATCACAAATTACCAAATAGCAATATTAAGCCATGATAGCAAAGCTGAACTCAGAGGCAGATTCAATTCATTCAATAGATATTTGAGCACCTACTCTCGACAATTGAAATGCACTAGTGAATAAAACAGACTAAAAAACCCATATTATTAAATCTTAATCACAAATTAGAAAAATATATAAAAACAAGTCTTTAAAACGAGGAGGAAATAAAAGCAAAAGTAATAATTATTAGAAAACAGAAAAGGCAAAAAATGTTAGAACAAACTATTCTTTTGTAAGTCTAATCTGGAGAAAAGGGTGGAAAATACCAGTTCATAGAATTAGGCAACAAGAAAGTGCAATAAAAATAGAATGAGCTTTTTAAAATCAAAAGATAATTTTGTGTAGGTGTCCTTGTAGTGAGACTTTCAGAATTCTCACTATCCATACTTAGGGCTAAGCAAGGCATAATTAAATACCATGTTTATAAATTGAAAGTCTCAATGACTCATATCAAAGGAAGAAATTTGGAAAGTTGTCATAATGTTACCTAAAAAAGGAATTCCAGACTTCATGAATTTATGGGTAAAAATTTCTTTGAAATAGGAAACAAATAATTTCCTTATTGTAAAACCTAGTTCTAGGGCATGGGGGAAGGATAGATAAAACCTTAACCATTCATTTTACAAATTTAGCACAATTCTAATATGAAACAGAGCAAAGCTTTTTTTTTTTAAAGGCAATCTTCTGTGCCTAAGCAGCATTTAACCCAGAAAAGAAAGGAAGATTATTTCAGTTAATGCTGCAAAGATAGTTGATAAAATTCAGTGTCTATTCCTGTTTAAAACTTATAGCTGTCAGGCAGCTTAATGAAAGGAAAGGTAAATAATGTAAACGAGAAAATTTATAGGTGATAAAAGGTAGCGTACCTAGAAAACTGAAAAATTTGGTAAATTGCCAGATAAACTATAAATATTGGTAGTACTGTAGTTCTATAGAGACCTTGTTGAGTAGTGCCTTATGTAGCTGTAATTTTATATTTGTCTGATATCCACACGTGACTCTACAGCTTCCAAACCTCCCCCACCACTAGGGTTTTGCCACTTTTTTTCCCCTGAAGTCTTAAATACCCAGTGAGAATGGGGTTTGTGAAATGAACTACCCAACCCTGCCACTCAGCAATGCAGTGCTTATTTAATGTAATTTAGCCAAAGTCTGCCTTTAAATAATGGATTCTTAGTAACAATGATAAAATAACAGCTGTAATGTATTGATCATTTAGTTTGTGCCAGGGTATATGCACTTTGTAGGTTGCTTTCACATAATCTTCATATAAAGTAGATATTTACATTATCCTCATTTTACAGATGAAGATTTTTTTGTTTTTTGTTTTTTTGCTAATTGAAACTCAGAATGTTGAGGAATTTCTCAAGCTGTTATTCTGGAACTTAAACAAGATTTGACACTGTTCCAGGCTGAGATGACTATAGTTATGAACTAATCAGACAAAATAACTGCCTTCGTGAATCTTATAGTCTAGTGGAAAAGGTAAACAATAACCAGATGAGTTAATTACATATATTTTTAAATTTATTATTACGCATAATAGTATATGAATTTTGCATATATGTCATGTTAAATATTGATAACTACTTAGAAAAACAGAGATGGGGTACAAATGTTGAAGAATTGGAGTTTGAGAATGATTTGCAGGGAGGGTTGAAATTTTAGAAAGGATGGCCACAGAAGGACTCCCTTAGAAGACCTGAAGGAAATAAGAGAGCTGTGCAGATACCTGGGGAAAGGGTTTTCATGAAGGAACAGCAAATACAAAGGCCCTGAGGTGGGAGTGGGCCTGGTATGTTGAAGGAAAAGCAAGGTAGCCAGTGGGTCAGGGGTGACCCAGGGAAGAGGAGGAAGGTGAGAGAGTCAGAGAGGCAGAGGCTGGGTGGGTGGGTGTCGGGGTGTGTTTCCATGTGTGCACCCATCAGACTGGAACTAAACCTTCTTCCCACCACCACATTAGCCTTTCTTAAGATGGAAGCCACAGACCCCTGGGATATAGTTGGAAATTATTAATTTTTTTAATTTGCATTTTGATCTAAAAATAAATTAGCATGTACATATTGGGTCTCAGCTGATGACCATCATAAAATCAGTCAGTACCAGTCCTTTTATCTGTGTTTATGATGGCCGTATATCAGTATCAAGTGATCACTTTTAAGTGATAACTTTTTATGTATTGTTTCTCAAACTGCAGTACAAGGATATAGTGTTGGCGTATGGGAATTCTCAAATTACAGCACTGGACCACACTATGCTGTATTGTCTATCAATTAATATTGAATAAATGGATGAGAGTAACCAAGAAAAGTTTCAAAGGAGGAGTAATAATGGAAAACTGGCACTGCCAGTTATAATATGTTAAAGCATATTAGAAAGCCACCCAAATTAAGAGCTTGTTACCAAAGGAAGAAACACAGATGCAATTAAAGAGGCATATATGAGAACTAGCTATATGACAAGGTATCATTTTGAATCAGTCAGTGATACTAGAATAATTGGTTTATAGTTTGCAGGGAGGGGGTACCAAAAAGACTTTTTTATTTTTTTGAGATATTGTCTCACTCTGTTACCCAGGCTGGAGTGAGGTGGCATCTTCGTAGCTCACTGCAACCTCAAAACTCCTGGGCTCAGGTGATCCTCCTGCCTCAGCCTTCTAAGTAACTGGGACTACAGGCGTGCACCACCACACCCAGCTAATTTTTAAATTTTTTGTGGAGAAGGGGTCTCACTTTGTTGCTTAGGCTGGTCTCACTCCCGGCCTCAAGTGATCCTTCTGCCTCAGCCACCCAAAGTGCCAAGATTACAGGCATGAGTACCCAGGGGTTATTGACTAATTAGTAATGAATCTGTAAATGTCAAAATAGCTACCAAATAATTACTCTTAGCAACTATTACATAGGGAGGAAAATTCCACTTGCCTTTTTTTCTAGTTTTAGGAAGTTAAACTAGGAACAGAAGTTTTTGGAAGACTATAAAGCCATTCTGGTTAAACTTCATTTATTCAGTAGACATTTATTGAACATTAACTATGAAAGCATTCTTTGAGCACTTTGCCCTAGTATTTGAGGATATAGTTGTTTTTGCTCTCATAGTTCTCCCAAACTGTCAAATAACTGTAATAGAAGCTTATTTATAAATGCACCTGGCCCAGATACTCCAGATTCTTCATTTTGTTTAAAATTCATATGAATTAAATATTAAATTATCTTATTTTCAATATTTCTAACAAAAGGCAGCATTATAAATGGCATATTTTGCATACTCTCTTTTGTCTTTCCGATTGTCATTTTGGCCTTACATTTAGAGGAAGAATATTAATTGTTTTTTCATTTGACTACAGAAAGCAGGGGCTGAATAATGGTTTTCAATGAGCTGAATGAAAACCGGCTCACTACCAACCAGGCGGGTCTTTTGGGTGTGAGCATATGTCTAGATGTGTCCTTGAGCTGTTGGCATCCTAGTGTCTTTTTAAAAATTGAAAAGAATACAGTCATCTGAAGTGTTGAATTATTTCAGTTTTTCAAAATAATGCTAAGGGCGTGTGGGATTTCATGATGTTTTGCTTTTTGTGTAGGTACTCCGCAGCAAGTGGTGACTCAGATCATCAGAGGGCAGCCTGTTTCCACTGCAATCTCTGCCCCTAACACAGTTTCCTCAACACCCGGGCAGAAAAGCATAACTTCAGCAACATCTACTGCAAATTTACAGTCGTCAACCTCACAGTCGCCTCGCCCCCAGCAAGGACAGGTGAAGCTTACCATGGCTCAGCTCACTCAGTTAACACAAGGCCACGTAAGTAATGTAACTTGATTTTAATATCTTTATTTAATGTATTTTAATGTGACTTTAGAGGCAGTCTTACTTATCTTATACTTGCTATAAGTTTAAAAACATACTTTTTTTTTTTTTTTTTTTTCAATTAAATAGAGATGGGCTTTCACTCTTGCTGAGGCTGGTCTTGAACTCCTGACCTCAAGCGATCCTCCCACCTCTGCCTCCTAGAGTGCTAGGATTACAGGCATTGAGCCTTATTTTGATAAGTTTAAAAATGTACTGATTTTAAGAAATGACTGCTTCTTAGACTCAAACAAAAATACTTCTTACAGGCAGGATATAATAAGCCCCAACTATCTATCATTCTTAGTTACACCAATGAAAAGGATAACCCTTTTAACCACCAAAATTTTATTAATTGGCCAATTTCCATGGAAAAATAAAATTTAAGTACATTAAGCTGTTGCTTGCAAGAATAAATACTGTTATCAAGTCTTCCAATATTGAGCAATACATTGAATGCAGTTCCCTTCAAAATTCCAAGAGTTGTTTTTTTTGGTGGAACTTCACAAGCTGAGTTTTACAATTTATGTGGAAGTGCAAAGGATCAAGAATATCTATGATATTTTTAAAGAACAGGAGGATTTTCCCTGTATGAAAACTAGTAGCAAAACTTATTATAATACTTCAGTAATTAATACAGTGAAGTAAAGATACAAAAATAGGCAGATACACCAACAGAAGAGAGTGTAGAACATGACCCTCACATGTGTGGACGCTTGTTATAAGACAAAGGTGGCATTCCAGATGATTGAGGAAAAGACAGACTTTATTTTTCGTAAATGGTGCTGGGACAACTGAATATATGTGGGAAACTGTGAAATTGGACCACTGCCTCACTTTGTATATAAATTCAACTTTAGCACACACAAGCACCATAGGTAATTTAGTACATACTGAAAAGAAACAAAATTCAGGATACCTGGGTTCCTCCTTGTATCTCATCTTTAACTTGGGCAAGAGACTTGACTTTCTAACCTGAGTTTCTTAATTGGGAGTAAGATTATAGTAATATTTTCTCTGCCTATTCCATGAAGGCACAAATCCATTGTGAGAATCAAATGAAGTAGTATAAATAAAGATGCTTTGAAGATTATAGAATATTATTATAAGATGGTTTAAAATCAGAATTTTTTTGGAGACCTTAGTCATTTACTTCAATGCCCTTGTTTTATAGATTGAGAAACTGGAGGAATGATGTTGCTTGTAGATAGACACTTGGCTGTCCATTGGGAGAGCCTGAACTAGAACTCTGGATTGTTTGTGTTTTTTCCACTAAGCAACATAAATATTCTTATTTTACCTTACCTATATTCCCACAGGTGCCATTTCATAGATATTCAAATATACATTTTCATTATATTAAAGGATCTTTATAGCATAAAAATGATTTAATAAAAACACTATACAGACTGGGTGTGGTAGCACACACCTATAGTCCCAGCTATTCTGCAGGCTGAAGCAAGAGGATTGCTTGAAGCCAGCGTTTGAGGCCGCCAGGCACTATGATCACGCCTGTGAATAGCCCCTGCACTCCACCTTGAGCAACATAGCAAAACCCCGTCTCTATAAAAAATTAAAATGCTATACATACAGATTGATGTTTTGTATCATGTGACTGTTTACATGTTGTGTGTTTTTTTCCACAGGGTGGCAATCAAGGTTTGACAGTAGTAATTCAAGGACAAGGTCAAACTACTGGACAGTTGCAGTTGATACCTCAAGGGGTGACTATACTCCCAGGCCCAGGACAGCAGCTGATGCAAGCTGCAATGCCAAATGGTACTGTTCAGCGATTCCTCTTTACTCCATTGGCAACAACAGCCGCAACAGCCAGCACCACCACCACCACTGTTTCCACTACAGCAGCAGGTAGAGCTTTGGGTTTATCAGAAATGCTCGGTGTTATTACCGTACACTGTTGGGCTAACAGAAGGGTTAAAAGAATCAATACTTCCAGCCTGAGCCACTGCGAGACCCCATCTCTACAAAAAATAGAAAAATTAGCCAGGCATGTTGGCTGACACCTATAGTCCCAGCTGCTTGGGAGATGGAGGCAGGAGGATCACTTGAGTCCAGGAGTTTGAGGTTGCAGTGAGCTATGGCAATGCCAGCACTCTAGCCTGGGTGACAGAGCAAGACCCTATCTCAAAAGAAAAGAAAAGAAAAAGAACAAATACTATCGTTGGGAGGATATACCTCAAGCCAGTGACAGTGAACTTAACAGCTGACCTAGTCTCGCAACGTCTTGATGCTTTCATGCCTTATTTGTACAGACTGTTATCACCACCTTGCTCCCCACCCTCATTAAAAAAAGATATAGAAAGGGGGCAAAAACAATGGATATCATGGTAATCATGCTCACATTTACTCCTTGCCAAGCTTTATAGGTGCTAATTGAATCATGGAGGTGATCTCGTAGAGGGCAGATATATCCAGCTCATGACCTACGATTGAGAGCCGTGGGTCCAGAACCACTTTGTTAGCCTCCTACTACAAGGAGTCACTAACTGCCACCATGTCCTAGGAGAAAAGTGAGGCTTGGTAATTAGTCTGGACCAGAAGACCTGGCTGGTTTCCAGAGGCTGCACCTTGTTTGTTTTGGAAGACGGCCCTCTGGAGAGTTAGCAAACTGTACGGAGGACAGCCAAGAAGGAGGGCCTAGGCTCCCCAATTTAGGAGAGTCCTACCCCGAGCATGTCTAAATGGAGCATTTTTAAGGCATAAATCTTCTGTACTGAAATAAAGAATTCTGAACTGTAGAAAACCCCTTCACATTCTTCTTTAACCACAGTCTTATGTTCTGGAGTAATAGAAATGGTTTGTCTTTCCCTTTCATAGGTACGGGTGAACAAAAACAGAGTAAATTATCACCCGTGACACAGGTGCAACAAGCCAAAGCGCTGCCAGCAGCTCAGTCATCAAGTGTGAGTTCTCCAGAAGCCCAGCCACAGACCACTCAGCCTCCAGCTCAGCCCCAGCCCCAGTCCCCAGCTCAGCCTGAAGTTCAGACTCAGCCTGAAGTTCAGACCCAAACAACTGTCTCATCCCACATCCCTTCTGAAGCACAACCCACCCAAGCACAGTCATCCAAACCCCAAGTTGCAGCACAGTGTCAGCCTCAAAGTAATGTCCAGGGACAGTCTCCTGTTCGTGTCCAAAGTCCGCCACAGACTCGAATACGTCCATCAACTCCATCCCAAGTGTCTCCTGGACAGCAATCCCAGGTTCAGACTACAACCTCACAACCGATTCCAATTCAGCCACATACATCTCTTCAGATACCTTCCCAAGGCCAGCCACAATCACAACCCCAGGTACAGTCTTCAACTCAAACTCTTTCATCAGGACAAACGTTAAATCAAGTTACTGTTTCATCCCCATCCTGTCCTCAGCTACAAATACAGCAGCCACAGCCCCAAGTCATTGCTGTGCCTCAGCTGCAACAACAAGTCCAGGTTCTCTCTCAGATCCAGTCACAGGTTGTGGCTCAGATACAGGCTCAGCAAGGTGGTGTGCCCCAGCAAATCAAACTCCAGTTACCTATTCAAATTCAGCAAAGCAGTGCTGTGCAGACTCACCAGATTCAGAATGTGGTTACAGTGCAGGCAGCCAGTGTGCAAGAGCAGTTGCAAAGGGTTCAGCAACTCAGGGATCAGCAGCAAAAGAAGAAACAGCAACAGATAGAAATTAAGCGTGAACACACCCTCCAAGCTTCTAATCAAAGTGAAATCATTCAGAAACAGGTAAAGTTATTAAGTAAAAGCAGCATGTTCAGTAGCTTGAATTATTGTGCTGTGCATTAGATTTAGTGTTTGGTTGTGTTAGGTTTCCTAACTGAGACAAAGTCATTAATGTTTAAATTTAGAAGAAGCTCTGGATTGACCAAAAAATATTGAATGACTACTATGGTTTGGAACTCTTCACTGGGCATACATATATAGTCAGTGCTTATTAGAAACTACCTGTATTTTGGGAGGACTAAGACGGGAAGCGTGGAGTTATGAGTTTTAAGTATCATTAATGTAGAACTTGAAGGTTTAAGTAAGTTTTAAAGCCACTTTAGGCATCATAGCAATTTGTTTGAAGTTGTCATTCCTTAGTTTGCATGTAGACTATGCAAATTATAGACAGATTAGATTCATTTGCATTTCTAATCACACCTTTGTAAAAAAGTTTTCAGTACATATTATTCCGTAGCCTAAATAAAACGTGGCTTCATGCAGTGACATCTTGCATTGGCATTTTAGTGAAGTAAGGTAATTTAGATGAGTTAGAATTATTCTACTAAAATCAAGTCACATATATAATTCCCTATAGCATTACTGGAGAAAACTTTCTCTTCGTTTACGGTGTGCTCTCCACTCAGCACTACGCCGGAGTTTGAGTGTGGATTTCCAAGTCATGAGACCTTCGTTTAGTTTCTTCCTCTTCCATTCACAGTCCATGAAACTCACTTATCTCTCCTGAGCTATATCCTCATTAAAACCCCTCTCTTTCCAGCCACACAAGATTATTGTAATGATTAAATGAGCTCATATATATAGAAGCACTTTTTAAACAGCAAAATGATTTTAAACACGTAACATTCCTGTAAATTGGTGTCATATATAATATGTTTAAATGCATTGTTACCCAGCTTTCAGTATTGTAATCTATCAATTGAGAATTATTATAGTATCTGTCTACCCCTGATCTTTGTGTAAGGGGGAATGAGGGGCAGCTCTTTAAAATTAGCGCCTAGGAGGAGAACATAACGTTAAAAACATGGCCTTTGGCGAACAACAGCCAAGTTAAAATTCTAGCATATTATTTACTATTTAATCTCAAACAAGTTGGTTAATTTTTTTATGTTTCAGTATCTCATTTATAAAATCATCTCTATGGTTCAGTGTCTTTTTGCGGAATAAATGAGGTAATGTGAAGTGATTGGCTCAGCACGGTGCCCAACGTGATAAGCACCCAGGTCATCTTGTAGCTGCTAATTTTATTAGTATTATGATATAAAATTCTCAAAGGTTCTTTGAAAAACACATATATGTGCTCAGATTTCTACTGTTGTTATCTATGTGCTAACTTGTGATCATTATAAAATATGTGCTTTTGGATTTGTTCTGTCCTGAAGGTGGTGATGAAGCATAATGCTGTAATAGAACATTTAAAACAGAAAAAGAGCATGACTCCAGCTGAAAGAGAAGAAAATCAAAGGTAGGGGAGATGGGGAGACACAGGGTCTCATCTGTTCATCTCTATAGTGTCCACGTGTACAGAGTTCTGAGTTTATACTTTTTTTTACCTTGACTGAAGTTCATTAAATGAGAACACTTGGCACTAATAGTTACTCATAACTGGTTTGAATCACTTTTGGAAACTTTCCAGTCACAGAAAGTCTGTCTCATCTGTAGAGGTCTAGAAGAATCATGTTTTAAGCCTTTTATAAATACCCAGTGTTACATAGGTGTGTGTTTTTCTCTAGAATGATTGTCTGTAACCAGGTGATGAAGTATATTTTGGATAAGATAGATAAAGAAGAAAAACAGGCCGCAAAAAAACGGAAGCGCGAAGAGAGCGTGGAGCAGAAGCGTAGCAAACAGAACGCCACCAAGCTCTCAGCTCTGCTCTTCAAGCACAAAGAGCAGCTCAGAGCCGAGATCCTGAAGAAGAGGGCACTGCTGGACAAGGATCTGCAGATCGAGGTGCAGGTAAGAAGGCACTTCCTTTCCTTCTGTGTCCAGTTTGCAGCATCCAAGGTTCTTCTTTTTTCCCTTGACTTGTTGGTTAAACTTAAAATTTTAGCTTGTTTTCTAGAATTTCCATTTGTGTATATAGAGTACATAGAATAAAAAGCAGTGGGACACACGTCTTAAAACAAGACAGAGCTTTTATATCTAAATGTATAGTTATAATGTATTCCCTCAACTAGCCACTCTGGGAGGTATTGATTTAATTGTTGTGGAACTCTATTGGAAATGGCTTTTATTGTCTATGACATAGTCTTGCCAAAAGTCATTTAGGAGCCAAGTTTCATGAGAAAGGTAGACAGACTTCAAAATAATGTTGAAAGAATGAAAAAGTGTGCCCATTAAATAAGACAGATTTCTTCCTTGTAACTGATTTCTGTAGGCGTTATTAGTCTGCTTTCTTGGGGAATTTATTGAAAAATGAAAAGATACCTATTCATACATATTTACACAGCTTTTTAAAAGAAGTAGGCTATCTGAAACATCCCATAAAGTGTCTTAAACAGTTTAAGAAGGTGAGAAATATCACAAAAATATTAGACAAATAATGAACATTATATAACTCTGAAACATCATAGCTCTTCCTACTGAAGTCAGAAACCAGACAACAGTGCCAACAATCACCTTTGTTATTTAGCATCTCCTGAAGTTCTAGCTACCATTATGCCAAGAAAAAGAAACAGATAAAAATTGTAGGAAAGAAGACAACATTGTTGTTATATATGATATGATTATTACATCGGAGCCCCAAGAGAAATATTATTAAAATTTGAGAGAATTCACTAAGGTAGTCTGTTATAAGATAAACATTAAGACTACAACCATCGTCAAAGTGTAATGAACTAAAGAGCCAATTCACAGAGCAACAGAAAATATATAAAATATTACCTTCTCCCTTAAATTAAGATACATTGCAGATCAAAAATTTAAATATAAAAAAAGAAACCAGCCAGGCGCAGTGACTCATGCCTGTAATCCTAGCACTCTGGAAAGCCGAGGTGGAAGGATCACTTGAGCTTGGGAGTTCTAGACCTGCCTGAGCAAGAGTGAGACCCCATCTCTACTAAAAATAGAAAAAGTTAGCCAGGCGTGGTGGCATATGCTTGTAGTTCCAGCTGCTTGGGAGGCTGAGACAGGAGGATCCCTTAAGCCCAGGAGTTTTAGGTTGCATTTAGCTATGATGATGCCACTGTACTCTAGCCGGGGTGACAGACTGAGACTCTGTCTCAGAAAAATAACAATAAAAACAACAACAACAAAAACACTAAAATAAACCTTGATTGTCATTTTTGTAATCTTGGAGTGGCGCGATTCTTAAGCATTACAAAATTCAAGTGCCACACAAAAGAATAGATATGGTGGCATCGGAAGAAGAAAATTTGTATGGGAAGAAAAAAACCACAAACAATATTCAAAAACAGATAACAAACAGGAAAAAAGTTTTTGTGACATTTGTGGCAGAATTAGTAATTCTGAAATTCAAAGAGTTCTTAAATCAATAAGAAAAAGATGAACACTCTAGAATAAAAATGTATAAGACACATAAACAAGCAGTTTTCACATTTAAAAATGGCAGTTCCCAATAAACCTGTAAAAAGATACTTAATAACATTTTTTAGAGACAATACCTTTTCTCCAGAAACTGCCATTTTTTCTATAGAACATTTCATCAATATGTATAAAAAGACTGAACAGTGGATACTGTTTGATTCATTAATTTCACTTGTAGAAATTCATCTAAAACAATAGGCAAAATATATGAATAAGGACATTTATTAAAGTGATGATAATAATGGAAATTTGGAATCAGCCTCAAGTCCTGTGATGTAGGAAAAACCAGACTGTTTCTCCTATATGTATTCTTACAGCACAGGTCACTTCTGATACCAGATGTGTGGGATTTTTTTTACTATTTACCTGGAGATAGTGTCAGATCCCTCAGGGTGAGGGCTCAGTTGCACAGGACTGCCTCCCCCCACTTCAGATACCACTGGTAAGCCCCAGGTGGTTTTACCTGTGCTTCTGCCCAACTGGCCACAAGTCAAGGTTCCTATAACCCCCTCCTCGTGATTTGACTAATTTGCTAGAGCAACTCACAGAACTCAGGGAAACAATCAACGTCGACCTGCTTATTACAAAGGTTACCAACACCAGATGGAAGAGATGCATAGGGCAAGGTATGTAGGAAGGGACGCAGAGCATCCAAGCCCTCTCTGGGCACCCCACCCTCCAGGAACCTCCAAGTGTTCAGCTATGTCTGGAAGCTCTCCGAACCCTGTCCTTTTGGGTTTTTATGGAAGCTTTATTACACAGGCATGATTAATTTCATTTTGAGTGAATTCAGGTTGTCATTGTGTTGGTTGTCTTTCTTCACGTTACATGTTTTCATTTTTTGGCATTTGAGTTTTGCAAGCTTATTTTTAGTGAGAGGAGTTTGTTTTTGTTTCCTCTCTTGAAGCCCCGTGTAGCTTAGTTAACCCTTAACTTCAAGCAGGGAGCCTGCTCTTATCACCCACCTCACACGAAGCATTTTTAGTCCCCTGTACCCTGCAGAAGCTATTACTGTTGCTTGGCTACCACTTCTTGGTTCTGAATCTGGAACCCAGCTGGCTTGCAGTGTTGGCCTGTTTGAAGTTTTGTGTCTCCTTCTTATTCAAGCATGACTAGGTGTTTTTAATTTTGTCTTTTTTATATTTCATTATCATTGGTATATTCTTGAAGGGAGAGGGAGGATCAAAGTGTGTATCCACTGTACCCTCCTAGCCATCTGGGTTTTCCTAAAATCCATCTCATGATGTTTATTACAATCACATCATGTAAATTAGAAAAATGAAACTCAAGATTTCATTGTCCTTTTTTCCCTAGAAAGTTGCGTCTCCTTTTTTTAAATAGAGAAGAGCTGTTGAATAATTAGTCACACTGCTTATCTTCTTAGAAGACTATCTAGACTCTAAACAGAGAAAATAAGACTTGTTAAATCAGGGCTATTCAAGTTTATTCGGCAAAATTTTTGTGATGTGATGTTCAAAGGCTTCCTCGGGTACTAATATAATGATTGTTACTAATGTACCCTTGGTGCATGGGGGCAGGGGGCGCTACACAGAGGCTTCAGGGCAAACTGTCAGATACAGATGGACCTTATCTTTCGGCAAATCCTTGACATTGTTTGGGGTTTTTTTGTTTGTTTGTTTTTGTTTTTTCTGGTTTTCTTTTTATTTATTTTGTTTGTTTGGTTGGTTTTGTTTTGAGGCAGAGTCTCACTCTGTTGCCCAGGCTAGAGTGCCGTGGCATCAGCTTAGCTCACAGCAACCTCAGACTCCTGGGCTCAAGCAGCCTCCTGCCTCAGCCTCCCAAGGAGCTGGGACTACAGGCTCATGCCACCACACCTAGCTAACTTTTATATATTTTTGTAGAGACAGGATCTCACTATGGTGCTCAGGCTGGTCTGGAATTCCTGGCCTGGAGCAGTCCTACCACCTCAGCCTCCCAAAGTGCTAGGGTTATAGGCATGAGCCACCACATCTGGCCTGGTATTTTAAATTATTGTAGAGATTTATAAATGTCTCAAATTTTAAGAAATATTCCTGGTCATAGCTATGATTTATTTACATAAAGTTTGTTCATGGATGCCAATTACAGTGGTTTTTCCCTGGGGTAATACAATTTGCTTTGATCATCATTTCCAAGAATAAGTTGTAATACTGTATAGCAGAAATGTGGCTAAAAAGTATTTCCCGTGAAAATAAGTAAGAATTTTAATTTATGGCTAAATCCATGTTCAGAAAATACTATGTTATGTTCCCTAGCTCTTCCTGCCATCTTAAATTCTAGACTTAGGAGCACAAGGCAAATCTGCCTCTCATGCTGCTTTGTGCTGGTCAGCCCACATTTTGAATCTCATGTTCAGTTCATGTTCAGTCTCACTGTAAGGACTCAGAACAAGAGCAGCAAGAAGAGAGCAGCCAGTGACACTTGAAATCACCTCCTGAGTAACCACTGAAAGAAGCAAGATAGGTCAAGGGCAAGCCAGGAGGGACATTCTTTCTGGACACTTGTTTATCTTCCTTCCAGGTCTCCTTCAAAGATACTATAATTAGCAGCTTTTTAGTTGTTATGTATCTTCATTTCCTATTTCTAATTGTTTTAATTGAGTTTAAGATATAGGCCGGGCGCGGTGGCTCACGCCTGTAATCCCAGCACTATGGGAGGCCGAGGTGGGCAGATCGTTTGAGCTCAGGAGTTCGAGACCAGCCTGAGCAAGAGCGAGACCCCATCTCTACTAAAAATAGAAAGAAATGATTTGGACAGCTAAAAATATGTATAGAAAAAATTAGCCGGGCATGGTGGCTCATGCCTGTAGTCCCAGCTACTCAGGAGGCTGAGGCAGGAGGATCGCTTGAGTCTAGGAGTTTGAGGTTGCTATGAGCAAGGCTGACGCCATGGCACTCACTCTAGCCCGGGCAACAGAGTGAGACTGTCTCAAAAAAAAAAAAAAAAAAAGATATAGTAAGAAAACTCATGTTCAGAATTACTAAAACTTTCTCACATTAGGCTGAACTATGGAGCTACTTCGACAAGGGAGGCTAATGTAATGTCCTCTGGCCAGATCAATGATAGTCTTGTATTGTCTTTGACAACAGGAAGAGCTGAAGAGAGACCTGAAAATTAAGAAAGAAAAAGACCTGGCGCAGGTGGCGCAGGCCACGGCAGCAGCTGCACCCTCCCCGCCAGTGACGGCAGCTCCTCCAGCCCCTCCAGCCCCTCCACTGTCACCTCCCCCTCCACCTGCTGTGCAGCACACAGGCCTCCTGTCCACGCCCACCTTACCTGTGGCTTCCCAGAAGAGGAAGCGGGAAGAGGAAAAAGACTCAAGCTCAAAGTCCAAGAAGAAGAAAATGATCACTACTACCTCAAAGGAAACTAAGAAGGACACAAAGCTTTACTGTATCTGTAAAACGCCTTATGATGAATCTAAGTGAGTAGATCTTTTTGAGCTCTAGTTTATTTTCTTAAAAGTTTAGCTGTTAAATTGATAGTTTTGAAGAAAATGAGTATATTGGTAGTGATATAAATAAAAATAGTTAAATGTAAGGGTGATGATTGATCTGTGGTCTTGCATCTGATATTCTTAACCTTGACACTAGTAAAGTAAAATTTGCTATTTCACGTGTTTGTGATTCTTGTTTGTCTTTTGTTGTATTCTTTTCTGTCAAAAACAAGCTTTCTGTTGCTCCTTTGCTTTCTCTTCCCTCTGGATTAACTCCAAATCAATTAGTAATGCTGTCTGGAGAAGGAGGTGTATTATTGTTGCCCAAAATTGAGACCATCCTTTCTGGGATCTGTTCAAAGCCCTGTGATTATATTAAATCCTAGAAACCATCTGAATGAATATGAATGGTGCAAGAGGTTTCAAATTTGAGCGGTTCAGTTTTTTAATTGTTTTATTTTAAGCAGTTCTGTTTTTTGTGTTGAAATATTTCAACTTAACATTTTTGTCAAAGTCCCTACTTTCTCATCAGGGACAAAATCCAGAAAAATACAAAAAATATTCCTTTCACCTGTTCTTCAAGTATGACACTGAAAAAATTTGGCACATGGAAGCTGTTTTTGACAGTCGTGACTTATACTTGGTGATATAAACAAGATTTTAGAGACACTAAACCATAATATAGTTTCATTTTTTTTTGGTCATTACTATCATTTAATTAAGTATTTAGCTTCTGTTTTGAACATTAAAATGTAGGCCAGCTTTTTAAAGCCACAATTAACCATAATACATTTTACAGTACCAAAAAGTTTGATTGTGCTTAAAAATATGATCATTTAGAATTGGGAATGCTTAATGCCTACCTTAAGTGGATGCCTAATCAATTCATGAAATAAAATCGTAGTCTCTTTAATGATGTTCAGGTTGCAACATTGAAGCTGCTCTGCTGGCACTGTCTAAATTACGCGGTCTGTTTGCAAGTGCCAGATGAAAAAAATTTTTGGTAGTTGTATGTTAAATACAGATCATTTTAGGCATCTTCACTTTTCATTGTCGTATCTCATTGAAAATTAGACATAATGTAAAAAGTGGAACCCTATTAACTGATTTTTCCCTCATTTTAATACAAGTGTGCCTCACTTTAAGCAAGATATGATTTCTGAAACAGCAACATGAGTTTGCTTTTTCTTATTTGAAAAAATCTGTTTATAGGATTTCTCCAAATAACAAGGATTCTTGGCCTCTGTAGGGTATTCAGATCACAGAAATTTCATTTCACACAATTTTTTTGGGATATCTAAGTTGCATAAAATGAGGTGCACATGTACATGTGCTCATTCTATTGAGATTGCTTCATTATTTTGTGGATATTTCATATTTTTCAGTTTGTCATTATTAACATTTCAGCATACCAGGTTCATTCATTCCTTGTTTTAGGTGGGATGAGTTAGTGTTTTTTTATGAGTATTTCATAGTCTCTCATCCCAAACTGGGCTTGTTTGGGTATCTAGTGAGAGTGACTAAAAACTGAAATTCAAGTCCTGAACTTGCTTCCAGAACACAAAGCCTACCACCCTGTGGAGGCAACATACAAAAATCCCTTGAAAGACCTCCATCTGTGGCAGTGAAAATCATAGTTAAAAAGAAAACAGTTGATGGTAATAGGATAAACTATATGCCATGTATTATTCCTTCACATTCATGAAGTAGGTCAGTTTGAAGCTTCAGGTGAATCTACCAAGAAATGCCTTGAGAGAACTAAGAATGCCAATGTTGTCAGCAAGGCCAGTCTGCTTCCCTGTGATTCCTGCCAGTCTCACTATGACTTTGACATGGTGTTCCTACACAGCACCTGTCAGCACATATATTAACACATATAAGTGTTTATTATAGAGTTACCTTTTATTTTGTTGTTAGGGGTCTTATATTATTAATACAAAGGCCTTGAGGGTTTACTGTATGTAGTTACCCATAATTAATTACACACTCATCCAGCCCCACCTTGCCAAATACTGTGACCCCCTCACACGGTTTTGGATAACTATCCTCATATTATTCTCTGTGCCCTGTGTCCGTGGTTTTGAACTGAAGCAGCTCCTTACGAGTTCTTTACCAGTTAGTTAATCAAGCCACTCTCCACATTGTCACAAACACGATATTAACTTAAAAACTGGCCTATGTCATAATCCACTATAAGGGGTGATTTTTAATTAGATTCAATTCCAATGTTTATTTGGGAAGCTTGGTAGAACTTGAATTACTACATGTACCTTTCTTAGTTTTCTTCTTCATACCATATTTTGACCATTTATCTTCAACACCTGGCTGACTTGCATGTTCCTCGTAGTGTAACTTCTACTTGGTGTTTGCGCTTTGCTTTGTTTTCAAATTTAAATTGTGAGATACATTTTCAAACCTATCTAAGAAATAGCCTTGATATTGAAATGGCTTCTGTGGAATAGGTTTGACAGATGTAAGTCTTTGATTCTTTGGCTTTGGTTTTTGTGCCTGTTACAGTTTTACACACATTCATTAAGAGGAAGACATTACCATCAGTATGTTGTTTATTTTTTCAAATTCCAGTATGTTTTTAAAGACCCATATTTCACTAAACAGTGTATTTGTTGAAATCGATGTGAGTGACTTTATGTTTCCACATTTGATACAGTGTCAGATACTTAGTTTGCCAGGGTAGAATGGTTGGATTCAGGATGTTTAGCTGACTCATTGCAGAAAGTTATCCTGTAAGAAAGTGAATCAGGGCAGAGAAGACAGATTTAAGTACCATGCGGCTCAAAATGACAATTACATTGTCATTTTCATTGTGAATACTTTTAGGTTCTATATTGGCTGTGATCTTTGTACTAACTGGTATCATGGAGAATGTGTTGGCATCACAGAAAAGGAGGCTAAGAAAATGGATGTGTACATCTGTAATGATTGTAAACGGGCACAAGAGGGCAGCAGTGAGGAATTGTACTGTATCTGCAGAACACCTTATGATGAGTCACAGTGAGTTCTGATTAGAGCATCATATTTAATAATTTAGGAAGCCAAATTGCTCTGACTGGTTACTTATTTATTTTAAAATAAAAAGCAAGATTTTTTTCTACATTTATTATACACTTACATTACAAATTCCTTTTCAATTTTTTTCTCTTTTTCCCTCTTTTTACCTCCCCTTCAAAATTTATGTTGCTTCATAGTGAATGTTTGAGACACATTGGGAAAAATGTGGTTTAATGGTAGATTTGATCCTTCAATATGTAACATAGAAATTAATGAGATTAAAATAGCCTGACTTGTTTGGACTTTATCAGTGTTCGAAATGGTGCTTTATTGTAGGTTAGAAAAACACTAATTTGGGTACAAGCTCTGAGACTCTGTTATTGGCTTATAGGATTTTGAACTCCCACTTGATACAGTACTAGTTGAAAGATTTTTGGCTTTATTTTTGTTTACACCTTTAAAATCAATTAAATGTTTTACATTTATCTTCAAATTGGTTCTCCAGTATTACACAATATTCTTAATAAGCTTTTACTGCTTGTTAACATAAAAAATACTAAATTAACACATTGGAATGTCAATCTTAAGAGTATTAAAACAACCATAATACTAAAACTATCTTATATCCCAAAGTTTAGCAGATTTTCAGGTGCATGCTTTATTATTTTTAAAAGTAAATTATAAGTAATGTTATACTATCTGTTTTGAACTTACATTTCCGTTTCGGATCTTGCAGATTTTATATTGGCTGTGATCGGTGTCAGAATTGGTACCATGGGCGCTGTGTTGGCATCTTGCAAAGTGAGGCAGAGCTCATTGATGAGTATGTCTGTCCACAGTGCCAGTCGACAGAGGATGCCATGACAGTGCTCACACCACTAACAGAGAAGGATTATGAGGGGTTGAAGAGGGTGCTGCGTTCCTTGCAGGTGAGAGACCATTGTGCAGAGTGTTTGAAAATGAAGTCAGCCAGTATGACTTTGGAAGCATTTCTAGGGTTTGAAGTTTCCAATCTTAGAGTATGTGATTATTTACTGACTCCCAGCTTGTCCAGTGAAGTGCTTGACAAACTTTAGTCCTTCACATGCCAACATCACGAGGTTTACCATATCCCTATACCACCTCAATTGTTGTTTCTCTAACACTCTTATTTAAAATAACTTGCTTTTTTAACTTAATTTTTATTTTTAAAGAAAACTTTATCTCACCCCCATAGATTGAAACAATTTAATTATATTATAGTTATTCCCTTTTTTACGAAAATTAAAAAGTGGTAGGAGCCAGGCGTGATGGCTCACACCTGTAATCCCAGCACTTTGGTAGGCAGAGGCGGGAGGATTGCTTGACGCCAGTAGTTCGAGACCAGCCTGGGCAACATAGCAAGACACCATCTCTACAGAATATTTTAAAATAAGCCAGGTGTTGTGGCACTCACCGTAGTCCTAGCTACCTGGTAGGTTGAGGCAGGAGGATCACCTGAGCCTTGGCACTCAAGGCTTCAGTGAGCTATGATCACCCCACTGCACTCCAGCCTGGGCAACAGAGTGAGACCACGTCTCAAAAAGGAGAGGAGACAGGGTTGGTTTGCAGGATTTGCAAGTGATAGAGATATATTCAAAATATAGAGTGCTAGATTGAAACTTTCTCCTGTTGTAATTATAGTTCACAAGGATGGAAAGAACTGGAAAGAGAATCATAGTCTCAGTACATGGTTGAGTGTTACTTAACATCACACCTCTGCCACTTTATTAACCGGCACTGGTAACCGTTCAACACTTCGAACACATCCCACCCCAGTTTTATAGACGTGATTGCAGTGCCAGCATTACTCAGTTGACAGGTCATCATATAAGGACCAGAGTGCAGAGCTCATGACTCCTAAGCCAGTGCTCCACGCCAGACACCAAGGTCCTCAGACCTACCTTTGAGGACTGTTACTATAGAGTGTGCTCATCTTAGTTAATTTGTGACTAGAGCAGAAATCATCTAGTATAAATAATTTATCTATCAAATTTAAAACTGACTTGGAGTTTAAGGGTTGATTGATATAGTGACTCAAATGGAATTGGTATTTCCACCTGACAGTAATAATGATGCCTGTTTTTTCATCATAGGCACATAAGATGGCCTGGCCTTTCCTTGAACCAGTAGACCCTAATGATGCACCAGATTATTATGGTGTTATTAAGGAACCCATGGGTAAGTACTTGAGTTGAATAGTAAACTGTTTCAGAAGTCTCAGCAGCTATTTTATTTGTCATCCATAAAATTGCTGTATCATGAGACCATCTTGAGCAAGGCTGCTGGAAGTATAAATTGATATGGTCCCTTCGGAGGGTAAATTGGGAGTATCTATTAAAGTTTAAATGTGCATACCCTTGAATCCAGCAACTTCATTTCTTAGGATTTACATGTGCACAAGTATGTTGTTCATTGCAGCATTGTTTATAATTGCAAAAACATTGGAAATGAAATAAATAGCCACCAATAGAAGAATAGCTATATCAAATGATATATGAGTGGAGTGTTGTGCAGCTTTATAAAAGAATGAATGAAATCAGTGAATGGGTTGGGGTCTATGTGACCCCCATCCTCACCTATCACTTCTTCCTCATCTTTTCTTGAAGGAGAGCAAATTTGATGGACTCACAGTAGAGAGATCCAAGAGAATATAGCCTCATTTCCCAGAAAAAATGGTAATAACAGCCACAAGTAATTGTATTAAGATGAATAGCTATAAATGGTTGCATTAAAAAATAACTTATCTGCAAAATAAATTATAAAAATTAAAACATAGATAATAAAAGCTACCAAAGGATTAGTTCCAGCTGATGAAAGAATTGTGTTCTTAAAGCCAGCTAAGCAGTTTTTAAATGGGAAGAGTTTGTGTTTCATGGCAGAGGGGGAAACAAGAAGAAATAATGAGGACTTAGTTAAAACCATCTCTGAAAAAGAAACAAATAAGTAGTTGTTTTCTCTGTCATGATATTGAAGATGGAAGTAGTACATGTTTCACATTTATGTAATGTCCTTTGAGAAAGTAGCTGGGGGTGTTTATTAAATTAATAAATTAATTCTGCTGATGAAAATAATACAAGTTAATTGTAGAAAGTTTAGGAAATTAAAAAAAAGAAAAGATAAAGGGTACCTTTCATCTCTTCCTCACTGAACCAGCAGGCCGTCCTTATAGAGACAGCCATTACTTCTGGTGTGTTACTGTATGCATGTGTGTTAACACTGAGATCATATAGTAAATGCAAACATTTTCCTGGGTGTTATCTTCAACAACTTGATGTTAATGGCTTTTTATGGTCTATTAATTGAAAATACTATAACTTATTTAACCAAAATTCTTAGAAGAGCTAGGTTGGGTTTTTTTTTTTTGGTTTTCCTTTTGTTAATACCAAGATAAACATCATCTTACATATCTCTTAGGTAGCTATGTAAATATAATATAGATCTTTAAGATGCGTTGTTGGAAAAAAAAATGAAAGTTACAGAACAATGCTTAGATTTTAAGCAGTAAATATTTATTTTCTAAGAGTACATAATTATGTTTAGAAATGCATAGAAAATATCTGGAATGATATAGACTAAATTGAAAATAGTATGAAAATAGTAGTTTCCTTTGGGGGTTTGAGGGAACCAACATGATCAGCAGCTTTCGTTTTCTTAAACAGAAATAGGTTTATATGAATTAATATTTTGTAGTATAAACTGAGCAGTACCTTTTTTATAACTTAACAGTACCTTGTTCACATCAGCTATGTTATTGACCTAGAGTGTTCTTAATTGTACGAAATTAAAATGATTTAATCACTGCCATTCATGGATTTTTTTTTTTTTGGTTGTATACAATTTGGGGTTTTTTGTTTTGTGTTAGAGATAGGGTTTTGCTCTGTTGCCCAAGCTAGAGTGCCATGACGTCAGCCTAGCTCACAGCAACCTCAAACTCCCGGGCTCAAGCAGTCCTCCTGCCTCAGCCTCCCAAGTAGCTGGGACTACAGGCTCATGCCACCACGCCCGGCTAATTTTTTCTATTTTTTGTAGAGATGGGGTCTCATCACTGTTTCTCAGGCTAGTCTTGAACTCCTGAGCTCAAGCAGTCCTCCCACCTCGGCCTCCCAGAGTGTTAGAATTACAGGGTTGAGCCACTGCACCTGGCCCTACTTTTATTTTTCAAATGTTTCTTAGGTATTCTTGTACTTTTATTTTTTGGGTGAACTTTAAAATCACTTTCTCACATTAAAAAATAAAAATTAACTTGAGTTGAATTGTGTTATTTGTCTATCAATCTTAGATTGATTTTATATCACTGGCCTTTCACTCTCCCAAATTTTTATATAAAACTATGTGCTAAATTTTCTTCAAACACAACATTCTCCTAGGACCCAATGTTTCTGGTAGATTTAGCTCAGTGATTATATTCCAAAGCATTTACCTGCTCTGAGAGGAAAAAACAAACTGTTTTTCCTCTGCTCTCACACAACAGTCTACACAGAAGACTTCTGTGACCTCTGGTCACCAAGTGTGTGGGCATTTCTTCCCACCAACAACTAATCCAGCAATCTGCAGGGGACCCCAGCTTAGTGTCCTCTAATTCAATTCAGTTCTGAACTGTCTACCTGGAGATGGCATCAGATGACACAAATTGAGGGATCAGTCCCCAAGACTGCCCCTTCCTTCAGATGCCACGTACATATCCTATACTTAATTGTTTGCACGTGAAAATTTATTCTAGTTAGATATGCATAGATCATGTTAGTGTGGCTTCCTTGATCTCAAACCAGTTGAATGAAGAGCTGTTCTCTGCAGTTAACCAAACAAAAGAACCTAAACAGCAACCAGGATTTATATTTAGAACCTCAATCAAAAACAAAATTGGAAAAGCACTCCTGTGTTCTTTATGAATTACAGAATAGTCTCCAGTGGTGAGCTGGCCTGGTTCCAGGACTGTTTGGACAGTACACATACATTCTTGTTAGTCACAACTTTGGGAAATATTCACATTGGAAAAACCTTAAAGTTTTGAAAATGTTTTGCATTTTGTGTTTTTAAGACCTGGCCACCATGGAAGAAAGAGTACAAGGACGATACTATGAAAAGCTGACAGAATTTGTGGCAGATATGACCAAAATATTTGATAACTGTCGTTACTACAATCCAAGTGACTCCCCTTTTTACCAGTGTGCAGAAGTTCTTGAATCATTCTTTGTACAGAAGTTGAAAGGATTCAAAGCTAGCAGGTGAGCACGTGGATTCAGTGTCCTGAATTAATTCAGCTCTTCAAACTCTTTATACTAAGGAATTAGCCAATGCAGTTTATGGTAAATTTGAAACTTAAAATCAAAAATCTTAAAAAAAGTTAAGACTCTAGCATTATGGTATACTGCCAAGGACAAGTGGACAGAAAAAATAATAGGAAATTGCTGGGTTTTTGATCTATTTAAAGTTAGTCATTTTTTTAATTAAAACATTTATCAAATACTTACAGAATGCAAGATACTGTCTTAAATGCCACAGGGCATGTACAAAGGTAGTAAGAGCTCCTGCTGTCACTGAGTTTTAGGGGACTAGAGAAGTGTGGAAATGACTGTTCTGTAGAGCAGAGTAAAGGGGACTTTTAAATACTTTCTCTTTAATTTACATTTGCTATATATTTGAAATCATAAAATGTTACATTTTACTCTGGATACTTTTTCTCTGGGCAAAGCTAGACTTTAAGTTCATAGGGCTTTTCTTTGAACCTCTGGTAACACAAAAGCATTGAGCAACTTTGTAGGAAATTCAGTTACTGTGACCTTAATGCCCTTCTGTTTCTGAACCTTAACTCCCTTCTCAGGCCCACGGTTCTCTTCCTTCCAATAGAGGCCTGTTTTTCTTTTTTTCCTTTCCCATGGTGGCCGCCACCACTCCAAAGCCCTTGAGATTCATTATTCACCATCCCCTTCCGCTGGTCCACACGCTTGATACCCCTAAATACTCAGAGTGGGTGGCGCTTGGCTGGGCTGGGGCCTGGGCATCTGTATGTTACCTGACCAACTCCCAAAGGACCTGCACACCAAGGTGTAAGAATCAACGCTCTGCCTAGTAATTTTGCTCTGAGGAAAATCTATAGGGTGTTTTGTCTCTTTTCTTCTTCTGTAGCAAGGTAGATGGTTACCAACAACTGTATTTTAGAGTCAGTTTACGTAAAACAAAAGTGAAGCACAAACCCAGCTAAAGTATCCAATTACCTTCTCGGCAAAGGAATCAGAAACTATAGGTAAGGAAGGAAGAAAAGCAGGTAGGCAGGCAGGCTTGAACCAAGAAACTTTACAGAACCTCTAAAATGTTGCCATTTTTATCATTCTCTATTTTTTAACCCATTAGCTATAAAACTAAAATGGAAGAAAACTTAATATGACAGAGTCCTCTGGAAAATAATAAAATAACAAAGGAATGAGATGGCGTAAACTCACAGTAGTAAAGAGAATGTGGTAGAAAGCAGTCTGCTGAGGAGCTTTCAGCAGTCTCCCAGATATAAACTGTGGAATGTAGAAAGCAAGTGGAAGAGATGGGCTGATGAAGGCAGGCAGGCCACAGCCCAGAATCCTCCTAGGGGCTTTCAGCAGAGGGGACAGCTGCCTGATCAGCAGAACCCCAAGAGCTCCCACACGTGGAGATTTTGGAATACGATAGAAGGCACAAGAAAAGGAAAAGGGGGATTAACTGAAGATCTGTGTACATGGGTCTGAGGTGGTGCTGGCACCTAACAGAGCCCAGAGATCCTGCTGAACATCCTGTACTGCACAGGATGGCCACACACACAACAAAGATCCAGCCCCAAATGTCAGTAGTGTGGACGCTGAGAAACTCTCGTTTCCGTAAGCCCTATGCACATGCGCAGGGCCCTCCAGGCACACATCTAGTCAGTTAACTTATCCTAAAGTGTAACACACCCAGGGACAGCCAGGCGTGTAAGGAAAGCCTGCTGTATGAAGAGAAAGGTCGAGGTGTGGCAGAAAAATAGATTTCCAGAAAAAGCAAAAAAGACCTTTTAAAAAGGAATAAAAACCTCTACATCATATCCTGAGAGAAATTTCAGGTGACATTGCATCTATAAAATGGTGAGCAGGGTATTAGGATTAAAAAGCAATCTGAGAACAAGAAAGAGTGATTGGAAAAAACACAAACATCTTGCAAGCTGTGAAAGTTAAAATCAAAGAACTTCCCAATGTAAAGAACAAACAGACGAGGAGATGAAGAATATGAAAGAAGAAATATAGAGTATCCAATATTCACTTAATAGAAATTCCAGAAAGAACAGAGTAGACAGAGGAGAGGAAATTATCAAAAGATTAATATAAGAAAAATTTCCTGTGAGGCACAAGACTTTAAATTCCAGCAAAACAAATTCATTCATTTAGCCAATGGCTATTGAGAACCTGATGTGTACCAGACACTGGGAATTTAGCAGTGAATACAGTAAAACCCCTGCTTTCTATGGCAGGTGGAAGGAACAGTTGACAAACATAACAAACCAGGTGGACAAATGGGAAAAGCTCCACTCCGTATGCATCACTCTAAAATTCCCAAATGCCAAGGATAAAAGCAGCTCTTCCAAAGAGCTCCTAAAGAAGAGAAAACAGATCACATATAAAATAATAAGAATTAGACTGGTTATCAGGCTTTTCTACCACAACATTTAATGCTAGATTATGGAGGAATAAATCCAAAAGGAAAAACGATTTGCAGCCTAGAAGTCTCTGTCCAGCCAAACAATCAAGTGTAGGGGCGGGATAAATGCATTTTCAGTCAGTCATGTAAGGACTCAGAAAGCGTGTCCTTTCTTGGCAAGATGTGTGCTAGCAAAAATAAGGGAACAAATCAAGAAAATAAGAGCTTGGATTCAGGAAACAAGAAATGCAAGAAAGCAGTGAGAATTACTCTGACGCAGGGTGATCTTTGCACAGCAGACCTTCATGGCGGGCAGTCCAAATGGTAGAAGAGAGTGGGCCACTCCCAGGAGGGAGATGTCCGGAGAAAGAAAACAATTCATACGTTAGACAATTTGTTTAAGACAGAAAAACATAAGGCTATAATTAAGCCAAAGAATGTAAGGGATAAAAATTGAAAGGCAGTGAGAATCTCCACAAAAAACAAAAAACTATGTAAGAATACCCTCTTAGCAAAAGACTAGGTGCTACAGAGGAAAATATTTATATGGTCATAATAATGTAAATACTACATTGATTTTAGAATCAACCTATAGAAAAAACATAGAACATTGTAATTTTTAATTATAGGGAAATAAAACTTAGACTCAAAAAAAGGATGTGAGAAGGTGGTTAAGTGAGCTTGGTTCTCATTTGTCATAGCAGGGTTTAAACAAAATACAGTTGATAAAACAAGAAATGGTAGTATTTGAAATCTTAACGACCCAAGAACTGAAAAGTCAAAGTGATCCGTTTAGACAAAGCTTCATTTAAGAAATTTATAATTAAATATTAAATTTTAAAAAAGAAAAAGATTTTTTTTTAATTTTTTAAAAATAAAATAAATAAATAATTTAAAAAAAAGTGATTGATCCCAAGGAGCCTGGACTTCAGGTTGAGTAAAGTAGGACGGAGGAGCTCGACTTTTCATTACTGCCCCTCTGCCCTTTGATTCGTGCATCATGGTTATTCCTCCCACTGAATTTCTAAAATCGCTGTTTTAAATTGGAAAGGCCTTTGGCAATAACTGTGAGGTGGAAGCTGGGGGGTTTCAATCCCACCTGCTGCCAAGCTTGCAGGCAGCCCCTGGAGGATGAGTGGTAGCAGCTGCTGATGGAGGAGAGGAAAACGCCTGGCGGAGCCTGTGGCAAAACAAAGGGGTTTGGGGAAGGAAAGGAGGAGGCATAGGCTGGGCCTGTGCACTCAGGCTGTCTTGTCACCTGGTTATTTATGTAGCTTTGTATATACTCAAGTTTACATAATTTTCATTAAAGAATGTGGGAGCTGAATTGAGAAGTTTGCTCAATTCTGCTTAAATAAATAAATTGCATTGTGAAAAGCTGAGTAAAGGCAACTCATTGTTGCCTTTATAGGCAATTTCTGTTGATTTCCAGATCTAAGGCAGAGTGAAACATATGAGTCACCAGTCTTTGAAACTTGATTTATTTATGGATTTCCAGTATTTCCTTTGCTGTATTTCCCCATTTTTAATTTATGATCTCCAGCATTGTCTGCTCATTATTTTCATTACTGCACTTTGTTATAATTCATCATTTACACCATCCATGTTCTTTCTTTTCTTACAGATTGTGATATCTTTAGTCTGAATTTTTAACTGGAATCAGAACTGGATGTTGGGGTCACTCTTTGTTTTATTGTACCACGTGATTACCTAATTCAAAATTGCCCCCAAAAAGTTCAGATTAGTTAATATAATTTTTTAATGTTAAAAAAGGATGTATAGTGGTAAACAGTTTATTCTAGCAGCCATGTTTAACAATGTATTTAAAAATTGTAAACTCTTGGAATACTGTATTTATCTGCTATTGCAACATAAAGTATTTTGATTTAGTCCTGGTAACTGTAAAGTAATTTGGTTTACTAACAAAAAGTTGTGAATAAAACTGTGAAACTAGAAGGGAGACTTTCTGGACTGTAATAGAAAAATGTGATTTTAATATTGCTACTTTTCTTCTTTTAACATAATTTTTTCCCTTCATATTCCCCAAATCAATGTAAATAAACACACACACACACGCACACCTACACCTTTTACCACAACGGTAATGCTTCTGTAAATGTCTCTATTTGTCCTGTTGGCTGAAAATGTTGTAATCTTTATTAGAGAAATATATCTATTTTTTTAAATATCGGCTTTTTCCAGTGAGCTATCATGTTTAGTGTACAGTGAAACGTTTTAATATTATAGGTTAAAAATTTCTTAATTGTTTTCTTGTATTTGCTTGCCAAGAGTGAGTGAAAGAACATGGCTGCTTCTCCCAGACTGACTGGCCTTGGCATCCACATAAAGCATCATTGTTTTCAAAAATGAAGGGTGCTTAATTGTTCCCTTTTTTCTATATTCTGTAGGTCTCATAACAACAAACTGCAGTCTACAGCTTCTTAAAGTTCAGCGTGTTACCCTAACATAAAACACAGCAAGAATCTGGTTGTCTGAACTATTTTAAATTAAGGAGCCAGATGTTTTTAGTCAGGCTGTCCTGACAAGACCTAAACTTCATTTTTATTGGTCATACCAGTCCAATTATATTCTTGGCCAATTTTGTCCAACGGACAAGAGAAAAGCAAAGTCAACGACACCATTGTCTTGTCAAGATCAAATGGTTTTACTATTGTGGCAGAAGCGGGGAAACTTTGTTTATTGAAAAAAAAAAAGAAAAAGAAAGCAAGAAAAAAGATACTATGGGGTCAAGTGTAACTCCATGGAAATGCCACGTCTGCTCTTCAGTGAAGAAGCTGGTTTAGAGTCTCACAGAAAACTTTTGACTGTATTTATTTATTGTTGCAAAAAAGACGCTTTTTTATTGCTGCCCTCATTTGTCAGCTAATTATTTTTTCTTATAAAATCCAGCCCCGGTTACACGTAATCCATCCTGTATCTTATCATGATTCCTGTAGGTAAAAGTACAAGACGACCTCTAGATGTCTTTTCTTTCTATGAAAGGAGCTGCTATGTACACATGTGCACACACACACAACTGGGAATCAAAATGAGTTTATTGTTCATGGTAGGTAAAAATTAAGCTTGCATAAAGGTTGGGCTAAGTGGTCCTGGACTACAGACTCTGTTGCCTTGAATATAACAAGTACAATTTGTCAATTACTCTGCACCAGGCTAAAATGAGTAAAATCTATTTGAAGGTATCTTGTTTGTAAACATTTGTCAGATTCTAATTTTTCCTTTTTGTATTAAAATTCAACTATGGATGTATATGAAACAAAATAAATGGAGATAATTTTTCTCCCACAGATGGAGGTGTCTTTGAATGTGCGCTAATGATTATCTATAAGCCTTTGTGGGGAGGGAGGGCTGCAGGGCTGCGAGGTGACGAAAGGCAGAGGAATCTAATCGTACCTGGGTTTCTCCAGGACGGCAGCGTCCCTTCATTTTATAATTCCCAGTCCATTGTCATCACATCGGAGAAAAATCTTCAGGGGTGCTAATCCTGTGGCATCAATTGATCGTACTAATGAAAAAGGTAATGTGACAGAACACATTGCCTTCATCTGTACATTCTGTGATACCAGGCAAATCACCAGTTACAGATAGCAACTAATATTTTATGAAGGGCATTTTTCAGATGACCTCATCCTCTTTGTATTTTTTGTTTGTTGGTTGGGTTTGTTTGTTTGTTTTGTCCACATATGGAAAAGTAGTTTTAAGCAGTAGGAAGAAAATGGAAACAACTGAGGAAAGTGTATTTTGCATGTTTTTCCTTTCAATGTTCTTACACACTGTATTACTGCATTGTGATAATAGCTTCTATAAAATCTGCCATAGTGGATTACGCAGCTTTGCAAAAATTTTACTAGATTTTGCACTAATTCATATTAGCTTTGTCCTACCAAGTTCTGGAATTTAATTATTGTTTTTTAAAGTTTTCTTCTGTTTAATGTCGCCCTGCTATGCAAAACCTTTCCCAGACCATAGTTTCTTAAAAGAAAGACGTTGCTACAGTTCCTGATTCTTTCTTATTACAGGCTCAGGTGTACAGATTATTCTGGGTTAATTTTATCTAATGAAGCCCATTCCTTTTTGTACATAAAGATGTCACTTAAACCTATGCTTACAAACTAAAGAGACTAATTGCTCAAGAATAAAACATGGAAACAAAGTTTTTGCTTAAAATATTAAGATGGAAGTAGTTAAATATAGGTTATTTTGTCCTTTTTAAAAAATGTTACATATTGTATGCACTGTGCTGATGCAAGAATTCTACATTTTAATGAATTATAAAGTTATTCTGCATCTCATCATGTCACAGTATTTCTGTACTATTTATTCATATATATAAATATATATGGGCTTAATCATTTAAAACTTGTTGCGGCAAGAACTTTCCTACCTGTAGGCAATAGATTGCTATGTTTTTAACAAATTGTGGCAAATTCTAAACAGCAGTTCTTTTGTATGTAATAGGACATTTCATCCTAGAAAAATAAAGTAATGTTTTTGACATTGGATTTGGTGCAGTTTCTAATGAAACAATGGTTTGTTGGTTGATATATTTTCTGTAGCTGTTGTTGACATTGCCAAATTGTACAAAAAAGGTAAATTTTATGGATATCCTGAGACCAGAAAGATGTTAACTTCATATGTGTATTTAATGGTATAAAGTATTTTACAATTTTTATCACCATATAAATACATAAAGACATTTATAGTTTTATCAACTATAGAGCTTTAGTCTTTCAAAAGTAATTTTTGAAAAACATACATTCTTATAAAACATAATGAATTCCAAAAGCTGCTTTTCTATGAGTATTCTTTGACAAGCTTCTGCTATTCAGTGAGATATACATACTACAGCTGTTTTGCTTTCAGTAATCCAAGGAGTATAATGCACATTTGTGATTCTGTTAGGATGTTTCTACCCCAGTCTTTGGACCTGTAAATATATTTAAATTGCATCAGATTTCCTTGGTTAAAAGTATTTTCAATGCCTGTTATGCTTCATCTGCCAAGTTCACAATCCTTGAGACCATTTCAGAAAAAGTATTTTCATAATATTGTTAAGGTTTTTTTCTCCTATCCAAATTATGCAGGATTTGTACTGTAGTTCATATCCTGCAGTAGGTTTTTAAAAATTGTGAACTTTCAGAGATATTTTCTAAAGTAAAACACTTAATTACCTTTTTATATTTCAAGTGGCCTGGAGTGTTATTTAGAGACACTGAGATTTGCTGTTGTTTGTAATCTACCTTCCTAGAATCTGCAAATAAAAGTTCTTTTCTTATTTCTGTTCATTTCTATTAGGCAAACTCCCTGCTTCTTTGTTTTTGGTGGCCTCTCACATCTCTGCACACTTACAGAGCTACATGGTCATTATAGCATTCACGCTTTTTATGATTGAGGCTATTACCATAAGTCTCAGATTTCTTGTCCTTAAATAGTGTTGACTCATGGACACAGCAATGGCTTATAAGTACTGGGGCGGGGGTGGGGGGCAGCTGAAAACTAGTTTTAATAATTCTGAGACAGTCTGAGCTACATCTAGTTACTTAGAAGAAGATAGATACTGAAAAAGACTTTTTTTGGAGGATCACACTACTTGATCCAATTTGGACCAAAGTCAGCTAAAGAAATAAGCTCTATTTTAAAAATGATCAAGTCCTGCTTTATTTGTTGCTTGCTCATATATGTCCTGATATTGAGGTTATGCATTGCAGGCAGCAGGTCAGTTTGTAAATGTTTGCATATACATGTGTTTGGTCAACCTTAAAAATGATTTCAAGGCTGGGCGCGGTGGCTCACGCCTGTAATCCTAGCCCTCTGGGAGGCCAAGGTGGGTGGATCGCTCGAGGTCAGGAGTTCGAGACCAGCCTGAGCGAGACCCCATCTCTACTAAAAAAAATAGAAAGAAATTATCTGGACAACTAAAAATATATATAGAAAAAAAAATTAGCCGGGCATGGTGGCATATGCCTGTAGTCCCAGCTACTGGGGAGGCTGAGGCAGTAGGATTGCTTAAGCCCAGGAGTTTGAGGTTGCTGTGAGCTAGGCTGATGCCACGGCACTCACTCTAGCCCGGGCAACAAAGTAAGACTCTGTCTCAAAAAAAAAAAAATGATTTCAAGAGAAACATAAAGAGTGCCAAATGATATCTTTAAAAGGTAGTTTAAAAAGCTAGTACTAAAAGAAAAGTATGTTTTATAGACCTTTCGCTAGCAAAAGAAATACTTTTTCCCTCTTGAATTCTAAAGTAACAGCTTAATTTAAAATTCTTATTCTTGATTTGAAGGAGGGATGCTGTTGAATTACTCTTGAAGGCAACTGAGCATTTTATTGATGAGGGACTATTATATGTGCACATACACACAAAGGGCCCTTTAGGCTTTGGAGCACAAACCCATTTGCTAAGAAAAATGTATCAAAAGGACAAAAGTATTAGAAACCTCAATGAATTTGCTCGTTACAATTTTCTGTAAAATTAAAGACTGTAGCCAAGGTACTGACTGGATATTGAAAAGGTGATTGTCCTTGACCTTGTTCGCCTAACCCGGCATTACCTGTCTGCCTTTCTGCCTGTTTCCTGCGCACATCCCCACACCCACAGCTGTTCGAGCTCCTGTGAGCCTCACTAGGCTTTCCTTACAGAAATGGACTTGAAAGCTTTAATTTTTATCCAGGAATTTTCTAAGAAACTGGTTTGCCTGTGTTTGCCAGGGTGGACATGATAACCATGTGACCTCCCAAGTATCACACACATCACAGGGTTCTGGCACTTTGTGTGTTTCTAGAACATCCCAGAAACTCAGTGTCATCAATCAATCAAAGTCAAACCCTGACCCTTGGGTTTATGTAAAGGCATTTCTTTTTCTCTTAAACCATAGCTATTTATATCCCTGCTCCTTATGCTTGCACATTTCACCATCCAAACAATAGTTTATCTATTTGGCCATTTTGTAATTTTCCCCATCATGCTACTCAAGATCAACACTTAGCCTTTTGACATTTAAAAATTTGACTTTGGTTTTTGTGACTGGCACTATTTTTTGCCTAATTTTTTTTTTTTTGGCCAGAAATAATTATCTTAAAACTAATTCAAAAGCTCTTCATTAGCTGCATACTCTATTGCCAATAGTTCATGTAGTAATGCAGTTGACTCCCAAAAAGCAATTCTAGTAAAGTTTTTAATAAGTTTGGACAAGACTCATTTTTGGAAAATTCCCTAACAATCTCTCAGTAATACTTTACCACAGAATAGTCAGGACCTCTCAACGTTATTTTACTTCTGTTTCCCATGTTTGGAACAAATAATATAACAGTATCAGACATTATAATGTCTTATGCTATTGCTACTTGTTTCCCATGAATTCCCTAGTGTCCCATCCTCACGTCCTTAGGTGTTTGGTGCTACCCGTGTGTCCTTACAGAGTAAAGACACATTGTGCACTACCTGAATGCATCACCTGGAGACCAAATAGGCTGTTCCACTCTGCCGAGTGCAGTTCCTTTCTGTCTTCCTTGAGGCAGTCATCTTCAACCATGCAGTATTGGTCACTATTCACCATGCCTCAAATTAACTGAGGTACAGCCTGATCTTCTGGGGGGAAAAAACACTGCAATATCTTTGTGGACTCAAGTATAAAATCAATATTAAATTTAGCTAGTGATTAAACCTTTTGCTAACAAACTGGAAAATGTTTAAAAATCACTTGCTTGTGAGCTGTCATTGACGAATATTGGTTCCAGGGTCTTTGGAGTAAGTTTGAGAAAGGCTTTTTCTCAAACTTTTGGGGCTTGGTGAACCTATAAAAACAAAAACAAAACAGGTGCATCCAAGATCTGATTTCAAGGCAAGATTTACTGCTTTACAAACACAAACATGATACTTGGTCTTAATAGAAGAATGACATCAGATACACCCAGAATACGTTTAGTCCTGGGATAGCTGCCAGTTGGCACAAAACATAAGTTATTAGGAGCAGGAAGGCATGAAAATAAACTATATCATACATTCTGGTACATCAGGAACACTTTTGCTTGAATTAAGCCCTTTAGTACTCTTTAAATGTAAAATTTTAATACTTGTCCTGGGCTCTGACCCTAGTGTTTGATCTAAATGACATTTCATATGTAAATGTCTTTTGACTAGTGCACTTACTGTTCTGCACAGAATTTAAAATGTGATGGTTTGAGTATAAAATTTGCTTTGATAACATGATATAAGCTATTCAAAGTTGTATATTTAAATTCAAGAAAATGTTTTTTGCGAACTATTTCTACTACAGAATGTATTAAATTAAAATAATTTAAAAACAACGTGGAGCAACAATCTGTTGACTGGACAGGTCCATTGTCTGAGCTGTGTCAATCACTGTCCCGCACTGCAGTTGCATAACCTTGCCACTGAGCTCAGCACACCGTTAAGAAGCATTTTGTAATAAGAAAGTGACACCTCCAAGATTAGAGTTGGAACTATGCAAGTCATTCATAAAGTAGCTATGGGCCGTCTTCTAAAGGAAGACCCCGTTACATGAAGATAGGCCTTTCATGTCCCGTTGCTGAATTCCAAGTCTCCTGCGATCCAGAAATGCCAAGTGGTATGCTTCAAGTGCACTGGGTGTGAATCACAGCTTGAACTTGCCCTTCCCTTTTTCGGTTAAACCTTTTCACGTAGCTGCTGCTGCTCCTGAGCAGTCCATCCCCTGGACGGAGGCGCCCTCTCAGGACCTGGAGCAGAGCTGCGGGGAGCTGCCGTCTCTTATGGTAGATGTGGCCCATCACAATGTACCTGCTGCCTGAACAAAATAACGAAAATATAGTATAAATATTAATAGTGCCTTTTACATGCCATGAAACAAGAAGGCAGGTAAGGCCTTTAAGAAATGCCTAAGCTCAAATCTATTATCTTGCTGCACGTGTTCAGACATTGAAACTACAGGCAACAGGTGGAAACAGTGTAGTGCCCTTTAGAAGATAATCACATAATCAACCTGCAGACGGCCAACATTACGGAACAAAGGTCCTAATCACAAGTATCAGCAGGATTTTCCAGAGCAGTCTAGAAAGATGTTTCTCCCTGCCCACTCGCTGCCCTCCCTCCCTCCCCGAAGAAGCGTTTCTAAACTCGGTTCTGTGCAGAGTCCCTTATTCTTCCCTCTGGCAACCTTGTTCCGTCTTTCACTCCGTTTGTCAACATATATTTATTGAGTGTCTGCTATTCGCCAATCAGTGTTGCTCCCACCTTTGGGGGGAGAAGGACTGATGGGGCTTAAATCCAGGGTGACCGAAATAATACCTGTCGTCTAAATTCTATTCATGTTTTAATACTACCTCCCCCCGCCCCCCAAAAAAGGGAGGCTGGGGTGACCAGCGAGAGCGGGCTGTGGCAGCCGCGTTACAAAATGGTGGCATGAAGCACACAGGAGGCGGTCGTTTAGGTCGGTTTCAATACCAGGTTTAAATTCTGGGCATGGCTTGTGGCAACTGGAGGAGTCCAGGGCTAGTAAGTGGACTCGGAAGAAAAACCCGTCCGGAGTGATGTACAGACGGCTCATCTTGTACAGCCCGTCGCGGTCCACCAGCAGCGTCACCAGCCGGATCCCCGCGCCGAGCACATCCACGTCGTGCACGATTCCGTTCACTGCTGCTTTCAAAACACAGAGTTTGGAGACAAGCATTACACGGCCGCCCTCCGTCGCTCCCCGGTGCGTTTGTTTTCAGCGAACCGCGGAAGGGCTGGGCGGCTCGGAGCGCGGGGCGGAGCGGCGGGCAGGCTCACCGAACTCGCTGGCGCAGTAGGACTCGCGCTCGTCCGGGTCGGTCCTGCAGGCGCGCGCGCAGGGCTCGGCGTCGGCCTCCGGGTCCCTCCGCGGCGAGCTCGGGCGCGGCGGCGGCGCGGGCGCGGGCGCGGGCGCAGGGCCCGGGGGCGGTGCGGCGGCGCGCGGCCGGTTGGGGTGGGCGGGGCCGGCGGCGGCCTCGGCGGCGCGCGCGGGCGGCCGGGCGGCGGGGAAGCGCAGGGCCCGGGAGCGCGCGCGCCGCGGGACGTCCTCCGGCGCGGGCACGCGGCGCGGCGACGCGCGGTTCTCGGCCTGCGAGAGGCGCGGGCCTGGCGGCCCGGCGGGCGCGCGCGCGGCCTCCCGGAAGCCGGCGCGGTTCTCGGCGGGCGGCGCGGGCTTCCGGCGGCGCGGGTCCGGCCAGGCGCGGGCGGCGGGGGCGGCCTCGGGGACCGTCTGCGCCTGGGGGCCCGGTGTCTCCTCCGCGCCCGGGCCGCTGCCGGGGTCGGGCTTTCTGTTGTGCGGCGGCGAGGCTGCGGGAGAGAAGGGGACAGGCGGGGAAGCCGCCAGGGGAGGAGAAGCCGTGACGCGGAGGCTGGCGAGGCCGGGAGGGAAAGGAGGGGAAGGGAGGCCAGGAGGGGAGGAGGCTGGGGAGGCCGTGGAGGGGGAGGCGAGGCAGAAGAAAGGGCCTGGGAGGAGAGAGGGGGCAAGGGAGACTTGGCAAGCACCTGCAAGGGGGCAGAAGAAAGGGCCTGGGAGGAGAGAGGGGGCAAGGGAGACTTGGCAAGCACCTGCAAGGGGCGCGATGGGACGGCCAGGAGACCTGGACGGGAGGGAAAGAGGGGGCAGCCTCCCTCAGCCTCGCGCCCGAGGCCCCAAAGGAAGAATGGGGCCAGCCGAGAATATTTTGCACCCCTCATGTGGAATCGGAGGCCTGATGGCAACACTTTATTTTGTTCAGGAATCTTTTGAAATCTATAGCTTTTAAAATGACAACCCCCAGTTTATTCTAAGACTAAACATTTCTGACATTGGTTAAATAACAAACTTTTTGTCCTTCCTTTAACATATATATATATATGTATGTATAAACATCCGCCTTTTTGCTAGTTACAGTTTGTTGAGATAGTACCAAGAGCAAACCCCAGGGGGAAAGGTCTCATATTACAGGTTCTCCTAATTGTTTAAGCGCCCCTGACAACAGAACTATTTGGTTTTCCCATCCTTGTTTACACTGTCATCTTGATCTCTGCAGAACCTAGTATTTGTGAGTGGATTTTTTTATCTGGCTTCTTGGACACCACTTACTGGTAAATCACAGCTAAGAAAGGTTTTTAAAGCTTGGCTGGGAGGCCCAGGCCGCTGGTTAACTATAAAAGCACACATTGCTTACTTTTTTCCCCCATTAGATGGTGGAGAGGAAAAAATCTCCTAAGTGGCATGGCATGAAAACAAATTTTGAAATTATTAATGATTTTCCCTAGCTCTGCAGACAGGTTGGTGAGCTAACTTCAGCCAGCTTGGGAGCTGGGCAACTTTCCATTCCCAGTTACACAATATCACCTCCCGGCCTGCCTGGGTCCCAGTGCCCTCCAAACAGGCGCAAGAGCTCAAAAACTTGTCTTTATTTTTCCCTCCCTCCTTTTGCATTGAAGAGCTCGGTCTGCCCATTTGCAGCTCTGGCAACACTTCATTTAAAGTGACTTATCTTGCCAAATCGATAATCTCCTTTAAAATCAGCTTTCTCCCAGCAATAATAGCTGGTTAGAGTTCATGTTTTTGCAAAGAGGTTGATTCTGACTCATTATGCTAAGCGGTTGTGCCATACACAGCTGAATAAAGTTCTGGTGGACATCCAATTCCTGGCTGTCAACTGTTGACCTCACAACTGCTTCCCCATTGATATCACCATCTGTTGTCATGGGAAAGATTGTCTGATATTTGGGTTAAATGCCACTGAAGTCATTCAATTTCCATGTGGAAAAATAACCCAAAGTAAATTGCCCTGTGAGGTGCGGAAGCTATTTTTCCCAGAGATAGTGAAGCCAACAGAACAGCCGCATAAAAGCAAAGCAAAAACACCATCCCCCAGAGGACCCCTTATTTCTCCATTGCTTCCATAACCTCATTTCATTCCATGCATGGGGAGAGAGTGTGTGTGTGTGTGTGTGTGTGTTAAAGACAGACCCCAGCTCAGGTGCCCCCAGGCCGGTCGCTAGAGCTGCCGACCCGGGCTGTCCTCCCCCAGCCCTGCCCGGCGCCCCCGCGCAGCCCGGAGCGGGGCGGACC
Organism: Lemur catta; assembly: GCF_020740605.2. NCBI lineage: Eukaryota > Metazoa > Chordata > Mammalia > Primates > Lemuridae > Lemur > Lemur catta. Next base: position 44,855,156 of record NC_059142.1, on the reverse strand, counting down.
TCGCGGCGTCCCGCGAACCCGGCCCCGGGCACGGCTCCCGAAAGGCGCGCCACGACCCCTTTTGACACTTTCCCTCCTCTGTGATGGAGCAACTACTTAACATGCAAAGTTTTCTCCAGCCTGCCCGGCTCGCTCGGGATCGTTTCAGTAGCTGAACTGGCGTCTTTCCGAAAAAGCTGCCAAGAGACGCAAAATCTTGGGGACGCGGTTTGCTCCTTTCTAACGCGAACACAGACCCGGAGTGTCCTCTCGTGCAAGCTCTGACCCCTTCCACGTCCCGCCCTTCATCGCGCCCTCTCCCCAGGTCCCCCCCTCAGATCCCAGCTCCTCTTCCAGGGCTCTGCATTTCATCGATCTTACCTTTTCTCTCCGCCACTGGGGCTTCGGGGGACGAGCCCACGATCAAACAGAGAAGCCAGAAAGCTCTAGCTGTCATTTTTGTAGACAGGGTTCCCAGGCTCTAAAACTGAGCCTGGGCTTTTGCTCGCTTTCTCTCCCCCCACCCCTTCTCCACACCCCCACCCCCGTTCATGCTAATGAGGGGCAGCCTTTGGGGAAACGGGAATCACTCACTGAACAGACCATTGGGACAAAACCGAGCTGCAGGGATTTCTCCCTCTTCCTAAGGGGCATGAGCACATGGCCTCGCCAAGTTGTCCCCGGGAATGCCTGTCCTGCGAGCTGCGGGCAAGGATAACATCACAGCCTAAACTTTAAACCTGTGTGCCTTCGCAGGCTGAGGCGGGGGGAGCAGAGGGTGGGGTGACAAATGGAGGGAATAAGGGTGTTGAGGGGCTGAGGGACAGGGTGGAGTGAACGAGGAATGGGAACTTTTTTCGAGATCAAGTCAACAGCAAATAGGAAAATTAGTGCTTAAGACAGCTTGGGCTTGTGGAAGGGAGGAGATTCCAGATGACAGAAAATGTGTCCCAGAATGTGTCAGGCAATTCCTAGAGAAACCGAGTCACTACCTCCTAGGTTTGGTAAATGTGTTTCACTATATATACAACATTTGTATTCCAGAACCAGAAGGGGAAAAAGCCTTCCACAAAATAGTTTTTCTTCTCCCTTCCTTTCTCTCTCATTCTCTTTCTCTCCCTCCCCCACTCTTTTTTGTCTGTCTCTTAATTGGAACTGGCATTCAGTTGACCAGATGCATCAAGTCCTTACTGAGTACCTTTTACCTGCTAGGTGCCAGGGGACAGAGATGAGTAAAACACCGTCCCAACTCTCTGGTGATGGCTCATCTCCTCAAGAAAGGTAGATCTTTCAAAGAAAAACAAACTCGTTCACTGCTTAGGTCTGAGTCCTTGGGACAGCACCGTATATTGGTCCTGAGCTAAGGATCCTTCTCCCTAGGATTGAACAGAAACGGCATTCACCAAAGTGGGAAATAAGTTTACCAGAGTAAATCCACAGCCTTAATGAGGTATATCTCGTTTCAACAGCCTCAAACCCAAGAGGAAGGGGAAATGGATTGCAATGGAGGAGTTTTATCTGCAGCATACCAGCCAACAGACTGATGCAGCTGCTAAAAGAAAGAAACTTTTGCTGCACTAATAACTTATGTCTCAAAAATAATAGTGCTAGTGGAATGACCAGGTTGGGGGATGGGGTGCTCATGTTCTCACGGAAGGCACTGGACAGCTAGGAGGAGAACAGTAGGGTGGGAGGAAGGCTGGACTCCACCGTGGTCACGTTCTTCTGGGGGAAATGAGGGTGGGTAGCCTAAGCACACAAAGACATTTCTTATATATTGAGAAAGTACCTATAGGTAGGAGCTGTGAAGTGAGCAGTTTAATTTCAACTTAAGAAAGAATATTCTTATGAACAAGATCTCCAAGAAAGCAGACGACTTTGAGGGATTGTGGCAATGATGCCCACTGGGGACATCCAAAGAGGAGAAGAACATTAGTGACACTGTAGGGCAGGTTCCTATATTGGGTGTGTTGTGGATTGAGGGATACAGTGAGGTAAATATGTTCATCTAGACAGAGGCTGCTGGCTCTGCCAATATGTTGGAGGGTGACACCTCGTTCTGTAGTCTGGTCCTCAACTTTCCATAGCCCAAAACCCAATTTTGTAAATGAATCAGATTCATGTGACCAAGCTCATCTAGGGGGAAAAAAAAAAAACAGCTGCAGAAACCAGAATATCTTTTTTTTTTTTTTTTTGAAACAGAGTCTCACTCTGTTGCCCTGGGTAGAGTGCAGTGGCATATTCATAGATCATAGCTCACTGCAACCTCAACCTCCTGGGCTTAAGCCATCTTCCTGCCTCAGCCTCCCAAGTAGCTGGGACTACAGACACGTGCCACCAACCCCAGCTAATTTTTCTATTTTTTGTAGCGATGGGGTCTCGCTCTTGCTCAGGCTGATCTCAAACTCCTAAGCTCAAGCAGTCTTCCCTCCTTGGCCTCCCAAGGTGCTAGGATTACAGGCATGAGCCACCGAGCCTGGCCCAGAATATCATTTCTGAATTTGCAAGGGGGAAGATACAGTAAAGGTGATTCAGAGGACTGATAATGAATTAGGAGGTTGTCTGTACATCAAATTGCAGCTGAAAGAGTGGGCTAATCTCTCATTCAGGTATTAGAGGAGCAAATTCTCTATTTCCTCCAAAAGAGTAAACCTCTCCAGTCACTGCAGTGCTTTTGTGCACCAGACTCCAGACTCTGGACAGGACCAAATAGTTAAATTCATGTCCTTGTTATATGACAGATGTCCTCAGATCCCCTTCTTTCACGTGCTTTCTTTAAGTCAAGTGGAATAAAATTAATTAGACTTAAGCTTTCTCAGTTACAACCACGTCTCAGACATACCTTCTTAAGATTACATTCAGGTCACCCAGATCCAATTTGGGGTGTTCCCAAAACTCTTCTGTTGCAGGAATGTTGTGAATGCCCTGAAACCCACACCCTGAAATGTAGAGGCAGGAGCAGGCTGGATGGCTCCCAGGGGCTCTTAGAGGTGCCCAGGGTGGCACCATTTGGAAGAACTTGTCAGAGTACTGGGCTGGGTCTCTGGCTTGCAGGCTTAGAAACCACACTGATGGTGGAAGGTACAAAGAGTTCAAGAAGATGGATCTCTGTAGCCGGAATGCCAGTTTATTAATTTACAATGAGAAATTGACTCAGGCAGACATGCATGCTCATGTCAGCCTGGCTAGCATTCTTTTTCTATAAACAAGCCACACGAGAAGCCAAATTATCAGCAGGGTGCTTGGTAATATAAACCAGAGCATGGAGAGTTTGTCATATGATTGGAATGTTTAACAGTATTGGTTTCTTGTAGCCTAATGTGTCTGTGTCCACAATAGGTGTACATACCTGTCAGGTGGAAAAATCCAACTGGCATTCTCTCCCCTGACAATTTCTGGTATTTTGAGTGTATCTTTCTGCTTAGCAAATATTTATTGAGCATCAACAATGTGTTGTATAATTAAGAATTTGTGCTGGGTTCCTGGCATAGAGCTTCTAAAACCCTTGGAATTTCCCAAGTGATATAATTCTCTTTATTATTCATGAGCTTCATGGATCACATCTGAGTTTATGCTACCAAAGTGAATCTTGGAGAACCCTTTGACAGCTTCAGGATGAGGACTGGCTGTCGAAAGACCAACCGCATGAGCAGAGGGTTGGGACTTTGAGCCAGCCAGCAACCTCCAGGGAGTAGAGGGAAGCCAGAGTCTGAGTTCCATCACATAGCCAATGATTTAATTAATCACCCCAGTAAAAACTCTGGACACTGAAGCTCAGTGGAGCTTCCTGGTTGGTGAACAGTTGATGTGCTATGAGGGTGATGTGGCCCAACCCATGGATAGAGGACACAGAAGCTCTGCATTAGGAACCCTACCAGACCTCACCCTTTGTGTCGCTTCATTCAGCTGCTAGATTTTATTACCTTTATAATAAAACTATAATTGTAAGTATAGGGCCATCTTGAGTTCTGTGAGTCATTCTAGAGAATTATCAAACCTGAGAGGGATTATAAGAACCCCCCAAATTCATAGCCCGTTGGTCTGAAATGAGGGCAGTCTTGCTGTGGAATGTGCCCTTTAACTGGTGGGGTCTTCGCTAACTCTGGGTGGTTGGTGCCATAATTGAACTGCAATATACCGGTCGGTAATGACATAGTGTGTGCCAGGCACTGTTTTAGAAGCTAGAAATACCAGTCATAATTATTCTTCAAAAAGACTACAACTGCTTTGGTTTCCATTGAGTAAGCTATGATCACATTCTGGTTCTTCCATTTCAGGACAATCTTGATGGGGGCCAGAGTGTCCCCAAATTTGTCAGACTTTAACAGACCCTGAGTTTATTCACGTAAGCACTGGGCTAGGTCTTGTGATATTAAGACATAAATCTTCCCCTCAAGAGGCTCACAGGTTATTATGGGAATTAATACTCAATACATTGTGTTAAGTGCAACATTGATAAGTTGTACCTGCTGCAGAGAAAGGAGTGGGTAACAGGAGGTGGAGGCCAAGTAGTAGTTGCTGGGACTGTACTCTAGTGTTGTCTGTACTCTAGTTTGAGGAATGACTGGGGTTGACCAGGTAGACCAAGGGGCAGAACATGGTAGGCTGAGATGACAAAGGTGCGGAGGTCTGAGAGGAGGCATGACAGTGCGTGTGTCTGTCCAAGCCAAGGAAGCACGCGGCACACTAGGGAAGCACCCCAGTGAGAGAAGGCACCGGAGAGTCTCAATGCGCTGTAGACCTGGACTCTCCCACAGACAATAGTGAGTCTAAACACCCCACCCCCAGCCCCCAGCAATCACATTCCAGTGTATCTCCTTCAGGCTCTTTCTTAGATATCATTTTTACACAGATGTGATCAGAGTATCTACACTATTTTGGATCCTGTGTTCTTCCCAGAACAATATGACATAAACACTTCCCCACCTTGTGTTTTGTGTATACAATTTTGTACCCAGCTTTTTTCCTATTACAATTATTAAAATATGATTACAATCTCTTTACTCTTTGTAAGCATGAAATCTTACAACTGCATAGTATGTTCTCATTTAGATAAACTATAATTTGGTGAAGAGGGATCCTCCTGCCTCAGCCTCCTGAGTAACTGGGACTACAGGTGTGTGCCACCACATCCAGCTAATTTTTTCTGTTTTTATTATAGTGGAGACAGGGTCCCAGCCTCCCAGAGTGCTACTGAAGGGTTTATTTAAAAAAAAATAGGTTTCTCTTTGTGTTAATTCATATTTCTTTAATTGCTGGTGAAATATTACATTTTTTCATAGATTCATGGGCCATTTGTATTTCTTCTTTTGTTAATTGTTTATATGGTTTGTCTATATATGTTGCAAATATTTCCTCAGAATTTTGTTTAATTTTTAACCTTTTAGCAATTTTCTGGCCATAGAACTTTTAAGTTTTGTATAGCAAAATGCATCAATCTTTTGTTTAACAATGTCCCTTGTGTCTTTTTTGTCATCCTTAGAAAGACTTTCTTCAATCCAAACTTATATATGCTCTCCCTATGTTTTTATAACACTTGTGGTTAAGTCTTGATTCCATCTGGAATTTATTATTTTGGTATGTAGTATGAGGTAAGAATCTTATTTTTTTTCCTCAAATAACTACAAAGTTGTCTAATCCAATTGGTAAATAAATCCATTGTTTCCCAAATTTGCGATGTCACCTTTAACATAGCCAGTATTAACTTCTAATAACTTTAAGTCTGTTTCTAGACTTTCTACTCTTCTCTGATACTCTGTTTATTTCCATGCCTATGTGCCCACATCAGGGTACTATTATTATATAATTATTGTGGTATTACAGCTTTCTTTCCAAAAATTGCTTTGGCTATTATAATGTTTATTTTACCAAGTGAACTTCAGAAACATTCTGCTAAATTTTCAAAAATCCTGTTGGAATTCTTTGAATTTGCATTAAATGTGTACATTAATTTGTAAAGGAAGTGACAGTTTCCCTCTATTTTTGGTTTATCCATGAAAATGGGATATCTCTATATTTCCTTGAGTCTTCTTTTCCTTCTTTCAGAGTATTATCATTTTCTTTATCTAAGCTATAAAGATTTCTTGGTAAATTTATTTCCAGGAGCCTGGGCAACATAGAAAGGCCCCATCTCTACATAAAAATGTTTAAGGTTGGGCATGGTGGCTCACACCTGTAATCCTAGCACTCTGGGAGGCCGAGGCGGGTGGATCGTTTGAGCTCAGGAGTTGGAGACCAGCCTAAGCAAGAGCGAGACCCCATCTTTACTAAAAATAGAAAGAAAATTATCTGAACAACTAAAAATATATAGAAAAAATTATGGTGGTGCATACCTGTAATCCCAGCTAGTTGGGAGGCTGAGGCAGAAGGATTGCTTGATCCCAGGAGTTTGAGGTTGCTGTGAGCTAGGCTGACACCACGGCACTCTAGCCCAGGCAACAGAGTGAGACTCTGTCTCAAAAAAAAAAAAAAAAGTTTAAAAATTAGCTGGGCCTGGTGGCTTGCACCTGTAGTCTTAATTATTTGGGAGGCTTGGGTGGGAGGATTGCTTGAGCCCAGGAGTTCAAAGTTTCAGTGAGCTATTCTTGCACCACTGCACTCCAGCCTTCGTAACACAGTGAGATCCTTTCTCTTAAAAAATGTACTTCGAGTATATTTTATATTTTTTATGTAATGTGTATAGGATATTTTTTCCTTCATATTTTTTGACTGGTTTTGTTAGGTGTCTAGAAAAGCTACTAATTTGTATTGCTTATATCCCAGTTTGTGTACCTAATATCCAAATATATCCCAAACTTTTTTCAATTGATTTTCTTGGGTTTTCCCAGTTGAAAATTATATAATCTTCAGATAGTGATAATTTGCCCTTTCTGCTCAAATATTTATAACTTTTTTATTGCATTAATGAGAGCATTCCAAACTTTGTTGAATAACACCATCTATAGACATCATTATTGTTTTATTAGTATTCCTCATTTATAGAGAACATTTCAAATGTTTCACTTTCATGTAACTAAAAACTTGATTTTACTTCAAGTATATTAGCTGTTTTTATCTGCGTATCCACACCATTTTCACCTTAGGAATCTGGCAGATATTCCCATTTTTTGTTACTTTCTTAATGACGATCTTCTGTTTTTATCTTCTATATATTTTATCTTCTAGCTCATTATTTTTCTCTCTCTACCTAGGAGACATTGTTGAATTTTTACATCATGTCACTGATTTCATTTTCAGTAGCATCAATTCTGCCCTTTGCTCCTTGCAATAAGGATTTTAATGCTCAGGAATTACTATTAGTTAGTTTTCTTGTCTGTTCACCCTATTGTTCATTCATCTCAGCCTACTTCCTTCTTATAATTTCCTGATTCACAAGGACCTTTTTTTCTTGTACTTTTGTGATAATGTCTGTTTCTTAAAATTGTCTTTAGCATTCTTTATCGTCATTATTTGAGATATGCTCTTCTGCTGAGCATTTTTAAGGGGAAAATATTTTTATTATGAAATATTACAAACATTCAAAAAGTTAGAGAGAATACTATAGTGAATACTTGCATAAGCATGACCCAGTTTTATCAGATCGTAACATTTTCCCATGTTTGCTTCTTTTTTTCCTCTGTGAGTTTAGCTTGACACTGAGTTTTTTTTCACATTAAAAAAATTACAAATATATTTTGTAGTAGCCAACCTCCAAGATGGCCCCCAGTGGCTCCCACTTCCTGGGATTCATACGCTGAGTAGTCCCCTCCCACGCTGCAGCACAGTTGATCTGAGTGACTGACAGCATATGGAAGAAGTGATAATATACACTTCCAAGATTAGGTTACAAAAAGACTGAACTCTCCTCTGGGTATATATTCTCTCTCTCTCTTTTAGATCACTCAGTCTGGGGAAAGCCAGTGGCTGGTAGGAAGGACACTCAGGCAGTCTATAGAAAAGCCCAGGCATGGAAGTGTTCAGCCAATGTCCAGTCAGAAACTGCAACCTGCCCACAACCAGTGAGTAAGTTTGAAAGCACATCCTCCCCCAGCTGAGCCTTCAGATAGACTGCAGCACTGGCCCACAGCTTGACTGAAACCTCCTGAGAGACCTGAGCAGAACCAACTGGCTAAACCACTCCCAGATTCCTGGCCCAGAGAAAGTATGATATAAAATGTGTTTATTGTTTTAAGCTGCTAAATGTTGGGGTAATTTGTTATGCAGCAATCGGCTAATACACAGGGAAGGCCTCTTATGTCCCTCCCTAATCCAGTTTATTTCCTTTCCCTCCCAGCGGTAATCATGTTGAAATTGGGGTTTCTACCACTCTATGCTCATCCTGTTAGGACTATGCAAACTACTTTAATAACAAACAAACAAATTTTGAGGGTTTTTAAAAAAATTCTAATTTCAAATTTTGGAACATTCAATGCAAATATGTACTTATAGTTCAATAAATTCTTTTTAAAAATTAATGTGTAATAAAATTGGGGAATTTTTCTTTTTTTACTTTGTAGACTTCATTGTCTAATGTTGAAATGAAATGTTAATAATGATTATAATAATAGATGACGTTTATCAAGTATTGTTCCAAGTGTTAAATCTTTATTACAACATATGAGCTTGATACTTTTATTATCCCCGTTTTACAGATGAGTAACTGAGGCACAGAAAGGTTCAGTGATTTGCCCAAGGTTATACAGCTAGTAATTAAGTAATACCAAAATCATTAGCTTCTGCCAGTGCTCTTTATATAAGGTAGAAAGAATAAAAAGAGGAAAAGAGGCAAGTAACATAAAACATAGCTGTTAAAGGTGATGAAGTCTAAAGTCTGTAATCATACTTGCCATCTTCTACCCCTTCTTCATGTTCCCCTTTCCCTCTCCTGAGCAGAGTTCTATACCTGGTAGAGTCACCCAAAACTGTATTACCATAGGGCCTGAGTTCTTGGTGGTCCTGTTGTTATTGGGTTGCTATACTTTGCCATTAACCGGGTCTTTGGGGCAAGGGTGTACTGAGATGTGCCCCCAGTGAATCCCTGGCTTCCAGATGGAACAGAGGCATTTTCCTCTCGGTTCCCGGACCCGTGCATTCTGGCATTGTCTAAGCCTGGGAAGGGCAGTGCTAACAGAAGCCCTGCAGGCAAGGGAGGCAAAGCCAGACCCAGAACACGGTTCTGTCCCTGTGAGGATGAGACTGCCCACACACCCCAGTCTTGTCACTATTAAAAAGGGATTACTGGTGGCCTCGCACGGTGCGACCTTCACCTGGTAGACGCGCCCTCTGCTGGCCTTTCCTCAGACCTGCGGCCACAAGTGTCCTCTTCTAGTCCTCCCCTACCTCTGTTGGTCGTTCACTGCTTTGGTGGCCCCTTTTCCCCCTTTATTTGAAGAGTTTCTGATATCCCTCAGTTTCACTGAAGGTGATGTTTGTGGTTCTCATTCTCATACCCCTTGAAGCAATAGGCTAATACACAGGGATTGGTTTGGGGGGATTTTCAAGAAGAGTGGGAAAAAAATGGCATCTTCCCTGTCATTTTAATGCTGGAAGCTGGTAAATTTTAAAATATGACAGTTCTAAATATTGTATTTTACTATGAATTCTCATCTATTTTTGACATTCTGAAACGAACTTTGAGTATTTGGACTAATACAATACTAATAAATATTTGTATTTATGCACACCTTTAAAAATTAAAATTCCAAAGTGATCAAGTACAAAAACAGGTGAAACTAATCTATGCAGTTGGAGGTTAGGCCACTGGTCACTTTGCTCCTTGCAAAGGAGCAATGTGTATGTGTGCTACACATTGCTAACAATTATTTTTTAAACTCAAAAGTAGAAGAGCCAAGGCTAATTAAAAATAGCCAAGCTCAGTGGCTCATGCCTGTAATCTCAGTATTTTGGGAGGCTGAGGCAGGAGGATCGCTTGAGGCCAGGAGTTCTGGACCAGCCTAGGCAATATAATGAGACTCCGACTCTACAAAAAATTTAAAAATTAGCCAGTGTGGTGCTGTGTACCTGTAGTCCCAGGTACTTGGGAGGCTGAGGCAGGAGGATCCCTTAATCCCAGGAATTCAAGGTTACAGTGAGTTATGAATATGCCACTGCACTCCAGCCTGGGTGGCAGAGCAAGACCCTGTCTCTAAAAAATAGGTCAAGGCCGGGCGCGGTGGCTCACGCCTGTAGTCCCAGCTTCTTGGGAGGCTGAGGCGGCAGGCAGATAGCTGCAGCTCAGCAGTTTGACACCAGCCCGAGCGCAGTGAGACCCCATCTCCGTAAACAAAAGATCACAAAAAAGACCAAAAAAATACTCAAAACCAACAAAACCCAGCCGGGCGCTCTGGCAAGCGCCTGTAGTCCCAGCTACCCCGGAGGCTGAGGCACGAGGATCGCTCACAGCCCGGGACCTGGAGCTTGCGGTGACCCACCCTCACTGCACTCTACCCAGGACACTGAGTGACACTCTGCCTCCACAAAAAAAAAACAGGGAAACTAAAAAATAAGTTAAAAATAAAAAAAATAGATCACGACCCTAGTAAACACTGGATACTGTATTTATTTGTCTCAATTAAGGTGAAAAGGAGAATTTTATGCAAAAACTTCAAATAACTGAATTTTGGCATATTACTCCATTTACTAAGGATTCTAGCTTTTATTTTAGGTATAATATATCTTCCCTGTGGGGGAAATGGATTTCTCTAAATAACAAGACCCATAGTCACACAATGCTGGTGGGGACACTCACCCCAGCTTGGGTACTATTAATATAACATCTTCCAACCTCTTTGGGCTCTGCCATTATTTGTCTCCTCACATGCCAGTCTGTGTCCCTTAGCGATGCTAGGGTTCCAGAAAGAGGCCCCAGACACAGCAAGGACCTGAATGAGGGCAGTAACATACAAACTCACCCAAGTGTCCCCAGACATCTATTTGGAAGCACCTTTGACTTACTCCCTCTCTTCGCCCCGAGCCTGCATGGGGACAAAGAAATCACAAAAACAGGAATAATTGATGTGGCCCTAAAATAATGCAGTCCATCAATAACATAGTCATACCGGCCCTGTTTGCCAAGCCTCTAAGGCTGTTTCTTCAAATTGGCAATGCTGACATTTTGGGCTGGATCATTTTTTGTTGTGGGGGACTGTCCTGTGTGTTGTAAGATGTTGAGTAGCATTCCTGACCTCTACCCCCTTGATGCCCAGTTCAATTGGAGACAATTAAACATGTCTCCAGACATTGCCAAATGTTCCCTGGGGAGCAAAATCAGCCTGGTTGAGAACCACTAGTCTAAAGTAAGCAAAGCTATCAGGATAAAAGCAATAAGTCACCTCTATCATAGCAGAACATTTTAAAATTTTTCAGTTGATTGTAAACCAAATTTCAAAAATGTTATGTAATATATATTAGTAATTTTATCTTTCTTCTCAGCTTTGATAGAATAAATCTGATACAGCTACCATAAATTAAAAGCTGTTAATTTTATTCCAAAATCTGATGCCCTTATCTATTAATAATGTAGAAGGACACACTTTATATTTCAAAATATAATGGGAAGTCTTGTAATCTTTAAAGATTCACAGTCTGCATCACCTAAAATCAACAGCGGTGCTAGAGCAATTACATGGAATACTAAAAATAAAACGTACAAACATTGTGAGGGGAAAGGTGCTGGTGTTTAGCATGGCAAGCATCCATGCCTCTTCTTGAAAGGACTCACATGTCCTTTTAAGGAATTAGCTCTTCCCCTTTGTGGGGAGAATTGGTAGGAGGGTGATTCCTCTGCCATCCTATGAATCAACAGAAGAAAGGTCCAGCCTGGCATGGTAGTATGCTCCTACAGTCCCAGCTCCTCGGGAGGCCGAGGTAGGAGGATCTCTTGAGCCCAGGAGTTCAAGACCAGCCTGGGCAACATAGTGAGACTCCATCTCTATGAATAAAAGAAAACAGACTAAAATGTTCACCAAATTTTATTTCAGAGTATAGAGGGGTGCAAATGTTTTGGTTACATAAATTGCTTTTGTACAATTTGAGTCAAAGTCATAAGTGTGCCCATCACTCAGATAGTGTGCATTGTACCTGTTAGGTGTAAATTTACTCATCCCCTCCTCCCCCCAGCACCTGCTTGATTTCCAATGAGTTTTATTTCCATATGTGCACATAAGTGGTGTTCGATTAGTTACAATTTAATGGTGGTGGTATATGTGGTGTTTGTTTTTCCATCTCTGTGATACTTCACTTAGAAGAATGGTCTCTGGTTACATCTAGGTTAATACAAGAGGTATTCATCATTTTTTTATGTCTGAGTAAGTATTCCATGGTATACATATACCACATTTTATTAATCCACTCGTGTATTGATAGGCACTTTGGCTGTTTCCACATCTTTGCAATTAGGAATTGCGCTGGTTCCATATGAAGCATAGAGTTATTTTTTCTAGATCTGTGAAAAATGATGTTGGTATTTTAATGGGGATTGCACTGAATCTGTAAATCACTTTGGGTAGTATAGACATTTTAACAATGTTGATTCTGCTGATCCATGAGCATGATCTGTTTTTCCGTTTGTTTAAATCCTCTGCAATTTTCTTCCTCAGTGTTTCAAAGTTCTCCCTGTATTCTTTCACTTCCTTGGCTAAATATATTCCTAGGTATTTTATTTTCTTTGCTGCTATTGTGAAAGGTATTGAGTCTTTGATTTGATTCTCAACTTGACTGTTGTTAGGGTATAAGAATGCTACTGATTTGTGTATATTGATTTTGTTACCTGAAACTTTGCTGAATTTATTTATCAATTCCAGGGGTCTCCTGGCAGAATCTTTGGGGTTTTCTAGATATAAGATCATATTATCAGCAAAGAGTGATGATAGTTTAACCTCTTCTTTTCCCACTTGGATACCCTTGATTTCTTTCTTGTGCCTGATTGCTCTGGCTGGGACTTCTACCAGCACTATGTTGAATAGAAGTGGTGACAGTGGACACCCTTGTCTGGTTCCAGTTCTAAGTGGGAATGCTCTCAATTTTTCCCCATTCAGTATGGTGTTAGCTGTCTTTAGTGACGTTTTCATTCATTTACTGTGTTGTTTTTGTAGTTTCTTTGGGTTGGGTTTCTATTTTCTCTTGTATTTCGTTGAGCTTTCTTACAATCCATATTCAAAATTCTTTATAAGTCATTTCAATATTCTCATTTTGGTTGGTTTCTATTAGTACAGAGTTACCATTTTCTTTTGGGGGTGTCCTTTCACTCTGATTTTTCATGTGTCCAGAGATCTTTCACTGATTGCTTCTCATCTGGAGCAGCTTTTGCTTCTTCATATTGGAGTTTCTTTTGATTAGATAATGGCACATCCAGTTTAATCTCTGAGACAGTGGGTGGTGCTTGTGGGTGAGACTCAACACATCCTGTACGATTGAGTCAGACTCCGTAAATGGTGTAAGGGGCCTGCAAATTGACCTCCCTGTCAGTAGGTGGCACTTGCCGGAAGAAACAAGCTGCAGTGTTGTTTTTGGGTCCTGTGACCAGTCTAATCCCTCCGGAGAGGCACTTGATTGCCCCAGGTGGTGGGTGGGGCCCTGGAACTTCTGGTGAGTCCTTATTACCTACCAGGGCAGAGGCAGGTGAGGGAGTGCGGCTGGGCAGGGCTGGGTTGGCTGAGCTTGCTCTCAGGCTCCATAAACGCTGGCAAGGTACGTGCTTCAGCAGGGGTTCAAGGTCTGCTCCCAGCTTTTAGGCAAAGCCACCAGGGAGGGGGTGTAGTGGACTCACCCAATCACAAATCTCCCCTCCTTGCCCCTGAGCAATGCAATTGAGACCTGGGGGAACGGGATCTGGCCTGTGGGCCTGTTGCTGGGTCTCCAAAGATCAATGCCTGATCATGCCAGGGAGAAGCGAGCTGGTCCCGAGTTGCCCACAGGGTGCCCAAGCAGGTTCAATATCACTCCATCTCAGGGTGTGCCCCACACTGATGGAGTCACCAGGCAAGTGGCACCAGGGAGGGCCAGCAGGCAGGGAGCTCACAGACCCAGCACCTCTCAGTCCACTGCAGGACCCCTAGGGGAATGGTCTCAGCCCCATTCTCTGTGGAAGCCTCAGCATGGTGGCTGTATTATCTCTCTCCGCAGCTTCAAGTGGGCTAGGGGAAGGGGAGAAAAAAAGTCTGGAAAGGTTTGAGCACCATTCTTTGTGGAAGGCCCCGGTGTGGTGGATGCACCAACAGACAGGAGAAGCAGTTCCTGCGAGCCCTGCTCAATCTTATCTCTCAGCAGCCACAGGTGGAGCAGGGGAAGGGGCGGAAAAGAGTCTGAGTGGAAGAAAGCTATTAGAGCTCTCTGGTCATCCTGCCCCTCTCCAGAAGGCAGCTCACCTAGAATCTCCAGACTCAGGGGCCACGCAGATTCTCTGCAACCCACCGGCCCCCTGTGGCTCCCGCAGTCTGGGCGAGAGTTGGGAAATATTTGTGTGGGAATGAGCAAGATGAAAACTGAGGGGCTGAGGCCCCCTGGGGAGGACAAAGGTGCACGGTGGGTGGAGAAGCAATATGGCGCCTGCCGTCTCAGCTTGGGTCTTGATGATGGGAAGTAACCCCATGGGAGCGGGCCACCTGGTGCTTTGTCCTCACAAAGCTGCCAGTTCACTGGCGGCAGCAGCTTTGGGGCTTGTGAGGGTAGAAGAGCTAGCTCTCCAGCAGCTCGGAGCCCACTGACTGCCACAGATGGGTGAAAGGAGAAACCAGCCACTCCACTTACCCTTCTCACTGGCCGCCAAGCCTCTCAGGGGTTGATCTCTGCCAATGTCCTGCTCATTCGCGCTCTGCTCCTAATTCTGGGGGCTTTCTTCCAGCGCTTGAGGACTCAGGAGCCTACTTGAATCATCATCGTGGCTGCTCTGCTGGCTGCTCTGTTGGAGTTTTTCCACCTGAGCAATATATCGAGATCCTCTGAAAAGAAATTTTTTTGAGAAAAGAAAAGTCCATAGCCCAAACTGGACCAACCGTAGCTTTTCCCTGGAACCTTGATTCTGGAACAAGTGGCCCTAGGAAGAAGAAAACCATCAGAGGTGCTTACTACGGTGGTGGCCATCTGGCTCTGAGAGTCGCAATGCTTCCACCCTCTTGCTTTTTCAGGGCCTCTGATAGGTCTTTGATTCTTGTGGGTTCCCCAACCTGGTCCTCCAGTTCCTCCTCCCACATATCTTTCCAGTGAATTATGATTTGCTTTGCTTAGGTTGGGCTGGTTTGTTTCCATTGTTGGCAACAAGAGAGAACCAGGCAAGGAGTCTGAGGAGTTTGGAGAACCAAGAAAAAGATTTCCTGGAAGCCTGGGCAAAGTGTGTTTCAAGAAGGAAGGACTAGTCAAGAATTTCAGACTTTAGGGCCAAGTCAAGCAAGACAAGAACTGAAAAGTGTGTCTTAAATTTGCCAATTAAGAGGACACTGTTGGAGAGGGATATGCCAGGTGGCAGGGGAGTGGGTGGGGCAGATGGAGAACAGATACTGGACACAGGGACACTGCCTTTGCAGCAGCCTGGCTGCTTGGAGACAGGGCAGCCAGGACTCATGAGAGGTGCCATAGGAGCAGGGTTGAACTTGGAAGGAATAGAGAACCCATAGGATGTTTTTGGACTCAGGAAAGAACTAGCAGAGAGGCAAGCTAAAGACACAGGCAAGAAGGGAAACTAATGAGCTCATGCCTTTGAGTGTTTACTAAGTGCCAGGCAGTTTTCCTGAGGAGAGAGGGGATGGGTTCAGAACAAAGGCAGACAGAGGGGCTGGCCTGGGACTGAGGAAGGGACACCTCTTCCTTTGAGACGGGAGAGGGAATCAATGGGGAATGCAGTAGATGCCACAGGTGGAAGGAAGAGGAAAATGTGAAATTTGCATTGAGTGATCGGAATCTACTGTATTCAGTAGGCATTTAATCAATGTGTGCTGACTTCAGCTGAATGAACTATGGTGTGTGAGCCAAGAAGCATCTGCCAGGAAGAAGGAACTGGGCTAAAAAAGAAGCTGAAGGGAAGGAATGAGGTGGGAGAATCAGGTAGCACGTGAAGGACTAAGCAGCCCCGTCAGAAGCCCAGAGGATGAATTTGTTATACGCAGTCCTTGGGACTGCGTATTCCAATATCTGAGAGCAATCTTGCATTTGAGGGACCTGGGATGCATTCACTGTCTGTTTTCCCCAGACACTGCCTACAGGTGGGAGAAAGGAGACAATGCAGATGTTTTGAGTGCCTACTGTATGCAAGGACCTAATGTGGACACCACCTCCCAACTCTGAAATACTAGGAATAGAGCAGGAAATTATCCCCTGGTCTTCTTTGTGAATGCTTTCTGGTTTAAAAAGTCAGCACTAATTCCTAATCTTAAAAAAAGGGATAAGGATGTCGGTTAAAATTCTCCACTGGTTGTTTAGTAGTTGGGATTCTCTTAAATACACTTTTTATTTCAGAATAATTTCAGATTTACAGAAAAGATGCAAAGATAGTGCAGAGAGTTCCAGTATACCCTTCACCCAGTTTCCCCTAATGGTAACATCTTACATTACCGCACACATTTGTCAAAACTAAGAAGTCAACGTTGGTACAGTACAAGTAACTAAACTTCACACTGTATTTTGATTCCACTAGTTTTTCCACTGCCGTCCTTCTTCTGTTTCAGACTCATGTTTAGTGCCTTTAGTGTTTAGTTGTTTTTAAACAATAGGAATTAACTCAGTGATGTTCCTTTATACAAGTTAACAAGAAGAGTTGAAACTTTTCTGGCTGGGCACAGTGAGTCACACCTGTAACCCTAGCACTTTGGAAGGCCAAGGTGGGAGGATAGCTGGAGGCCAGTAGTTCAAGAGCAAGAGTGAGACCCGCCCCCACACAAAAAATGGAAAACTTATCCAGGCGTGGTGGTGCATGCCTGTATTCCCAGCTACTTGGGAGGCTGAGGCCCTAAGACAGGAGGATCACTTGACCCCAGGAGTTTGAGGTTGCACTGAGCTGTGAGGATGCCACTGCACTCTAGTCAGGGCAACAGGGCAAGACTCTGTCTCAGAAAGAAACACCACCACCACCAACAGAAAAACCCAAAACTTTTCAGGCTAGTCAACTGAACTGATCTAAAAAATTTAAACCATGATTGTAGTTCTGCAGATCAAACACACACACCCCACACAAACACACATTTATACCCAACGATATGTTCTAGCTAGAATTTCTTATTCATAATACTTTGAAGACAGAAACTATGAATTATGTTTATCATATTTGTATGTTGTAACAGCACAGTTACTTTTCTATAAACTCTTCTTAGTACTGTCCTAGAAATCTGGAGCCAGCAGAGTTGGATCTGCTCACACGTCCCTTGGGATAAGGATAGGGAGAAACTTTTGCAAGTGTGGCTGCCCATTGGGAAGCTGGCTTGGAAAGGTAGACAGAAAAAGAGGTGATTCCATCTGTCTAGTCTCCAGTTTGTGCTTCCTAAGGCTTTTTTCTTTTAAAAAAATCAATATAAGTTAAGCAAGAGTAAATGATCCTTCCTAAATACATACAATTTTTATTTTTCAATTACATTTCAATAAAGATAGGAAAAGAAATTTTTTAAAAATTAAAAAAAATTTTTTTAAGTAAATGTTCTGGCCAGGCGCAGTGGCTCACGCCTGTAATCCTAGCACTCTGGGAGGCTGAGGCGGGTGGATCGCTCGAGGTCAGGAGTTCGAGACCAGCCTGAGCGAGACCCCGTCTCTACTAAAAATAGAAAGAAATTATCTGGACAACTAAAATATATATATAGAATAAATTAGCCGGGCATGGTGGTGCATGTCTGTAGTCCCAGCTACTCGGGAGGCTGAGGCAGGAGGATCGCTTGAGCCCAGGAGTCTGAGGTTGCTGTGAGCTAGGCTGACGCCACGGCACTCACTCTAGTCCGGGCAACACAGCGAGACTCTGTCTCAAAAAAAAAAAATAATAAAGTAAATGTTCTTTGGGGGCAGATTTAGCATTCACTTGCAAGCTCTCAGTTACAGTGTTTTGTTGTTAAATTTTTTAAATTGATACATAATTGTACATATTTATGGGGATATATGTGATATTTTGATACATGCATACAATGTGTAATGATAAAATCATGGTAATTGGGATATCCATCACCTCATTTACCATTTCTTTTTTGGGAACATTCCAAATCTTCTCTTCTATTTTGAGATATACAATAAATTACTGTTAACTATAGTAACCCCGCTGTGCTACCGAACACTAGAACGTACTCCTTCTAACTGTATTTTTGTATCCATTCAGTTACATACAGCGTTTTCAAAACGCGCAGCTACACCTCTTAATGTGTAATACCGTCGGCCTCGACCTCTGCAGAGAGGCGAAATAACCGTTTCCCAATCTGCTTTGCTGTCCGTCATCGCCTTTGTCTCCGCCAAAATTAACCTCTATGCGACCCAGATGGGACTCGAACCCACAATCCCCAGCTCCGGAGGCTGATGCCTTATCCATTAGGCCACTGGGTCACCACAGAATCCGGCTTCTCACACCGTCTCCTTACGGGATGGCATCATCGCGTCCCCGCTCCCGCGCACTGTGGTCTGGCGCTGGGCGGTGTGTGATTTGGGAGACGCCCCCAGTGGCGGCAGCGCGCGCCTGCGCCCTCCTTCGCGGTCTTTCCGGCTTGCGGCCTGAGCGTGCAGTGCGCCTGCGCTGTCGACAGGGAGCGGCCGCGCCTTCCCCTGCGCGCCTGCGCCAGAGCCTCTGTGCCCGACGGTCCGTGGTCAGCATGGCTGTTTGCTCGGTCGTGTGCGTGGGGTGTGTTTCTCTATGGATTCATTTCGGAAGTTCTCAGCCCTGCCTGCACGTTAAGCTCACCTGGGGGGAACGGAACTTTAAACTAAACTCCAAGGCCTGGTCCCCCATGTTGTAATTCAGTCGACCTGGGCGGACCCGGGCGCCTGCAGTTTACAAATGTCGCCGGGGCCTTCCACTGAGGGAACTTCCTCAGCGCAGCCAGCGGTAGGAACCGCTCGCAGACGGCGAGATC
Organism: Lemur catta; assembly: GCF_020740605.2. Taxonomy (NCBI): domain Eukaryota; kingdom Metazoa; phylum Chordata; class Mammalia; order Primates; family Lemuridae; genus Lemur; species Lemur catta. Next base: position 44,836,173 of record NC_059142.1, on the reverse strand, counting down.
CTCACGCATCCACCCTCGACCCTCCTTACAGTTCTTCCCTCACAGCCCTCTTCTTTCCTTTGTTTCCCGCTTTTAGTCAACACACATTGGTTTGATAACCTACTATGCGCCGGGGACTGTTGGCGGATCCCTGGGTGAACACGCTTTTCCACCCCAAGAAAACTTGAAAGCCGGTCCTCTCTCCTGGCCACTCACCTACATCCGTTTTCCTCCCCCGACTCCTCTTCCCCTCCAGATTAAAGGGAAAATGGACAAAACAATGTCCCTAAATACAAAATAATACAAGTTTTTTTTTTTTTTATCCTAAAGTTAGGTGTTAGGTAAAGATTTAGAGACTTTCTGGTTCTATGCACGATGTCTCTTTGCTTGTTGTTTGTAAAGACGCTGGATTTGTGGTTTTTAAATATATACGATTTCGTCTTGTTAGACACGTAACAAGCCAAACAAAAAAAAAAAAATTGAAATTGACCAAAATGTTATCATTTCGAGTTAACTTTTACAAAATGTATTAACGTTTTGGTGTATATCTTTCAGGCTTTCTTTTTTTTTTTTTTTTTTTTTAAGAGATGGGGTCTCATTGTGTTGCCCATGCTGGACTCCAGCTCTTGGGCTCAAGCCATCCTCCCGCCTCAATATCTTTCAAATCTCGTCTGTGTGTGATATGCCACCTACATTTATTAATATTACTTGTGGCCGGCCTGTTAACTCTGAGGCCTCCAAGAAGACGCTTTTAATGAAAACTGAGACATTATTCATTGCGTTGACATTTGCCTCGATGGTGCAGAAGCAATTACGGGTGAAACTGACAGTGAATTTAAGGCAGTGGCACCAAACTAGTAATAGTCATATTCTTCACCTCCACGCACTGGTATGGGGGAAAAGCCGGCTTTACTTGAGAATGTTCTTAGTGATGCTATAAGAATAATTAAGTGTATTAAGTCTCAACGCTTGAATACACATCTTTTTGATAATTTGTTTGACAAGATGGGAAGGGTACATAAATCACTCCTACCACATACCAAACAAAATACAGTGGTGGCCGGTTGAGGGAAACAGTTGTGGGATGTTTTGAGTTGCAGGCTGAAGTAGCTGCTTTTTCAATGGAATAACTTATTTCAAGTTGTTTTTACTTGAAAGACCAACTGACAGACAAACTAGATTATTCAAAGTTGGGCATTTTACAGGTGTTTTTTAGAAAATGAACAGAGGGGCGTGGTGGCTCACGCCTATAATCCCAGCGCTCTGGGAGGCTGAGGCAGGAGGATAGCTTCAGCCCAGGAGTTCCAGGCTGCAGTGAGCTATGATAGCTCCACTATACTCCAGCCTGGGCAACAGAGTAAGACCCTATTTCTAAACACACACACACACACACAAACCAAAACAAAGTGAGCATGTCACTTCAAGGAAAATAATTTACACTATTTGTGGCTAATGAAACAACTTAAAATTTTAAGAGAAAATTAAAAAGGCTGAAATCTTGTATCCACCACTGGGGTGAGAGTGATAGCTTTCAGATACTTAAAGACTCTTGCTATAATGAATGTGATGTTCTGATGTTGCACAAGGCAAGATGTCAGCACTTGGAAGATCTGCATAACTCATAGTCCAATGTGTTCTGAATGACCAATGCATAATGTTAGAAAATCATGCATGGGTAAAAGATTCATCCAGGTGGAATTCAGACTAGTGGATTTTAATGTAAAAGAATATAAAAAGTTTACTGACATGGTTTCAATTTTCACATCGCAACATATTTTCTTAACAGACTTTTAAAAAGCAGTTTCAGGTTTACAGAAAAAGTGAGTGGAAAGTACAGAGGGTTCCCCCTCCACCCCTTTACCTTCCCGCCCCAATTTTTCCTATTACCTTTTTTTCTTTTTTTGTAGAGATGGGGAATCTCACTCTTGCTTCTCGAACTCCTGCCCTCAAGGGATTCTCCCACCTTGGCCTCCCAAAGTATTAGGATTACAGGTGTGTGCCATAGTGCTGGGCCTTTCCCTATTATTAACAGCTTGCATTAGTGTGGTACATTTGTTATAATTTAGAAACTAATATTGATACCATTATTCTTAACTAAAGTCCTTAGTTTACAGTTCATTCTTTGTCTTGTACATTCTAAGAGTTTTGACAAATGTATAGTGTCACTTATCCACCATTACAGTATTAAAATGCGCTGTGTTCCACCTATTTATGCCTCCCTCTCTCCCCTGAAACCTCTTGCAACCACTAATCTTTTTATTGTCTCTATAGTTTTGTCTTTTCTAAAATATCATGTACTGTAGTTGAAATCGTATAGTATGTAGCCTTTTCAGACTGGCTTCCTTACTTGGCAATATGCATTTAAGCTTTCTCCATGTTTTTTCATGGCTTGATAGCTCATATCTTTTTATCATTGAATAATATTCCCTTGTACACATGTACCACAGTTTGTTCATCCATTTACCTATTGAGGGACATCTTGGTTGCTTCAAAATTTTGGCAATTAAAGATGTTATATACATTTATTTGCTGGTTTTTGTGTAGACATAAGATAAAACATTTGGGTAAATACCAAGCATCACCAAGCTGGATCGTATGGTAAGACTATGTTTACCTCTGTAAGAAACTGCTAAACTGTCTTAGTGGTTGTACCATTTTGCATTCCCACAACCAATGAAGGAGAGTTCCTCTTGCTCCACATCCTCACCAGCACGAACACCAATTTTGGATTTTAGCTGTTTCTAATAGGTGTGTAGTGTGTATCTCATTGTTTTGATGATCAATTCAGTAATTTTGTGGTGAAGTGAGTTTCTTGGTTGGAGCAATGTTGGGTAGGAATTCATGTGTCTTAGCCCACTTGTGTTGCTATAAAGGAATACCTGAGGCTGGGTAATTTGTAATGAAAAGAGGTTTATTTGGCCCATTGTTCTGAAGGCTGTATAAAAAGCATGGCAGCAGCATCTGCTTCTGGGGAGGGCTTCAGGCTGCTTCCACTCCTGGTGGAAGGGGAACGGGAGCCAGTGTGTGCAGATCATGTGGCGAGAGAAGAACCAAGAGAGAGGGAGAAGGTGCCAGGTTTTTTTAATCAACCAGCTATCATGGGAACTCTTGTGGGAACTAAGAGTGAAAACTTACTCATTACCTGGAGGATAGCACCAAGCCATTCATGAGGGCTCCACCACCGTGACCCAAACACTTCCCAGTGGCCCTATCTCCAGTGTTGGGAATCAGATTTCAACATGAGGTTTGGAGGGTCAAATATCCAAACCATAGCACCATGGCAGTATAAAAGACTTGTAGAAAGTGAGTGGATGGTGGTGGTGGCAGCAGAGTGACTCATTGGAAAATAAACACGGTCTAATTCAGATGAAATGTCTCTTCTGCCTCATCCTTCATGGAAAGGGTTCAATGTTAGTGCCCTGACCCCAGGTAATTGAATGGTCCCTGCACGGTGTGAAGTCAATATCAGGGCTGGTTGAGCAGAGGCTGGTAGCCAGACCAGCCTCAACAGTAGGAACTGGAAGTTGCTGAGCCTATGTGTGGCTCCTGTCTCTGCCTCCTCAGCCATGTAGTTCAGGATCCCATTAAGCAAACACCGGCCTGGCTGGGGGAGGAGGAGGATGATCATACCCAGAACAGGTCATCATAGCCACCTGAATATTAATAACCTATTCCATAGTGGAAGACTTTGGGTGAACATTCATATGACTCAAATATCCACACCCTGTAACTTCGTTCCAAGAAATCCATACATGTACCCTGTCCCCAAACCACCTTTGTCATCAATCCTCCTAGTTTACTCTTCCAAATCTCCAACTATTGTTTATGACTCTTTTCAGTTGCAAGAGGCAGAAAACCCAATCCAAAATTGGCTTAAGCAAAAAGGGAATTTACCAGTTAAAATAACTAAGAAGTCCAGAGATAGGCGTGCCTTCAGGTGTGTCTTGATTAGGGATTTAAAAGTGTCACCAGGATCTGGTTTCATTTTCTTGATTCTGTTCTGTTATGTTCTACTCTGTTCTATTGTTAGTCCATTCTAAGGCTCTTTCCCCATAGTGGCAAAATATTCACAATAACTTCAGACTTTATGTCCATTATCATAATCCCAACTGTAGAGGGAGGGGTGTCTCTCTCCCCTGTTAGTCTAATAAGTTCCAGACCCGGAGTTTTATTAGTCCATATTGAGTCACATGCTCTGCATGAACCCATCCCGGTGACCTAGGGGAAGGATTATTCTCCCTGGCTTATCACAGTTAGAGTCTATCCAGAGGGGTGGAGTCAACCTCACACAACCTCATGACTGGCTTGAGTGAGCACTGGCTCCTACAGGAAAGTCAGGAATTACTCTTTTAACAGTAAACACCTACTGGGCAACAAAAACAATTAACATACTTATAACAACTAGCCAGACAAATGAGTTCTCACTAGTTACCAGTGTAGATCCTCACCTCAGGATATGTGTCCTTTCAGAAAAATGTGTACCAGAGGTACTGTTCAAGGTTGTTCAAGGTTGTACCTTGAACAGTTACTACTGTTTTACTACTCTACTCTCCGTCAGGGCCATTTCCACATGAGCCCATCAATTAGGAGCAATCTGCTTCAGCTCATGTCAACGTATTATGCAGAGCTCCTGGCCTGGCCATTGTCTTACCTATGAACTGGTCATCCCATGCCCCATGAAGCCTCAGATATAGATTGAGGGTAAGAAATCAGCTGGGAATGTTACATACTACCTCACAGAGTTGTGAAGATTAAATGTATCAATATATGTTAAACACTTAGGACACTTCTGGGCACACAATAATATTTTCAAGCAAAAGAAAACCCAATTTGACAATACAAAGAAAACACATCGGATGACATAAGCAAAACTTCAGAGGTAGAACAGGCTGTTGATCAGAGCTTTCAAGGTTTCTTTACAATTTTCTTATTCAAATTTCTAGGATTCACATCCCTTTCAGAAGAACAGAGTCTGCTTTCTTACCTCTTAACCATTAAACAAAAGGCCTACAGTGGCTCTCCCACTGGATGAATTTAGGTCATGTGTCTGCCTCTGAACCATTCATAGTAGCTAAGAGAATGCCCCACAGTGATTGGTTTAGAGGTGAATTCTTTCCACATTCTTACATTTAGGAGGTTGGGATTATGCTGATTAAGAGTAGGTGCACCCCCCCCCACCCGCCCTCCCTGAAGTCCTTGATGGCTACATAATGAGTGAGGCTCACATTAATCCTGCTGGAATAGACAAAGTTCAGTGTTTGAATTTATCTACAGTAAAAAAATAAACCAATACAATTTTTCTAAAATATGCCCATTTTGAAACACAGAAAAGGTGGTAGCTGGGAGGGTGAAAAAAAAAAAGAAACACAGAAAAATTGCAGAAAGAAACAAAATGACCCATAATCCTGATGCTCTGATAACCATCTTTTTTTTTTTTTAAGCGTATGGCAAAAAATGCAAACTTTTAAATCAGAAATCTATGAAATAAAGCATAGAACCATACTGGAACAATTGAAAAAACTTGAACACGGACTATGTATTAAATAATAGCATGAAAGTTCAATTTTTCTGAATTTGATGATTGCAGTGTGGTTATATAAGAGAATGTCTTTTTTCTTAGGAGATACACCCTGAAACATTTAGAAGTAAAGGGACATGATTCTGAAACTTACTCCCAAATGGTTCAAAAAGTAACATAAAAATCACATATATGTACACATATATATTTATACACATATGTATATACAGAGGCAAATGTTAACATTTGGCAAATCTGAGTGAAGATTTGCAATTTTTCTGTATTTGAAATTACTTGAAAATAAGTTTAGAAGAGTGTCTGGAGAAACAGGCATAATAAATATTTTGTTACTATATTGGTGGCTTCTATAGTCTTTTATGACACAATTAAAAAAAAAAAGAAAAGCGAAACTAAAAAATGTGACATAAATCTGCTTTACCCTTGCCTCCCGCAGTGGCTAGAAACCCCTGCCAAGTTCCTGCTGTATCCCTATCAGAAAAAAAATACAAATCAATAGTTTTATATAAAATTTTTATGAAGATAATGACTTTGAGAATCATTTTGTGTTATTTGCTTAAGGTAGCCGCCCAGAAAAACGACACCAGGACCTTACACACTTCAATACTGAGCAAACGGGGAGCCGCCTCAGGCTGGGAGCCACCCGTTCGCGCTGCATGCCGGGATCTGGAGTCCTCCCACTCCGGCCCGCAAGGCGCTCCGGGATTTCCCGGCCACTCCCTCATCTCGCGATGCTATCCTCCCCCCTTTCTGGTCCCTACGACCCCTCCCAACGTGTTTTTCAAATCCACCAATGGACACACAGCTTAGGCTCGAACCAGCCAATCAGAATGCGGAATCACCGGGAAATTTAAATCGCGCCGGCCGGCTGCAGGAGCCACACGGTCTTCAGGCTCAGCTCCTGTGGACGTTTCTAGGGCAGCCGACTCACAGCCTCTAGAGTTCCTGCACCGCCTCCTGTGGAAGCTTGAGCTCGCTGTGCAGGTACAAACTCAGTCGCCAGCCAGGCCCGAGCGGTAACGGCTGGCCCAAGGGCTGCCTGGGCTTCTTGTTGTCGGGAGAAAGGCCCCGGGTACCCCCCGGGCCTGGCCTTGGCCTCCCTCATTGACTAGGCCTCGGGGGCGTCGTTCGTTTGAGTAGGCGGCTTAGTTGAGCAGTGCGCGGGCTGGGGCTTTAGGGCTCTAATAGGGTTGTCTGTGAACGGCAGCGAAAGCCTTAGCGCGTCGCGGCCCGGAGGGTCAGAGACAGGCCCGAGGGCGAATGTCCCGGCAGGCCTAGGCGGCTCTGGCTCCCTCCACCGTTCGTTGCTGCATCTTCCCCGGGGCGGGGGCGGGGGGGGGCGCTGGACATGGAGGGAGGTGGCAGTTGGGAGAATTAAGTATCTCTAACACGTAGGCCCTGGGTTAGCTGTGTCACAAAGCCGTAGACGAGCATAATGGAATTAAAGACAGCAAGTCGTAAGAAGGGCTTTGACTTTGTCACCTTTTGGAAACCGCTCTTAAGTATCTGAGTATGAATGACGCGCAGCTAATGTTATCCTAAGTGCATGCACTCGAAGTCCCTGGAAATGAAAATGTGAGATGCTTAAGATACACCACTACGTGTTCAGTGTTGCCAAAAAAAATGTTACGGAAGGATGCGTAATGTAATGATGAGCCAAATTTGTATTTAACTTTCAAGTGTGGCGAATGGACTCATTTTGGCCATTTAAAGACAGGAAAGTAGGGAGAGCATCCAGAGGATTTTCATTTATTGCTCTAGGGCGTAGATTTTAACTTTAACTCGGTTCCCCTACTTTGTCTTCAGTCGACTATTACGGACTGCAAGAGTTTACAGACGCACTGTCCAAAACGGTTGATGCATGTGGCTACTGAGCATTTAAAAAGTGGTTAGTACGAATTAGAAGTACTCTGTAACATTTCAAAGACATAACATGAAAAAAGAGTGTAAAATATCTTGATATTTTTTATATTGATTACATGGTGAAATGATAATATTTGGATGTGTTTTAATTTTAAAAAGTTAATTATTAGAACTAATTTCACTTTTTGCTTTTTTTAAAATATGTGGCTACTAGGAAATTTAAATTTGTATGGCTTGTATTATATTTCTGATGGACAGTGCTGCTCCAGGAAGTCTCAGCCCTTCTGAGGGGAGGGGACAATTATCTTTTGATTAAAACTATTTCATAGTGCTGAAAACATGACAGTCCTCCTCTAGTATATAGGTATGGATTCAATATATGCTTGATAATTCTATTCTTATTTGTTGCTCTTTATTGGCAAAGCAAAATTATACAGAAGAAATTTTTTTCTCTTCTCTCATTTTTTAGCTTTCTTCTTTTGTCTCATAACCATGTCCACCAATGAGAATGCTAATTCACCAGCTGCCCGACTTAACAGATTCAAGAACAAGGGAAAAGACAGTACAGTGAGTACCTTGTGTTGCTTCCCTGTGATGCTTTTAAAAATGGGAAGGTACTTGGATAAGAGATGAAAACTTAGAAGTATTTTTTAAAAATGTTCCTACTTGGCAACAACTTTAAGTGATAGGTGAAATGGAAATGTTATTTTTTCTCAAGGAAATGAGGCGGCGCCGAATAGAAGTTAATGTGGAGTTGAGAAAAGCTAAGAAGGATGACCAGATGCTGAAAAGGAGAAATGTAAGCTCGTTTCCTGATGATGCTACTTCTCCACTGCAGGAAAACCGCAACAACCAGGTGAATATATTTTAGTTTGTGAATTATGGTAAGCCCAGAAACTCAACAGGGGCTTTTCTTAGAAATTTAAATAACATTCCTAGTCTTATGGTTTTAAATATCTGTAAACATCTTTTTCTCTGCTTCCAAATCAGTAAGTCTGTCTTCTTTCCTGCCTTCTCTCCATAATCCATTGAAGCTGATGCTAAGGCCTTTCTTTTGCTCTGACCTTTCCTTCAGGTTTCCTTGCGTTTCTACTTACTAGCTGGAAGCCTTGACCTGATCATTCCAATGTTGACTGAAAGTTAGTGTGTCTAGAACGATCACTTACTGGCTTATTTCTGCCTGTTTTGGTATTCTCTATTTTTTGTATTTGTCATCAGTTTTGTTCTGATCTTTTTCCTCCTGAAATATTTACAGCAGCCTCCTGATTTATCTTTTCCTTCATTCTGTACCATATACTATTCCCCAATTTTTTTTTTTTTTTTTTTGAGACAGTCTTGCTCCATCACTCAGGCTAGAGTACAGTGGCATCATTGTAGCTCACTGCAACCTCAGACTCCTGGATTCAAGCGATCCTCCTCCTTCAGTCTCCTGAATACCTGGGATTACAGGCTCATGCCACCATGTGCAGCTAATATTTTATATTTTTAGTAGAGACAGGGTTTCTACTCTTCCTCAGGCAGGTCTTGAACTCCTGACCTCAAGCCATCTTCCTGCATTGGCCTCCCAGAGTGCTAGGATTATAGGCTTGAGCCACTGCTCCCAGCCCTAAAATTTTTTATAAAGTACTGCTTTAGACATGTTCTTTCTCTGCTCAAAATTCACATTCCATAGGCATTCCATAAATTAGTAGAGCCATCTTAGGTTTTCAAATTTATCTTTCATTTTCCAAAGACACTGAGCACTTTGCTACATCTTTTTTTTCAAACTATGCTTTTCTTTAGCACTCCACATTTGTCATTTTCTTTGAATACTATTAGGTTGGTGCAAAAGTAATCACGGTTTTAGCATTGTTGAAATTTGCCATTTGATATTGGAATACATTAAGTAAATGTGGTTATGTTATACATCATTTTAATGTGCAGTTTCCCACTTTATGTTTCTTTGCTAATGACATTACTTGCTGTTTATATTTATTTTAGACTATGAAAATGATGTTAGACAAAAATTCAAGCGATTTTCTTATTTGAGTTCAAATGGGTCATAAAGCAGCGGAGACAACTTGCAACATCAACAACACATTTAACCCAGGAACTGCTACCATACAGTGCAGTGGTGGTTCAAGAAGTTTTCCAAAGGAGACAAGAGCCTTGAAGATGAGGGAGGAGTACAGTGGCTGGCCATCGGAAGTTGACAACAACCAGTTGAGAGCAATCATCAAGCTGATCCTCTTAAAACTACGTGAGAAATTGCTGAAGACCTCAGCGTCGACCATTCTGCAGTGGTTCGGCATTTGAAGTAAATTGGAAAGGTGAAAAAGCTCGGTAAGTGGGTGCCGCATGAGCTGACTGAAAATAAAAAAAAAAATCACATCATCTTCACTTGTATGCAACGATGATGAACCATTTCTCTATCGGATTGTGATGTGTGATGAAAAGTGGATTTTATACAACAACCAGCACTGACCAGCTCGTGGTTGGACCGAGAAGAAGCTCCAAAGCACTTCCCAAAGCCAAGCTTGCACCAAAAAAAACGTTCTTGTCACTGTTTGCTGATCTGCTGCTGGTCTGATCCACTACAGCTTTCTGAATCCTGGCAAAACCATTACATTTGAGAAGTATGCTCAGTAAATCAATGCAGTGTACTGAAAACTGCAACACCTGCAGCTGGCATTAGTCAAAAGAAAGGGCCCAATTCTTCACGACAATGCCTGACCGCACGTCACACAATCAACACTTAAAAAGTTGAACATATTGGGCTACGAAGTTTTGCCTCATCCACCATATTCACCTTACCTCTTGCCAGTTGACTACCACTTCTTTAAGCATCTTGACAACTTTTTGCAAGGAAAACGCTTCCACAACCAGCAGGATGCAGAAAATGCTTTCCAAGAGTTCCCTGAATCCCGAAGAACAGATTTTTACACTACAGGAGGAATAAACAAACTTATTTCTTGTTGATAAAAAGTGTGTTCATTGTAATGGTTGCTATTTTGGTTAATAAAGATGTGTCTGAGCCTAGTTATGATGATTTAAAATTCACAGTCCAAATCCGCGATTACTTTTGCACCTATGTTCTATTTCTAGGATACTAATACTCAAATCCCATCTTTAGTACTCCTTGGTCAGTCTAGCAGGAAAGACACTCCTTTCTCAGGATTCTGTAGTTCCCTGGTTCTACACCAAAATGGAAAGTAAGTGCTGTATAACACAACGTATATTTACTACTTGTTTTGTGGTGTTTGTCTGTTTGTCACATTTTTCCTGTTAGGTTATAAGCCCTAGAGAGAAAGGAACACTCTTTTTACATTAACGGCTGCATTGATTCTCAAACTTTTCTACTGTGATTCACAACATACTTTTTTTTTTCTTTTTTCTTTTTTTTAGCTTGGTCCCCCTGAGACTGCACATGCTTTTATATTTGCAACACTCTACCATGGAAATATATAGATTACAAGCTTTAATCTTAATGATAATTTGCAATATTTCACTTTTAGGGCACCGTAAATTGGTCTGTTGATGACATTGTTAAAGGCATAAATAGCACCAATGTCGAAAGCCAGCTCCAAGCTACTCAAGCTGCCAGGTAAGTCTTGTCTGTTATAGCGTGGGTAACCTAAGAAATTAGGTTTTATAGACTTTTCTGCAGGAAGAAGACAGTGTGAGTAAAAAATGTTAAGCCATTTTGATAAAGATTTTATCAAAATGACATTTCAAGCCACAGGCAGGGAAAGGAGGAAATAGTGGGATTGATAGCGTCCATTTAGAATGATAGTTTCATTTATGTATGTATTGGTTGATTGATAGATAGATAGATAGATAGATGGATGGATAGGATCTTACTCTTTTGCTCAGGCTTGTCTTGAACTCCTGGCCTCTGGTGATCCTTCCACCTAAGCCTCCCAACTTGTTGAGATTATAGGTGTGTGCCACTGCACCTGGCAATAGATAATTTAGAAAATAAGTACATTTACACCGTTACTTCTGACCATACAGATATTTGTGACATTCATAATAGCAAGGATTAATAATTTCTATAGCTTGACAGTGTGCAGAAGAACAAATCCAAATGACAAATGATCATGGAAAAGACATTTAACCCCACTAGCAGTCAGGGAAACACGATTTAACAATGAGCATAACCCTGTTGGGTTGTCAAAGTTAAAAAAAAAAATGACAAGATCTATAGTCGATTTCTTCAGGGATGCAGAGAGGAGGGTAATCTACATTACTGGTAATACTTTGATTTTTGGAAAATGGTAGTTACCTATACCATATACGTAGCACCGTTAGAGTAATCTGTTTGGCTTCTCTTAAGTTCCAGATGTCTCAGCATTTAGTGCCTCACTTAAAAAGGTTGTCTAAAGTTCTAATCTCTTGAATTGCATTTTAAATTGGTTTTCACACCAACTTTTAAATCATTTTCAACTTATGCTTCTCTTTTTGTTTCCCCTTAGGAAACTACTTTCTAGAGAAAAACAGCCCCCCATAGACAACATAATCCGGGCTGGTTTGATTCCAAAATTTGTGTCCTTCTTGGGCAGAACTGACTGTAGTCCCATTCAGTTTGAATCTGCTTGGGCGCTCACTAACATTGCCTCTGGGACATCAGAACAGACCAAGGCTGTGGTAGATGGAGGTGCTATCCCAGCCTTCATTTCTCTGTTGGCATCTCCCCATGCTCACATCAGTGAACAAGCTGTATGGGCTCTAGGAAACATTGCAGGTACTTGGAATTAAAATTCTTTTGACTGAATGTATCTAATTATAATGAAGTTGGGAGAAGGGCCTTGTTATAAGTAATAGTGACCTTTGTGTCAAGTTTTGAGCCTGCTTCAAGCCCTTGCTAGGAATGAAAGTAGCATCTTAAAAAAGACATCAGAGCAGCATCTGAGTAAGTTTGAGAACATTTGCTGATGCAGTAGTCATTGAACATTGATGGTGCTAGACAAGAAGATATGATTAATCTTGCCTGTTTTTCAGGTGATGGTTCAGTTTTCCGAGACTTGGTTATCAAGTATGGTGCAGTTGACCCACTGTTGGCTATTCTGGCTGTTCCTGATATGTCATCTTTAGCAGTAAGTTATTAACATCAGTAAGATTACTCCCTTTACTGATTGTAATTTACCCCATCTCCTCAAAAGACAGAACCTCTCATTGCTTATTTCTTTTCCCCCAGTGTGGTTACTTACGTAATCTTACCTGGACACTTTCAAACCTTTGTCGCAACAAGAATCCTGCACCACCGTTAGATGCTGTTGAACAGATTCTTCCTACATTAGTGCGACTCTTGCATCACGATGATCCAGAGGTATTGGCAGATACCTGCTGGGCTATTTCCTACCTTACTGATGGTCCAAATGAAAGGATTGAAATGGTTGTGAAAACAGGAGTTGTGCCCCAACTTGTGAAGCTTCTAGGAGCTACCGAATTGCCAATTGTGGTAAGTTTTTAATTTATAGATTAGAATATAAAGTATAAGAAGCATACTCAATTGATGCTAATGTTGAACTGTTGCCTATTTCAGGCCGTGGTGGATTTCTTGTCAAAACTTTTAGGATACAGAATTTTTGAGCAGTACTGGAAAAAATAAAAGGTAACCACCAGCATCAACTTTTTTTTTTTTTTTTTTCAGACTCCTGCACTAAGAGCCATAGGGAATATTGTCACTGGGACAGATGAACAGACTCAGGTTGTGATTGATGCAGGAGCACTTGCCATCTTTCCCAGCCTGCTGACCAACCCCAAAACCAATATTCAGAAGGAAGCTACATGGACGATGTCAAATATCACAGCTGGCCGGCAGGACCAGATACAGCAAGTTGTGAATCATGGATTAGTCCCATTCCTCATTGGTGTTCTCTCTAAGGTAATGAAGCCTTAGGATTTAATCAAATGATTTTTAGTATTTAGAGACAAGCTATGTAAGGTTCTTAATGTATAAAGTTGGGTTCTACTTGGAGTCCTTTGCTAAATATCCAGTAACCCCTTACACTTAAAATTGGGTAAAACCAGTTTGTAGTTTTAGTCATCGTGTGTTTTTGTGAAACAGTAATTTAGAATCTTATTTGTATGATTGTTCTGGAATAAGATTATTTCTTTATGTTTTTTAGGCAGACTTTAAGACACAAAAGGAAGCTGTATGGGCTGTGACCAACTATACAAGTGGTGGAACAGTTGAACAGATTGTATACCTTGTTCATTGTGGCATAATAGAACCATTGATGAACCTCTTAACTGCGAAAGATACTAAAATTATTCTGGTTATTCTGGATGCCATTTCAAATATCTTTCAGGTAAGTCCTAACAAGGTGGCTTTGTTTGAATTTGGGCTTAATAATACAGTAATTGGTTTACTATGTAGATTAGGAGGAGTGCAGCTATGTTTACTCATTAGTAGGCCACAGAATCAGAAAGCCTGTGTATATGGGCTGCACTCTTAATAAAAAATGTGACAGGGATTATAAAAGATATAAAGGAGATGACAACTGGGTGATGTAACCTGAACTGAAGTCAAGTTCTTATGTAGAGATTATTCATACCTATTTTGTTAATTCTCTTTATTTCTGAATTTCATACTGAATCTTGGTGAAATTAAATTTGAATGACTCAGGTATCTAATTATATTCTGGTTCCATCCCTAATTGATGCAGGCATGCCAGCATATGGCACTGTGTCATAGCAGTAGAAAGCCCTACTCATCAACTTCAGATTCTGGAAATTTTTACATGTAGTTGAGTCTAGAAATGAATGCTGGCTTTTCCATCACTGCATGTAAATAATTTGCCAATATGTGGCCAATTTTTCTACTTCCCCATATCTAAGCCTCCTAAATTACTTCGAAACAAATCCATTATTTCATCTGCAGATATGTATGTATCTCTTAAAAGTTGAGGACATTAAAAGAAATCTGACCTCCATACCATTCCTTATACCCAATAAAATTTTAATAATATCAACAAATATTCTAGTCTAAGGAATTTGTTTTCAGCACACCATAGGCCATCTCTGCTCTTAGACACATTGACTACACTTTGAGATTACGTAAGTGGACATAAAACTATCATAGGGTTGTTGAAGGAACTGCTTTTTGTCTGATATATCAATATTCAAATTATGGATGTTTTCTTCATTAGAACATTCAGAGTATAGGCCAGTAAACTTGAAATTTTTTTTAGGCTGCTGAAAAACTAGGTGAAACTGAGAAACTTAGTATAATGATTGAAGAATGTGGAGGCTTGGACAAAATCGAAGCTTTACAAAACCATGAAAATGAGTCTGTGTACAAGGCTTCATTAAACTTGATTGAGAAGTATTTCTCTGTAGAGGTGAGTAATGGATGGTAATATTAACTTGGAAAATACACATGTAAGGTCAAGCCCGTAAGATTTTTTCCCCCTTATACTTTTTTCTTTTTTTTTTTTCCCCCTGAGATAGGGTCTCGCTCTGTTGCCCATGCTAGAGTGCAGTGGCATCATCATAGCTCACTGCAGCCACAAACTCCTGGGCTCAAGCGATGTTCCCAGTTCAGCCTCCTGAGTAGCCGGGACTATGGGCACGTGCCACCACACCTGGCTAGTTTTTCTATTTTTTGTAGAGTCGAGGTTTCCCTGTATTGCTCAGGCTGGTTTCAAACTCCTGGCCTCAAGTGATCCTCCTGCCTTGGCCTCCCAAAGTGCTAGGATTATAGGTGTGAGCCACCTATCTCAGCCTCAACTTAGTTTTCTGTTACTGTAGTATGCTTTCAGCTATTCAGACCCTGCCTTTCCCAGGCAGGTACTCGTTATTTGGCAAAGTTTCAACAGCCCTCCTTCCCCTTTGTCAGATATTAGAATGTGGTACAGGGTTACAGGTAAAATATGTAGATGAAGACCTTAGGCGTAAATACAGACTTACAGGCAGCCTACTGCTTAGAAATGTGTCACATTTATGGGATTATATTATTGTTTTTTGTTTGTTTTATTTCCAGGAAGAGGAAGATCAAAATGTACTGCCAGAAACTACCTCTGAAGGCTATACTTTCCAAGTTCAGGATGGGAATCCTGGGACCTTTAACTTTTAGATTGTACAGTTGAGGCATTAAGTTGTCGTGTACTGTTTGGTATAAGTTTGTCTTACTGTTTCTCTACTAAGAACTCTTTTTAAATGTGGTTTGTTATTGTAGCACTTTTTATGATGAAACTATACTTGAACAGTTCCAAACTGTACATACTGTATGAAGCCTGTCCTCTGAAAGGGTTTCTTATTTCTATGTGAAATTTCATTATCTTGCAGTGTCCTGTAAATAAAGATTAAAGTCCACGCTTTACTTCACCATCCCTACATATTGCTTTCTAATTTGGGGCTCTTGATGCTGCAATTGAAGGGTAACCAAACCTCACTGATGTGGCCAGAGGTAGTCCTGGTTTCATTCTTTTGCTTTTTTGTTTTTTTTTTTTTTGAGACAGAGTCTCACTCTGTTGCCCGGGCTAGAGTGAGTGCCGTGGCGTCAGCCTAGCTCACAGCAACCTCAATCTCCTGGGCTTAAGTGATCCTACTGCCTCAGCCTCCCGAGTAGCTGGGACTACAGGCATGCGCCACCATGCCCGGCTAATTTTTTCTATATATATTTTTAGTTGTCCAGATAATTTATTTCTATTTTTAGTAGAGACGGGGTCTCGCTCAGGCTGATCTCAAACTCCTGACCTGGAGCGATCCACCCGCCTTGGCCTCCCAGAGGGCTAGGATTACAGGCGTGAGCCACCGCGCCCGGCCTGGTTTCATTCTTTTGATGTAAAGTTTATGATGTCATCAAGGATGCAACGGTAATGACTTTTCCTGCTTGATTCTGAGTCCTGGCTTTGGTGTATGTTGTCTTCGTTCTTGGTAATAATGGCTGTTGGCACATCCACACTTTACATTCTCTTCACTCCAGCCAGAAAAAGTTTCAGAAGTTTTCACAGAAGAATGAAAAAAATTTCCCAGAAGCCCCCAGCCAATGTCCCCTTAAGTCTCACTGGCCAAGAAGATGGGCTAAAAATCTTAAATTTAGTCATGGGTCCTAGGGCTACAAGTGGAATTCGTTCCTCCCAGACCTCAGGACTGAAGAGGTTCCATGTAAGTCCTGGCTGCACATTGGCATCGCCTGGGAAATTTTACCCAGAAGTTCTGTTTATGAGGGGTGAGGGTCCAAGTATTGTGTCGTCTTTTTTTTTTTTTTTTTTTTTACTGTAACTCCCAAGTGCTCCTGTGCAGTACAAGTTGATAGCCACTACTCTAAGGAATATCTATGCTGTTACCAGAACAGGGAATGGATTCTCAGTAGAAACTGCAAAGTGTTAACTACAGCACTCCGTAAGTCTTAGGAAAAATGAAATGTATCTTTAAAGTACAGTGCTACAGTTTCTGCTCATTTGGTTAGTGGAAAAGTAATGAGCCAGGCCTCCACTGGTGAAATCTGACAGGTTTATCTGCCTTTTTCCCTGTAGAAGATAAAAAGCTATTGATGGTAGAAGTGGGGGTGTGGGTGTAAAGTGATTTATGACCTTAAAAAGGGCTACTGTATTCAGTAAAGTAAAACATTTTTTCAAGTCAGTAGTAATATAATGCAAGAAAATTCCATTTACCTTCCCGCTACAAGGATTTTCTTTCCCCAGTTCATCAACGCACATAAATTCCCTTTTGCAGCTAACATTTGGGTTTTAAAGTTCTCGACAAAACCATGAAACATTGTTTAATGCTTTTCTTGTTTGGGTCCAAAACTAGAGAACACTGGCAAATTCTTATTTGAAGCCTTTCTACAGCTAAGTTCCTAAAATGGAACATGAAACCTCCATGTTAAATGTCCTCGGAAGCATAGAACATTTTGTTTGGAATTCTAGATCAGTTTCTCAGCTTTTCCTGTACAAAGGCTCATATAAAGGAGAAAGGGAAGG
The DNA here is from genome assembly GCF_020740605.2 of Lemur catta. Taxonomy (NCBI): domain Eukaryota; kingdom Metazoa; phylum Chordata; class Mammalia; order Primates; family Lemuridae; genus Lemur; species Lemur catta. The sequence goes on along the minus strand of NC_059142.1, from coordinate 44,818,884 downwards.
AAAATAACAAAACTGGCTCAACAGATTACCTTCCCTTTCCTGCCTATTTGTTCCTCTCTTTCTCCCCCCAACTCGAGTCCCTTCTTGGATACTGAATCCAAAAGTCTGCAGCTTGAGTAAAGATGATGTTTAGAAGCAAACCTCAACACCCTAGGTTTTGCTGTAACTAGGGGGAGCTTAATGGCTTCAGAGGGACTAGTAAAAGGTACATTGATAAAAAGTGTAAAGTCTGGATTTGTTAAAGGCATGACTCAATAGTGAGGTAATGGACAGAAGATAGCTGATTTCCAAAAATTTTTTCATATTTTAGATAAAATTCTTAACATGATCAGTTTCCTTGGAGATGTTAGAATCAATAGAGACATTTGGATGTTTTTATTTAACTTATCTGTGGGTAAAATTTTTTTATCTCTGAAAATGATTTTTCATAACCAGCTTGACTTTTAAAAGTCATGATAAAAATACTGTATAGCCACCAACTTCTCCCTCTTTCACAAATGTTGATGTCTGAATTGCTGGTGATTTATTAATGCACCAAAATTTTTAGCTTCCAAGCACTTTTAAATCTCATTTAAAACTCATTTAAGACTTCAATAAATTACATATCTTTGCCTATAACTATCATTTTATTTTTGTATATTAGTAAGGGTGGGAAGGTAACACTTCTAATTTCACGAGGCAATTATCAAAGTAAAAATCACTAACACTTATTTTGCTTGTAGTAATCTTTAAAGGGTGACATTATTAAAAGATTAAACATCAGTGTTGAAACATTTTATAAAGTATTGGTTCTTTAAGTGCTACATTGTATCTTGGCTTTAGTATCAAGCTACTGGACTATTTTTTGAACAAAATAGGAAATATTAAATGCAATTCCTATCAAAATGCCAATGTTATTTTTCACAGAATTAGAAAAAACAATACTGAAATTCATATGGAGCCAAGAAAGAGCCCAGATAGCCAAAGCAACCCTAATCAAAAGGAACCAAGCTGGAGGCATTATGTTACCTGACTTCAAATCATACGACAAAGCTACGGTAACAAAAACAGCATGGTACTGGTTTAAAAATAGACACATGAATGTGACAAAATAGAGACCCCGGCAATAAAGCTGCATACTTACAGCCAACTGATCTTTGACAAAGTTGACAAAAACATACACTGCGGAAAGGACACCCTATTCAATAAATGGTGCTGGGAAAATTGGATAGCCATATGCAGAAGAGTGAAACTGGACTTTACCAAATGTAAAAATTAAGATCAGTCTAAGACTTAAATGTAAAACCCGAGACTAAAAATTCTAGAGGAAAAACTCTTCTGGACATTGGCCTAAGCAAAGAATTCATGATTAAGACCTCAAAAACAAATGCAGCAAAAACAAAAATAGACAAATGGGACTTAATAAACTAAAAAGCTGCTGCACAGCAAAAGAAATAATCAATAGAATGAACAAACAACATACAGAATGGGAAAAAATATTTGCAAACCTTGCATCCAACAAAGGACTAATATCCACAATGTATAAGGAGCTCAAACAACTCAATGACAACAAAACCCCAAAAGAAACCCATTAAAAAGTAGGCAAAGGACATAAATAGGCATTTTTCAAAAGAAGGCATACAAATTGCTAACAAATATATGAAAAAAATGCTGAATGTCAGTAATTACAGAAATGCAAATTAAAATGACAATACTACCTGGTGCAGTGGGTCATGCCAGTAATCCCAGCACTTTGGGAGGCCAAGGTAGGAGGATCTCTTGGGAGCTACAGGAGTTCGAATCTAGCCTGGACAACGTGGAGAGACTCTGTTTCTACAAAGAATAATTTTTAAAAAATTAGCTCGTTGCTGTGCACAAACCTGTAGTCTCAGCTATTAGGGAGGCTGAGGCAGGAGGATCACTTGAGCCCAGGAGTTCAAGGTTGCAGTGAGCTATGATTGTGCCGCTGCACTCTGGCCTGGGTGACAGAGCAAGACCCTGTCTCTAAAAAGAAAAAAAGAAAGTGTCTCATATATATACTATGGAATACTACTCAGCTATAAGAAAGAGTGAAATCATGCCTTTTATAGCAACGTGGATGGAACCAGAGGCCATTAAGTAACTCAGGAACAGAAAGTTAAATACCACATGTTCTCACAAGTGGAAGCTAAATAATGTGTCCATAGAGAGTGGAAAAATAGACATTGGAGACTCGGAAGAGTGGGAGGGTGGGAGGGGGTGTGGGATGAAAAATTACTTAGTGGGTATGGTGAACACTATTTGGGTGATGGCTACACTAAAAGCCAGACTCCTCCGCTACACAATATATCCACGTAACAAAACTGCAATTGTACCCCTGAAATCTAAAATAAAAAAAAAAAGATTTAAAAATTGAATAAACATTCTATTTTCTATCGTAGTTTGATATTTTTTCTCCTCATCCTCAACCTTCCTGTGGCTGCATCATCACCGAGAAGATAAAAAACTCAAGATGATTTCTTGTTATTGTAACTCCTTATAAGAGTTTGAAAATTTGTTTCAAAATTTGGCCTCTTTTTTTTTTCCTGAGCTTCCCGCCAAAGTGTTGTGTTCCTTTCCATCCCACCGACAGCAGTAAGGGCAAAGTCAGTTTTGTTTGTACGGGCAGTTGGAAACCTTGTGAGATACAAACCCAAGTTCAGAAGGCTATTAAGGGATGTGTAGCTGGCTACTCCTTACCTCTGTCCGCCCTTGCTGAAGCTTGCCAAAGCCCAGCTGACTGATTTTGGAAAGCCCTTGAAACATGTCATTAAAGGTGCTTTCTTTTGGGGTTGGGCTGTTGACCTAATTTGTGATGAACAAAACCTGGCCAAATCATGCAGCAACCCCCCCACCCCCCGCAAGGGAAAGTGTTAGTGAAAAGTGTTTTTAGCAACATCACCCATTTAAGTTTCACAACCTCAGCTAATAAAGATGATAAAAAACACCCAAGCTATCAAGTAGGGTTTTTGGAGGGCAAAAGTACAATTTAGTTTTGAGCATTTGTTTGTAAAATGACATGTTGTTGGCATAGTTTGAAAGCATAATTCTGGTGTCTCTAAACGCCCAGTTCCTCCTAAATATTTGGGACAGTTTCACAACACTGTGTAGGAGTTGTATGCACAAAACCCTCTTAAATTGATCAGTTCATGCATTCCTCCCAGGCTTTTCACAATCATAAAAGCCTTTCCCCATCCTAGTTGTGGGAGGTGGTGTGCTGTAGTGGAATGGACTAGCATTTAGGAGGCAGATCTGCCTGAGTTCAAATTCTGCTTCTTCATTATTTTGGGCGATTAAAAGCAGTGCAATCCCTGGCATTAAAAAAAACCATACAGATACTAATTACTGCATAATATAAATAGCCCACATAAATTTTACAGCTATGCCCAACCTTTTAACAGGAAAGATTTCTTTTAGTTCTTACACAGATCCCTGTTTTGACATATTTTACCTTCTATGTTGCTTAGTATTAGTCTTCCTTTTTTCCCCCTGTATCAATCATGGAGAAAAATCAACACGAGATCATCACACTGGGTTGTTTCTATGGTCAATGATAGGATTCTACCCGAAAGTCAGGGGTTTTGTCAGCCTTTAGGCCTTTCAGAGGCTTGATAGAACTTTCTGAATATTGGAACTGGCTCAAGGAGGGCCCACCACGACTATATTCCTAGACTACGTTTAGCCTTTGCAGTATCCCAGGGAGCACGCTTGACTGTTGAGACAGCAACAACAAAGCCGTATTTTCTACCATGAAGAAGCTTTCATGTTTGCAACTTGAGCAGGTTTGGATATTGGAAGCTTCTCTATAAAAACAAGAGAATATGAGGAATGATTGAATAAGAAAACTTTGAATTAATTCAAAATTAATGAAAAGTCAAGATATGATATACAGGCATCATCTCATGATTGTGTCTGCAAAAAAATATATATTTTTGGCTGGGTGTAGTGGCTCCTTGGTAGTCATTGGTCATCTAAAACTCTGGTCTAAGCCAAAGGGTTAAAAAAGGTCTTCTTGGCTGGGCATGATGGCTCATGCCTATAATCCCAGCACTCTGGGAGGCTGAGGTGGGAGGATCACTTGGGGCCAGGAGTTTGAGACCAGCCTGGTATAGCAAGATCCTATCTCTACAAAAAATAAAAAAATTAGTTGGATGTGGTGGCATGCAACTGTAGTCCCAGGTATTTGGGAGGCTGAAGCAGGAGGATTGCTTGAGCCCAGGAATTTGAGGTTGCAGTGAGCTATGATGATACCACTGCACTCTAGCATGGGCAACAGAGTGAGACCGTGTCTTGAAAAAGAAAAAAAAAAAAAAGGAGAAAAAGTATGGGGGGGGAATCTTACGGGCTTCATCTTACGTATGTATTTTCCAAGTTAATATTACCATCCATTACTCACTTCTGCAGAGAAATACTTCTCAATCAAGCTTAATGAAGCCTTATCCACAGACTCATTTCCCCGGTTTTGCAGAGCTTCAATTTTGTCCAAGCCTCCACATTCTTCAATCTTTATAGTAAGTTTCTCAGTTTCACCTAGTTTTTCAGCAGCCTAAAAAAAATTCCAAGTTCACTGGCCTATACTCTGAATGTTCTATTTTAATGAAAAAAACATCCATAATTTGAATATTGATATATGTCAGACAGAAAGAAGCAGTTCCTTCAAGTAAAAAAAAAAATTAAAAAATTAGCCGGGCTTGGTGGCATGTGCCTGTAAAAAAACGGTCTTCTCATTTCTACATGCTTTTCTTCATTTCTCCTGTATTTCAACAGTTTTGGTAAAAAAAAAAAAAAAGTGTTGTTTTTGTTTTTACAGACAATGTTTTGCTCTGTCTCCCTGGCTGGAGTGCAGTGGCATTATTATAACTTACTGCAACCTCAAACTCCTGGGCTTAAGCGATCCTCCTGCCTCAGCCTCTTGAGTAGCTGGGACTACAGGCATGTGCCACTGCACCCGGCTAATTTTTTCTATTTTTTGTAGAGATGGGGTCTCGCTCAGGCTGGTCTCCAACTCCTGGGTTCAAGCTATCCTTCTGCCTTGGCCTCCCAAAGTGCTAGAATTACAGGTGTGAGCCACCGCACCCAGCCCAGCAGAAAAGACTTTTGTCAACCCTTTGGCTTAGACCAGAGTTTTAGATGACCATTGACTACCGTCCCACTCCACTCTTGTCCATCTTCTCAACCAGTGTCTCAGTCACTCTCAGCAAACATTAACTTCATGAACACAAAGCTTATTCTTTCTCTTTCTTTTTCTTCTTCCTTCCTTCCTTCCTTCATTCTTTCTTCCTTTTTTCCTAGTAACTCTTTGATATAATTTTCTTAGTTATAGAAGTAATACTAATTTTAGAAAATTTGAAGAACACAGAATACCACAAAGATTAAAATAATAACCTAAAATCTCACCATTGGATTGTACATCTTGGCATAGATAGGAATTCTTAACTTGAGTCACCTGAGGTCCTGCGTAGGGCATGGGGCCCCTGAACCTCTGAAACTGTGTGCCAGGTTTACTGGTGAACACGTGGGCTCATAACGAGAGGGGCTCATGGCCGGAATGAAAATTAGGTTCCCAAGGTACAGCTACCGTCAAAACATTACAAGCTTCAGGTGTAGCTCCTTTCACTGTATTTTCTACACACTTGTAAAGTGTTTTTTAAAATGACACTATCTGAGCTTGCTTCATGCAGTAGTTTAAGAGCTACTAATTCCGACCGAATTCAGCTGGAATTTGACTGAAGAACTCTAGTTGAACAGGAGTTTTAGCCACTATCCTAAAAGATAGCATTTGGTTGACGTTCTTTCCTAAAGCACGATGAAACATGCTAAAAATCTGCGGTGCCTTTGTGTCTGGAAAGAGAAGACGGCAGGGGTTTGTGCTTTCCCCCTGGCCTGGAGTTCTGTTTCCCCGAGAGCCCGGGAGGGTGGGCGGTCACAAGGGTACGTGTTCGCCTGTTCGTCCTCCTGCAGGCAGCCAGGTCTCCGGCCATCGCACACTCCTCGTGCTGGGCCTGAGCTCTGCCTTCCTGGGAAGAGTGGTTGGTCTGTAACTGCGGTTGGGAAGCCTAGAACCGGCCTGGATTTTACCAGCACATTCGGACCCGTCGTTCTCAGAAATTGGCTCCTTTCTAGGCCTTGTTCTTTGCTGTGGAGGCAACAATTGCCATTTTTCTCTGGCATTTCTGCTGTGGTAATCATAGCAGACCAGGGGAGTTTGCCAGCCAGAGTCACAGCTGGCTCCCAGATGGCTCTCAGTCCCGTGACCCCGCAAACATCCCAACGCTGATTTGCTTGGGAGATTCAAACTTGGCTTGCTGGGGCACGAAGCTTCCGGACCCCCGCCCTGGGAGATTTATAGGCAGGCCTCGGAGAGAACAAACCTCTTAAGGTAGGATGAAGCCAAGCAGTTTCCTTTTGTTGCATGTTCTAGAATTCTGCCTAAAACACAAGAGGTTGACCTCATCCTTACCCCACCCGAAGGCTGAGTGAGAATAACTAAATAACTGGCAGGTGATTACTGACATTGCTACATTACCTGGCAGAGAAAGTTCTTCATGCTTTCTCCGTCTCTCTGTCTGTCTGTCTCTGTCCATACTAGTATAAATGTGTGTGTGTATATAACATCTATATTAGAAGCGAATTCGTCATATACATGTACATATGCAAGAAGAATTCCCTTCCAGGGTGTGTTCTTGCTTTAGGACGGTGAGTTTGCCACAAAGATGACCTCAGAAGATCGTATTTCCAGTCCCCAGACTGCACGGATTCATCCCGTTCAGGTAGAAATGAGCAGTAGACCTCAACTAGTTTCTCGTTGCAGAGAAATTCCTTGGCATCCATTTCCTGGAGATAATGTAGAGAATGCTAGCAGGTTGCTAACATACTTCAGCTGTTCAGGAAATACTTTAAATAATTTCCTGCTCCAGAGAATAGGAGGAGGGCCAGAAAGTTGGAAAGTATTATTCTCCCTCTTTACGGTTCCAAATGCGGTTCACAAGGACCCTTGGCTATTCACACACACGCTCCTAGGAGATTTTTTTTTTCTGGCTCTACCAGCCTTTTTATGCGGGAATGTTCTTTTTAAGAGTGTGGCGAGAATCCTAGTAACTTGGACTTCCCATAGCAGCCTGGCCTGAGCCTCCCGAGAAACTTTGCAAATATGAGCTAATTAAGCTTGGAAAGCCCCATGAAAGTCCTCCCGGCCGTTGTTGAAATGCAGCCAGCTCCGAGGTGGACCGGCCGCTGTTTCTGCCCTGCACAGTGACAATTCAAACAGTGCAGAGGAAGGGAAGCCGACGGCCTAATGCAATTGAAGCTTCGAGGAAGAAGCAAGTTAGGCAACATGTAATTAATTGCCTCCTGGGTTTGCTTCGGTCCAACAGTGGGGCTCAGATACTGGGATTTTAACTGGGTCATTTGGGCCTTTGTGCAAGTAAGGTGAGCTTAGATTCTAAGCTCATGGTAGCACCCTGAGCCTCTCATGGGTTACCCGGCTGAGCCCCACCACAGATGCCTCCATGGGTGATGATATTTTGCTAAGCCCCGGGGTAATGTCCACAAGCCTCTCACTGCACATGTGTCCCTGGGATGCCTTGTGCATCTCGTGAGCGGCCTTTGTGGAAAAGGAGCTACTTGCATAGTTGCTGGTTGGGCCCCAGAGCTTGGAGGTCCTGTTTCTCCTGCGGTGAATAGAGTGTGGCATTCACGTTTCTCTGACAGAGCTATTCAGAGAGCAGCTAGCTACTTCCTCCCTCCTTAAGGCCCAACTGCCAGGCAGACCCCAGGCTTCAGCAAGACGCAGCCGCAGGGAAATCAGCCAATTGAAAGGCATCAGGGAATTTAATTTCTACCTTTCCTTTTGCGAACTTAAGAACCATCCTCTAGGCTGGGTGCAGTGGCTCACGCCTGTAATCCTAGCACTTTGCGAGGCTGAGGCAGGAGGATCCCTTGAAGCCAGGAGTTCGAGACCAGCCTCAGCAAGAGTGGGACCCTGTCTCTACAAAAAATAGAAAAAATTTTTGTTGGTACATACCTGTAGTTCTAGCTACTTGGGAGGCCGAGGCAGGAGGATCGCTTAAGCCCAGGATTTGGAGGCTGCAGTGAGCTATGATGACACTGCTGTACTCTAGCCCAGGCAACAGAGGAAGACCCTGCCTCAACAAAACAAAACAAAACAAAACAAAAAACTGTCCTTTCTTGAGAAAAACCTAGCAAACCTTTACCTCACCCAGGACACCTCCTGGACACCCCCAGGTAGCCCCTCTGTCCTCTCTGCTGTCCACCTCGGCTTCCTCCTCCTTCGGCCCTCACCATGCTGTGTCCACCTCACTCCTGGGGGAGTGTGTCCACCCACCCCAACTCAGCTGGCTTGGGCAGCCTGAGGGCAGCACCCCCGCCTTGGTGCCTGCCCTCTGGTTCATCCAGGGCCCAGCCATGGGCACAGACCCACCCCACGCCCCTGTGGGCGTGAAGGGGAAGGTCCACCCAGATCTCACCTGATCGGTGCTGTGGATGCCTGAGACCTGGCTCTGAATTCCAGGTGACCTGTGGTCCCTGGGAGAAGGAGCTCTTTCCCTGGGTGTCTGTCCCATAGCACCAGGGCCGGTATTGAGTCATCAGCTACTTAATCACATCAGAAGGGCTGGGTGGACGACAGTGACATGACAAGTGTATTCGTGTCCCAGGGCTGCTGTAACAAAGTACCGCAAAGTGGGTCGATTCGACGATGGAAATGTTGTCTCGGTTCTGGAGGCCGCCAGCCTGAGATGGACCGGGACACGGAAAGCAGGGGCAGTGACTCTGAGCTGGTTTGGGAGAAAGAGGAAGGTGAAACCAATTTAGTTTTAAAAGGCAAAAGTGAAGCTGGTGACAAAGAAAAGGGCATGTCGCCTCTGCTTCTCCCTTTCCACCTCATAGGTGAAAATCTTGGACAGCCTTGGATGCTGGCCTTCCTGCCTGCCCTTCCTCTCTTGTCCCCTCTCGTCCCCACAGCAACCCTGGGGGCTTGTTCTTCAGTGACCCCTGCTCACCCTTACGGCAGCTCTCCTGGAGGCGCCCCTTTCAGTTGTCTCAATTTCATTGAGAAGTGACGGACACACAGCAATGAACGTGAAGTGCTCTGAGCTTCAGTGTGCGGCTTGATGCACTTTGCCCACGTGCACACCCGGGTACCCACCATCCAGATCAAGATCTGGAACATTTCCAGCACCCCAGAAGATTCCTTCTTTCCAGTCCCTCTCCAGTTAATTACCTGTCCCCCCCCAACATCCCAACCCCGTTGCCAGAGATGACCACCAGTCTGACTGCCATCACAGACGGACCTCTTTACAGCACAAATCACTCATTCTACCCCTCCATTTAATCCTTTCCAGTGGCTTCCCATGGCACTTGCAATAACACTCCTCACCGTAGCCCGCTAGGCCTCTCGTGAACTGGCTCCTGTCTCTTGTCTCTCCAGCCTCCCAAGCTCATGTGCTCCAGCCATACTGGCCTTCCCACTCTTCCACAAGCTCTCCCCACCTTGTTGCTGCCACAGGGCCTTTGCTTGTGCTCTTCCTTCTTGTAGGAGTCTCCCCATGGGTCTTCCCGTGACTCATTCCTTCTCATCATTGAGGTCTCGCCTCAAACATCACCTCTTCCAGATGCCTTGCGGGACTTCATCCCTTTTCCTGGCCACTCTCCGTCCCTTTGCTTCGCTTACTTTTGCAGCTCATTTACTTCTTCTCTTATTGGAAAAAGCCTTGTTTACAGGCCCAGCAGCCCTGAAATTTTTTTCCTATTAAAGTTTCCAGAGTTTAAAGCAAAGGTTTTTGGCCTTTGGTTGGTTCATGGCTTATTGGGTGAGGTGTGTGGTGGTGGCCAGTGCCACCACAGGCAGCTGAGTGGACAGGGGAGGAGGGCTCCAGAGGACCAGGTAGGTTTGATCTATCTAATGGGATTAGGAGCGAGTGGCTCTGTACAAAAAGGATTCATTCTTGTTCATGTCACATTCCAATGCAGGTTGGGTTGGGGGACAGAAGGAGTTTGCTCCACATGCTCGTCCCGGGACTCAGGCTTCTGAATCCACCGAGCGGCCCCATCATTCTCCAGGGGTCTCTGCATCTGACCAGCAAACAGGGAAGAGAGAGAACATGGACGATCACATGTAGGCTCCTATGGGCCAGGCCTGGAAGTCACAGGTATATCACTTCTGCCCACATCTTACTGGCTAGACCTCAGTTTTAAGGCACCATCTACCTTCCCAGGAGGCTGGGACATCTAGTTTGGTGGTGTGTCCAGGAAGAAGAGTCTGTCTGCATACGCAGGGCTTTGCCTTCACTGTCTGTATTCACTGCAGTACCTGGAACGCTGCCAGGCACATCATGTGCACAAACAACCATTCTCATGCTGAACAGCAAGCGTCCTCCACACGCACGCGCATTTACCGTTCCAGCAGATGGGCACCCATTGCCTTCATGGTGGTACCAGTGAAAACTCAGAAACCGCGGGACTGTCAATTTTGTCCACCCAAGGCACATGTTAGTCATGGGGTCAGAGCTGGAAGGAACATCACAGATCGTCTAATTTCACACCTTCCTTCTAAAGTGGGTAAACTGAGGCACAGAGATGGGAAACGGGGTGTCCAGTGTTCCACAGCTAACTGGAGACACACTGGACTGAACCTTGGTTTGCAGTCTACCTTCTTTTTCCACGAAGGAGAAATTCCCAACATTGACATCTGGGGGGTCTGGTGTAGCGGCTGGGAGTGTCAGCTTGGGGCCCCAGCTTGGCCACTCACTTGCTGGGATCTCGGGTAAGTTACTCAAGCTCTTTGTACCTCAGTTTCCTCATCTGTGCATGTGGAAAATATTCCCGACCTCAGGCAGTTGCCGTGACGGGTCCGTGGCTGACGGCAGGTAAGAGGATTCGAACTGTGCCGGGCACACGGGAAGTGCTCAGTGACAATCAGCTGTCCCACTGTTGGCAGTGGCTTTGCCTTCCAGGACTTCCACGAGTTCTCAGCCAACTTCACACCAAAAGCCTTGTTTCAGAGGCCGAGACCTCTGGAAAAGCTAAAGGAAATACAGTACTTCTGTCCTTTTCATGTTTTTATTTCATTTATTTGCAAGTTCATGTCCCCTTATCCTGACATGTGTTCTGGGCCTCAGGATCCTATCAGTTGGTCGTCACTCCTGCTCTCTCCTTTGCCTTTTTGGGGCTGTTTTTGTCACCCTCTGCGTGACCTGGTAAATAGTAAGGAGCCAGATGCCCAATTAAGGTTTAATTCAATCATCCCACCTAGACTCAGCCAGCTTGGCTGTGATCTAATTAATGCGCCCCCATTTGCTCCTAATCCCATCCTCCGGAGCCATCCTCCCCTGTCCACTCAGCTGCCTGTGGTGACACTGGCCACCACCACACGCCTCACCCAGAAAGCCATGAACCAACAAAAGACCAAAAACTTTTGCTTTAAACTTTGGAAACTTTGTTAGGAAAAAATTAACATGCCTCCTCTATCTAAAACACCAACATGAAGAACGATGTTTCTAAAACATCACAGACAGAACCTACTCCAGCTAAATCCCCCCAAACTGGGCCGACAAGTGTCATTGGAGTCCCCTCACTGGACGCAACCCAGGGCTCCCCAATGGCTCCCAACCTGCGCTGTGGGTGGACGGTGAGTTCTTTTGGTTTTACATAAGAAGGTGACAGAAATGTTTTCCTTGTAATGGTCTAGAAAGAGAGAAAGTGGAAGTTATTGGTGACACACACAAACCCAGCATAGCAGTTCTTTCATGGTGGGTCAGTATTTTTTGCATGTTGAAAACAGGAACACAGGGCACAGTGTTTGCTATGAAAAGCGACATGGAGGATACTGAGTTCTGCGTGTTCCGGGGCAGGGAGGGCCAGGGTTTGTGAAAGCTGGTGAAGGCTCCCTCTCCACGGGAAAACCGCCACAGGGAGGCAGTAGAGCTCAGTGGTTAACAAGCACCGGCTCTGCGATCGGCCAGATTTGAGTTTCAGTCCGGACTCTTGACACCTAAGAGCTGTGTGACCTCCAGCAAGTTGCTCAACTGCTCTGTGCTTCACTTTCCAACTCGGCAAATGGAGCCTAAAACTAGTACCTAACTCCTAGGCATGCTTTAAAGGTGAGTGAGATACCCAGCTCAACAGGTAAGCTCTTAATTAGTGTTCATTTACAAAGTAGGCATTTAAAGGGGCCACAGATTTTATTTCAGATAGATGGATTGACAAATGATAGATAGGTTTTTTTGAGAGCACAGTATTTTTGAGGTTGTGAAAAATAGTTTAACCCCCAAATCTCTAAACAGTTGCTCAACAAGCCTTTCCCCAACCTCCACTTATAATCACATCTCATTCTGATCACGACCCAGATCTCAACAGCTGCTTCAGAGAAAACACGACCCTCCACGATGCTATTCTTCTAGCTCTTTCCAGTCATGCAAAGGATGTACAATTTGTTCCATTTCACTTTTGAGTATAACAAGCTTTCTCTTAGCCTTTGGGTGACTATAGATAGGTAGATGGAAATATATATATTATATATATGGAAATTTGTAATACCTAATATCTATATATACCTAGATATATAATACATATTACCAATATAATATGTAATCATTATATTATGCAATATAATATATCATGTATTATGACTATGTATATGATTTATTTTGAGTTTCCTATTTTGGGTTTCACTTAAAATTTCAGAGTTTGAGAGATCTACTTTTTTCAGCTTTTTCTTGTTTAAGCTTTCAGAGAAAGAGCTTACATTTAAAGCTTTCAATTTTGTGTGTTGGTTACACTGGCTAGAGGCTGAATGGGCGCATGCAGGTGTTCCGGGCACTGATAAAATTTCTGGAGGAGGAGAGGGTGAATTGTGTGTAATCAGATGCGAGGAATTTAGATTTAACTGCCTGATTGGATTACGGTTCTATGCTTGGGACTGTCCGCCTGGTTTAGAGAAGGGGACTAGACGCTGATGGAATATCAGACACCTCGTTTATGAAGGGAGGCGAGAGAAGCCAAGTGGGAGATTGTCTCCATGCTCCCGTCGCCCTAGGAAATCAGAGCTGAGCTTGAACCCTGGCAACTTCTGAACTGCTCGGCAGGGATTTAGGGCTGAGAGATTCCAAATGACAGCTAATAATCATAACAGTGAGGATTTACTGAGCACTTATTATATGCCAGGCACTGTACTAAGTATGCCCCTTACATGCTCAGACCTCTCCAAAAATCCTCATCACAGCTCCATAAAGTGAGTAGTATCAGTAAGCTCCTTTCACAGATGAGAAAACTGAGGCACAATGAGGTCAAGTGATTTGCAGAGGTGTAACCAGCTTCTCTGATTTCACCTTCTTCAAAGAACCAAGGGAGGCAGCATCTCGGACTCTCACTTGCAGGGGCTCCTGGCCAAGGGCCTTTGGCAATGGACAAGTGCACCCACGGAAGCCGGTTCCCCAAGAACACCCTGGAGGGCACCGGAGGAGGGCAAGCTGGCTGTACCTGGCAAAGGGGCAATGTCCTTTCTGTAAGTTTGGGGACAGCAAGGGGTGAGATCAGGGCAGGAAGCTGAGGCTTCTTCTGGGCCCTGGCTGGGACGCTGGGCCCCCGGGCCCTCCCCAGAATGAATCAGCTCTTCTGGCTGCTGATTTATTGAAGATGAAAGAACTAATGCTCGGTAGAGAAAGGGCCAAAGCTGGATGGTTTTAAGAGATACTTCCCTGCTCTATTTCTCTTCAACCCAACAACTATTCTTGGAGCCTTTAATAAGAGTCTGGGATCGAAAACTGTATTTATCACAAACCATGCCATCCTCTGACATGTGTTATTCCTCTCAATGCTCAGAAACACTTGAGAGGCAGGGGCAAGGAGTCCACCTTTATGGAAGAAGCAGCTGAGGCTCAGAGAGGTTAAGGAAGCTTCCTGGAGTCACACAGCAACCAGATAGCAAAAGTGGAAAGTGAGCTATAGTCTCTCTGCCCCTGCCTCATACTGCGGTGGATACAACCATACTAATTGCTGGGATACAAAGCCTGGAAGAAAAAGTCTTTTTTCCCTAAAACGTTTAATATTTAATAGAAGAGATAAGACTGACATCCAAATGACCGATAGGAATGGTGGATGTGGATCTGGAGTTTTTTGGCACTGTGGCTGGGACTTCTGCCCGGTCACTCTAATAGGCCAGCCATGGTTCCCTGAAGAAGGAACTGTTGTTTCCACGTTACACCTGGGGAAACTGCGGCTCAGAGAACGTAAGAAAGTTGCTCAAGATTCCACCCAGCCCCTGTCGCTTCCCTGCCAAGGGAGGCGCCGCAGGAAGCACACACAAGCCCTCTGGGCGAACGTGGCTCTGTGTGGCGTGTGCGCAGCCCCAGCCTCGTTCGGGGCCTGAAATGAGTCATCTGCAAGTCAAAGAACCAGCCTCTCCGGACACATGACGAGGCTGGTTTGTACATTAGGTGGAGCGGGGCCCAGATAATGTGGCTCTAAGTAGGGAAGATGGCCTCATTCCAAACGCGTACCCTCTGCAGACCCTTGGGAGCTGGCCAGGCCCAGTGACCGTGGACGAGGTGACGCTGTGCCCTGGTGTCCCAGCAGCACAGCTTGGCCAGCTCTGCTGGGCTGCTTCCCGCTCAGAAACCCATTTGTGTCTGCCCTTCGATGTGAACCAGATGTGGGCACTTCGCTCTCCGGGAGGCCCCTCTGCCCCTCCAGCGCCCGGCGAAGGGGGTTCCTCGGAAACAGCAGCTGGTGGACCAGCCTCCTCCCCTCGCCCGCCTCCCTCACCCCCACATCCCATCCGTCATTGGCACCCCCTGCATCTTCCCTTCCCCCAAGCACCATCCGAAGCAGGAAATGACACTGGACAGATCTCAAAAGTCCATATGTCCTGGACAGTCTCTCTAGGAATTTTCTGGGCCTCCAGCTTGCTCTATGTGTCATGTCCTTCCCACTCACAGCATTTAGGGGGGAAAAAAAAGAAAGAGGAGAAGTGCACAAGGAAAATGAAAACAGCATCTTTTGTTCTCAGTTCTCATGATCTTAGGCAAGTAATTTATTCATGCCTGCATGGACTTGTGGATTCAATGGCTTATAATCCATTACTCTTCCTATTAACTTTAATAATTATTTATTCCCAATTTGGCCAGTGGAAGCCATTCGAGGTAGTTGCTGTGCCGTTTGGCCATGACTCATCATTCTTCTGGTACAGGCTGTTCCAGGGTCAGCTGTACTTCTCTTGTCCCGGTCCTGGAATCAGCCAGTTCTCCAAGAACACTGGTTCCTTTTTTAGAAAATGGTATTTAGAAGTCAAGATCTGGATGCTCCGTGTGCTCACTGCCACTAGGACGAGGCTGTCCCCTGTCAGTGGACAGAGCTAGGGAATGCAGGTGTGCACACGCATGTACACACAACCAGTCACATCTGCATTGTTTATTTGGTATTTTTAGTAGTTAGTAATTGTGGTAAAATATACAAACATAAAATTTACCACCTTAAACATCAGTTCAGTGGTATTAAGTAGGTTCACATTGTGCAACCATCACCACCCTCCATCCACAGAGCTCTTTTCATCTTGCAAAACTGAAACTCTGTACCTAGTAAGTAATAATCTCTATTTATTTCTGTATCTATCTATATAGAAAAACGTGAGTTCACACTGATATATCCAGTTCCTGTCCAGCACACCACAGGGTTCAATCTAGCCCTCTCTCTTTCCATTGTTGTAATTCTCTTCTCTGACAGCGATGCCGTCCACACCTGCCAGGGCTCCGGCTCCTTGGGGCAGATTGCCCCACTCCGCGTGGGCTCCCAGTCTGGGTCTCATGGCCCCCCACCTCCTTCCGCTGTGGACACCTGCCTTGGCCTGTCCCCCTGAAGTTAGGAAAGGAAGAGGAAAGGGAAGGGACTGTGAAGAAGAGGAGCTACTGGTACCACGATTTTAAACTCCAGACTTTATTCCCATCTCAAAAGCTGATCCTTCCTTTTTCCATTCCAGGATCTAATCTAGGACACGACATTACACCGAGTTGTCATGTCTCCTTTGTCTCCTCCTTTGAGACAGTTCCTCAGTCCTTCCTAACGTCTTCTCAAGATGAAACTGGGGAGGTAGTTCCTAGGAAGAATACCAAAGAGATGAAGTGCCCTTCTCATCATATCATGTCAAGGGGTGTGTGACAGCAACATCCGTTAGTTGCATTTTAATGATGGAGAAACGGGGTTTCCAGAGCTGTCATCTGCCTAAAGTCACACAGTCAGCAAATGGTAGAGGGAGGATTTGAACTTGGGCCATTGTGAGCTTTGTGCCCATTTCCTTAGTTTGAGAAGAACCAGCTGGTGAGGGAGATGACAAAAGGCCTCTGACGTTGAAACCAAGGGAGGTGGGAGGTGGGGAGACCTTGCACCCGGATGAGGTCTTTCAGCCAAGGCTGCTGAGCCACCTTTGGCCTCTTCCCCGGAGCCCTGTCCAGCCTTGTCTTAACTTCCTTCTGTCTGGTGCAAGTGGCAATGCAGCCTTCTCTGTAAATAGGTCTGGCAAGACCATCTTTTGTGCATTCAGGGAGATTGTCTGGTTTTTGCGCCTCTAGCACTGGGATGAAAATAATCTGATAATTCAAAAAAGATGCATTTTCCATGAGGATTTGAATTCTACAAGAATCCTGTAACCAAACCAGGCAGCCGTTGCAGGCCATCGTCCTGCCCCGCCCCTGCCACTCTTCAGAGCTCCTGCCTGCTCTTTGGCCTCTCCCAATGGGATGCCTATGGAGGTGGCCCTCCAAATGGGATTAGCTTGCACATGTTGGTGACACTGGCTTTCCTTTGCCTGCTGTGGGCCTCGTTGCCCAGCAGTTATCAGCAAAATCACTGTCACTGCACCAGAAACTCCAGAGCATCCTGAAGTTTTAAAGTAGAAGTTCCAAACCATGTCCTCTGGGCAGTATTTGACCAGCATATGTGTTTTGTTTGGCCCTCACTTAATTAAAAACGTTTAAAATTAGTCTACAACATGGAAAAATCAGGAGCTCATCAGAAAAGTCTGGATTTTGGCTTCTCTTGAAAAATCAGATGTGGCAATAGACTCCCCACATTCCCACCTGGCAGCCTGTGGCTGAGCCGAGTGGCGGCTGCCCTTGTGGCTGTGGCACATGTCCTCACTCCACCCCTGTCCTCACCACTCCCTCTAATCACCAAGCCCAGCCTCACTCACGGTAGTGTCTGTCTGGCCTCTGAAGGCGTTTGGGTCCATAGCCCTTGAGTTTGATTCATGCAGTTCATTCATTCACTCAACAAACGCTTACTGAGCTCCTGTGCTGGGCTCTCAGATAAAAAACTTATACGTCGGTGATTCCAGAACTGTATGTTAAATCCCCGATAAAGGTAAACCCTGCTGATGGTGGGAGCATGGAAGACGGGTCCCGAGCTCAGCCTGGAGGGGGTCAGGGGAGGTCGCCCAGAGACACACACCCTTGAAAAGGTGGCGGCCGCCTAAATTCAAGAGAGTTACAAAGGGGACCCTGACCTTGGGCTTGGCCATCTGCCTGTCTGGGCTTGCCCTGTAGTTTCCTCATCAACACCTCACTTCTAGGCTGGGCGCGGTCACTCACGCCTGTAATCCTAGCACTCTGGGAGGCCAAGATGGGAGGATTACTTGAGCTCAGGAGTTCGAGACCAGCCTGAGCAAGAGCGAGACCCCGTCTCTACTAAAATAGAAAGAAATTAGCCAAATAACTAAAAATGGAAAAAATTAGCCAGGCATGGTGGCACGTGCCTGTAGTCCCAGGTACCCGGGAGGCTGAAGCAGAAGGATCGCTTGAGCCCAGGAGTTTGAGGTTGCTGTGAGCTAGGCTGACGCCACGGCACTCTAGCCCAGGCAAGAGAGTGAGACTCTGTCTCAAAACAAAACAAAACAAAACAAAACACCTCAGTGTGAGGGGGTCCAGGGAGTGTCAGGAGCACATGTGCAGGATGCTCAGCTGTGGTGACATCAGGGCTAGAATGATCTATCATGGGGACAATGGAGGTGCCATTCTTTGGAGTCTGTGTCTATATTAGGAGGCAACGTGAGAAAGAGTAAAAATCTTAGAGTCAGACAGATTTGGTTGAAGTCCTGTTTTGCCAATTACCAACTCTGTGAGTGTGTGTGTGGTTATTACGCTCTCTGAGTGTGTTTCGTTGATTATAAAATGGAGATAATAGTGTTTATTCCCAAGGTTATTGTCAATATTGTGTGTAATATGTGTAAAGTTCCAAGAGCAATGTTGGGAACATAATAGATACTCACCAAATAGGCACTCATCAGTTTTGTGTGTGTGTTTGTGTGTGTGTGTGTGTGTGTTTCATGAAATTTTATCACATGCATAGATTCAAGTAACCATGCCCACAGGATAAAGCCCTGAGATGCATCCAAATTGTTGCATGTGTCAAGAGCTTATTCCCTTTACTGCTGAGTGGTATTCCGTCCAATGGATAGACCACCATCTGTTTATCTGTTCACCTGGTGGAGGACATTTGGCTTGATTCCAATTTTCAGTGTGCGATGGTTAATTTTATGTGTCAATTTGACTGGGTTATGAGGTTCTCTGATCATTGGTCAAACATTATTCTGGGTGTTTCCATGAGGGCGTTTTGGATAAGTTTAAAATTTAAGTCAATATCTTTCCTCCGTTAGACTTACAAGAAAATAAAAAATAAAGTAAAATTTAAGTCAACAGACTGAGGGAAGCAGACTGCCCTCCCCAACGTGGGTAGGCACCCTCCAATCAGCGGAAGGCCTGAATAGACCAAAAATTCTCCCTCCCCTGAATAAGAGAGACTTTCTCCTGCCTGACTGCCTTTGAGCTGACACATCAGTTTTTTCCTGCCTTTGGACTTGAATCGGAACATCTGCTCTTCCTGGGTATCCAGCCTGCTGGCCTTCGGACTGGAACTTGCACTGTTGATCCTCTTGGGTCTCCAACTTGCCAACTGCAGATCTTAGGATCTGTCGACCTGCACAAGCGTGTGAGCCAATTCTTTACAATAAATCCTGTATATATGTATCTACCTAGCTCCTATTGGTTCTATTTCTTTGGAGAACCCTGATTAATGCATGACTATTAACAAAGAAGGCTGTTAGAATCATTCGTGTACAAGATTTCGAATGAATGTAAGGTTTCATTTCTCTGCGATACATGCCCAGGAGAGCGATTGCTGAGTGTTAATGGTAAGTATATGTTTAACTTTATGAGAAACTGCCAAACTGTTTTCTAGAATGGCAGTACCATTTTACATTCCTACCACTCATCACTTCAATCATTTTATTATATGAGTTAAATTAGTGGACTTCAGAATGGGCTGACAGTTTCGAAGGCTGGTCATGCAGGGATCTTTGCCCGCTTGTGTTATAATCACAGCTGTGACACACATCCTTGTTTTAACTTTCACATATATAAGCCAGGCACAGAGGTCTGCAGGTTTAGAGATTTGAAATAACAACCTGGCTGCCTCAGATTTTCTTGGCTGGCACCTGGCCTTGCCAGGCCTTTGAATCAGCTGGGTGCAGGGAAGGGTCACCAGGAAACTCGGGCTGCCTGGACCCGACAGGAAGCGTGGGATGAAGCTTACTCGGCTCTGGCTCGTGGTCAGCCCGGCTGGGGCCTGAGGCTTCCAGGGCCGGCTCAGTGTGCACCGTCAGGAAACGGCCGGGCTCTCTAAATCACCCCACCCCTGAAAAATGAATTCATAAACAAGGAAGCTCCAAGCTCCTTTCTTTGAGAAATAGCATCTTACAGCCTGGAATGAAATTGACTTACAGAGCTGTTATGATCGTGTGTTCCTTGGGCTTCACACATCCATGTGTCAGTGACAAGTGGCTTTGGGACTTCTTTTCCTGGAGAAGACTACTATGGAGTTGTTTACTGGTGCTTAATACCATGACCTTCTCCTTTCCACCTTCCCTGTACCCCTTCTCCCAAGTTAACATTTACAGATTTTTAAAAATCTTGCCTATGTTATTGTTGCCTGGCACAATTTTTCTTTTCTGTTTTTTTTTTTGAGACAGGGTCTCACTCTGTCACCTGGACTAGAGTGCCGTGACATCATCATAGCTCACTGCAGCCTCAAACTTATGGGCTCAAGCAATCCTCCTGCCTCAGCCTCCCAGGTATCTGGGACTACAGATGTGTGCCACTGTGCTGGGATAATTTTTATATTTTTTGTACAGATGGGGTCTTGCTCTTGCTCAGGCTGGTCTCAAACTCCTGGCTTCAAGCGATCCTCCTGCCTTGACCTCCCAAAGTGCTAGGATTATAGGCGTGAGCCACCGCGCCCAGCCAGTTTTTTGACATATTACATTCCAGTACTGTATTGATAAATAGATTCAATCAGACATACAATAGTATGGACCTTGGAAAAGCGTGATCATCCCAAAGATCAGCTTGATGGACAGCGTCCACTCACATTTCACCGACCACCTTTGGAGGTTGCCTTTCTCTAATAAATTTTGGGAAAGGGGTTTGTCTTCTGACTATTCTTGGGTGGTTACTTCTTTCTTTTTAGATTTTTTAAATTGTGGTAAAATATACATAACATTTTCTTTTCTCCTAAAAGTTTTATCTCCTATAGTTTTATCTCTTACATTTAGGTTTTCAACGCATTTTTTAGTTAATTTCTGTATATGGTGTGAGATAGGGGTTCCACTTCATCTTTTGCATGTGGATACTTAGTTGTCTCAACAGCATTTCTTTTTTTTCTTTTTTTTTTTTTTTTGAGACAGAGTCTCGCTCTGTTGCCCGGGCTAGAGTGAGTGCCATGGTGTCAGCCTAGCTCACAGCAACCTCAGACTCCTGGGCTTCAGTGATCCTACTGCCTCAGCCTCCCGAGTAGCTGGGACTACAGGCATGCGCCACCATGCCTGGCTAATTTTTTTGCATATATATTTTTAGTTGGCCAGATCATTTATTTCTATTTTTAGTAGAGACGGGGGGTCTCACTCTTGCTGAGGCTGGTCTCAGAACTCCTGACCTCGAGCGATCCACCCGCCTCGGCCTCCCAGAGTGCTAGGATTACAGGCATGAGCCACCGCGCCCGGCCACAACAGCATTTCTTGAAAAGATTAATCTTTAATCCTTTCAATTAATCATTAAATTGCCTTGTTGCCCCTGTCAAAAATCAATTGAACATGAATGTAAGGGTTTATTCTTGGACTCTCAATTCTATTCCATTGATCAATTTGTTTGTCTTTATGCCAGTAGTATACTGTCTTGATTCCTATAGTTTTATAATAACTTTTAAAATCAGGAAATGTGAGTTCTCCAACTTTCTTCTCTTTTTAAAAGATTGTTTTGGCTGTTCTGTGTCCCTTGCATTTCTGTATGAATCTTAGGATCATCTTGTCAATATCTGCAAAAAAAGGGTTCCATTTTTAAAGATTGTAAAAAATCTCAAACAAAAGTTCAGAATTTAATATAATATCATCTGCACCTACCACCTATTTAAGAAACTTTAAATATTTGGCCAGATTTTTTCTTTGTTTTTAAGTAAATGAAGCATTAGAGACAGAGTTTACTACCATCACCCCTGCCTGTGTAACCCTCACCAATCTTGTTCTGTCCCCTCTCTTCTCTGGAGGTAACTACTCTCCTGAATTTCTATGCATGTCTTTGTTATTTTACAACATATACAGTAGCCACAAATAGTACATAGAATTGTTTGGGCTACTCATTAACTATTTTTATTACATCATGTGTATATTATATTTCAACATGCTTTCAAATTTAAGTTTTTGAAACTTATCCATGGTAATATATGTAGCTATAGTTTTTTTTTTTTTTTAACTCCTGCATGGTATGGCTTTCCATTGTACAACTCTATGCAATTGATTTATTTAGTCTTTTGTTGATGGATATTTGAGTTGTTTACAGTTTTTCACCATTACAGACAGAACTGCAAGGGGCATTGTTGTTTATTCCATTTCAGGCAAGTGTGCGAGAGCTTGCGTATGGTGTATACCCAGAAGCGGAACTGGTAGATTGAAAGGTTTGTTCACCACTGATTTTACTAGCTATGGCCAAATTGTTCTTCAAAGTGGTTGTACTAATTTACACTCTCACCAGTGGTATGTGTGAGTTCCCATTTCTGCACATCCTTGCCAACACTTGACACTGTCAGTTCTTTCAATTCTTGCCAACTTGAAGGATGTAGAGTGGTCTTTCAGGGCTGTTTTAATTTTCGTTTCCCTGTTAATGAGGTTGGAGCCTCTTTTCACACGCCCTTGACCATTCTGCGAGTTTCCTTTTAATATCCTTTGCCCATTTTCCACTTGGGTTGTTTGTTATTTTCTTCTTGATTTTATAGGAGTTCTTTATATTTTCTGAAAACTAATCTTAAAGTCTATGGCTTTATTTTCACTGTGGTTATGGTCTTTTATTTTCCTTCTTTCCTTCCTTCTTTCTTTCTTTTGGTACGGAAGTTTTAAAAAAGATTTCTATAGTATATCCTTTTTGTGTCTCATTTGAGACATACTTTTCTACTCAATGGTATAAGGAAAACCCCCTATGCTTTTTTCTAAATATTTTAACATTTTGCTTCCGCAGTTAGGTCTTCAGTTCACCTAGAATTTCTTTTTGTGTGTGCTATGAAGTAAGGATTTAACTATTTTCTCCCATCTGGATAACTAATTGGGCCAGCACAACCTTTTGAACAGTCCAACCATCTTCTTTTCACTGATTTGTGAGGTCTTCTCTGCCATATATTGTAGTCAGTCTTTATTGGGTACCACAGTTTTTCAATGACCAGTGCTCCTGAGAACGGAAGAAGTAAGACCATCTCAGTGAACCTCCTGGGTTTCAGACACGGTCCGTCTTTTCCTCTGTTGTGTAGCAGAAACCCAATTTTCCCTGGCATCAGTATCGATCACCCCAGCAGAGGGATCCCTTCTCTGCCTACTGCATTGATGGTGTGAGGCTCTCCGGATGGCTGAGGGGAAGCCTAAGCTTCCAGTTCATCAAACCATGACCATGGTAGAACAATCCCCCGGTGGAAACAATCCCCACCCTAGGCACTAGTGACTAGAATATCCAAACCCCCAAAGTCACGGTCACGGGGATAGAGAGCAAGAATTATCCAAGTGTGTTATTAGGTGGAAGAGTGAGTGTGACCACTCCTCCACCCTCTGCTTCCTAGATATGTGCTTTCTAGTTTTGAAGGAGACAACTCCACATATTGGGAGCTTTTTAAAGACATTAGTTGCATCCTGTGGGCCCACACAGCTCACAGGGTGTCGCCTCCTAGCTAACCCTGTAACTGAGCCTGCAGCACGGCATTCCACCCGCCTCCAAGGCGGCTGCTTCTGGGTGGTGGGACTTGACTTGCACCTTTCCTTCGGGAGGGGCTGTGCGAGGTGTAAGAATTTGTCTCTCACTTTAGAAAGGATGTTCTGATGTGTCCCAGACTGCTGGACCCTAAACACTTCACAATATAGCAGGCTTTGAAACTCTGTCCCACCTTCTAAAACACATGTGGCTTACTGAGATATCTAAGGTGATTACTACTCATGTCTGATTTATCAATGTCATGGACCAGCACAGTGTTCTGTAGGTTACTGAGATGATGAAAATAAGTAGGCTGCAGATTATGAAGGGAGGAGCGGGCATTCACTCCTTGATCCCCAAGGCAAAACAGCAAAGACCATCTGTATTTTCCCCTACTTCTTATTTTCTTTACTGATGTGCATGGGGCAAAAATCATTCTTTGATAAGTAGCCAATTTTTTTTTTTTTTGAGACAGAGTCTCACTCTGTTGCCCAGGCTAGAGTGCCATGGCATCAGCCTAGCTCACAGCAACCTCAAACTCCTGGGCTCAAGTGATTCTCCTGCCTCAGCCTCCCGAGTAGCTGGCACTACAGCAGGTGCACACCACCACATCTAGCTAATTTTTTTCCATTTTTAGTAGAGATGGGATCTCGCTCTTGCTCAGGCTAGTCTTGAACTCCTGAGCCCAAGCAATCCACCCGCCTTGGCCTCCCAGAGTGCTAGGATTACAGGCGTGAGCCACTGGGCTGGCTCCTGTTGTTTATTAATTGTGCCACGTGGTGTCTGACAAGCACATGCCTGACCTCTACTCTTTTGGAGTTTGAATATTCTCATTGAGATCAAAGACCCCAATTTCTTTGCAGCATCCCTGATGTCATCTTCAGGCCACAGTGACAGTCCCCACAGAGCTCCTGCCGGATGCTGGTGCCCTCATAACAACGCAGTTCTTAGAGTCTTGGCAAAGGGACTATCTGTAGGCTTTCGGGTTAGAGGAAGGGAGATGTAGTTAGGGGTGGCCGAGAGGTCACCTATAATTGATTCATTTAAACATTCCTTTTCCTTTGAGCTTTCAGATTCCTTCCCTACACTCAGTGTGCCAGGGAATTTTTGGCATCTCAACTTCATTAACTCACTATTACTATTAAATCTAGTCTGAATTAGCCATTGTAGGAGACTATTCACGCCAACTCCAGTGCCCAAACCTGGGTGAGCATATCAGTGAATTAAGCCCAGTCGAGCTTTGTATTTACCGTGCCTGGGCTGACATGCTTAGAATCCATTCCCCTGTGGATTTGGATTGGCAAGGTCCTGCCACTCTTCCAGGACACAGACCATCCTCTCTGGTGCAGGCCTGGACTCCCCATGTGGGCTGCGTCGGGTCTAACTCTCCTTTTGATCCTGGAGGAATGAGGAGCAGATCTGGCATCCCTTTTGTGAAGTGACCGTCCTAGGTGCAGTCACAGAAGGCCCCTCAGGCAGGGATACGTTGGTTCCCTGTGCAGGGGAGGGACTGCCCGAGCTGGCAAGGGAATTTGGAAGGATTTGAGCGTTCAGAAGTCCACAATTCTCAGCCTTGCGTGTGACCACTCAGGTGCTCCCATTCTAAGTCTTGGGGTCCCACTTCACCCCCACCATGCCCTTCCTAAGAGGTTTTTTTTTTTTTAATTTTTTGGTTTAAATGCCAGTTCCTTCAGAAACCTGATATTCCAGTGACAAATAATTGAAGGTTGTTTTAAAAAAGAAAATTTGACTCCGACCCCTCATAATCAACTACTTTATGTGAAGAAGAAACGTCTTGTTAACAATGGCTCAAACTGTTCTTCCAATGTGTGTGACAGATTCAGTCCAGCTCTAACTAGCGAGGCTTTGCCCACGTCCTCCTTTGTACTTCCTCTTCCCACGTGTGAAAGGTGTGTACCGGGATTTAACCATGGGCAAAATTTAAACTCTGGAGGCCCTAAGATGAAGAGACGAAATTCCTCATTCTGTTGGGTTGGTAATGACAGACCATCCTCTGCAACAGGTAAACTCTAATCATGTAGGCAAATCGTCATGACCCATCGCATGGCTGTGTAAGGTGTAGACTTGTCTAGCCAGGACTGATAAATCCATCCAAGACTTGTAAAAAGTCTGTACACTACTGAAGGTTTCCCATGGACAGAATCTTCACCACTGTCCCCTTCCTAAGCATTTAATTGGAGCTCCTGCTTGTACGTTGAGGCCCTGGGCTCAGTCCTCAGTCATTTCCACCCTGTGAGTACAGAGGTGAGGGCTCCTTCAAAGCTGCCACCAAGACCAGGTGCAATGGCTCACATCTATAATCCCAGCACTTTAGGAGGCCAAGGCAGAAGGACCGCTTGAGGCAAGCAGTTCGAGACCAGCCTGAGCAACATAGCAAGACCCTGTCACTATAAAAAAGAAAAAAAAGATTATATGGGCGTGGTGGTGCAACTGAGTGGTGATACTTGGGAGGCTGAGGTGGGAGGATCAATTGAGCCCAGGAGTTCAAGGTTGCAGGGAGGTATAATCATGCCACTGCACTCCAGCCTGGGCAACAGAGTAAGACCCTATCGTGTAAAAAAGGAAAAAAAAAAAGCTGCCACCAAGGCTTTTTCACTGTCTACTGCATTCTCAGTTTGACATTCACAGCTTTTCATTTTTCGTTTTCCCTGTGTAATCTCTCCAGTCTGAAGAAGCCAAGTGACTCCACAATCTTTAAAATTACCATTATTGCCACAGTGTCAAATCCCAGTGCCTTGTCCTCCACCTGCCCTTCATCCCATGCCACCAGTGACTATAATGCCACCGAATGCCATTGATTACACATGACCCATTCCATGCCCACCCTTCCCTTCCCAGACTTCTATTGTCAGGGGATGGCCTTGGTACCAGGCCACCTGTGCTACCAATTACAATCAGGAAACAGGTGATACACTGAAATTAGGTAATTTGAGAAGAGCTTAATGAAAGGAAGATGAAGAAAACACCAAGGAATAGTGCAGTATCCCAACATGAGTAACAGTGGAATGCTTTGCCATGCTTGGTCCTGGAAGGGCAAGGGCAGGAGGGGTTACTAAAATCCAGAGACAGGTTGGGCATGTTGGCTCACATCCATAATCCCAGCACTTGGGGAGATCAAGGCTGAATGATTGCTTGAGGTCGGGAGTTTGAGACCAGCCTGGGCAACTTAGCTCTGGGCAACCCCATCTCTACAAAAAATAGAAAACTTAGCTGGGCATGGTGGCATGCAGCTGTAGTCCCAGCTACTCGGGAGGCCGAGGCAGGAGGATGGCTTGAGCCCAGGAATGTGAGGTTGCAGTGAGCTATGATGACACCACTGCACTCCAACCTGGGTGACAGAGAAAAACCCTGTCTCAAAAAATTATAAATAAATAAAATAAAAATAAAATTCAGAGATGGAGAGGGCCCCTGATAGGAGCTGTGATCTTAGTAGTCAAGGCAGGCAGCAGTCCAGGGGCAAGTTCTCAGGCAGGCAGCTACAGGAGCCAACACCCCATCATGTGCTCCTACCTGCCGCCTTTCTTGGCGACCTCCATTGGCCGAACCTTCCAGAAGTTGGGGCAAAAGGGTGCATTGACATGGTGCATAGAGGTCAGTTTCCAGGGACATATGGCGGGATTGGGAATGGAGAAGAGTGGATTTGGAAGGGCAAGTAGAAAATATCCAGTGAAGCTACTGTTCTTATTATCATTAGAATTTTTGATGTTTAACAGTCCTTGAATTTCTGAGATAAATCTTACTTGATCATTCGATTTTTTGTTTCCCAATGGGTTCACTTTACACACACACACACACACACACACACACACACACACACATGTAGTTTAGGATATTAAAATCTCTGTTATTGGCCGGGTGCGGTGGCTCACTCCTGTAATCCTAGCACTCTGGGAGGCCGAGGTGGACAGATTGTTTGAGCTCAGGAGTTCGAGACCAGCCTGAGCAAGAGCAAGACCCCATCTCTACTAAAAATAGAAAGAAATTATATGGACAGCTAAAAATATATATAGAAAAAGTTAGCCGGGCATGGTGGCACATGCCTGTAGTCCCAGCTACTCGGGAGGCTGAGACAGGAGGATCGCTTGAGCTCAGGAGTTTGAGGTTGCTGTGAGCTAGGCTGACACCACGGCACTCTAGCCTGGGCAACAGAGCGAGACTCTGTCTCAAAAAAAAAAAAAAAAAAAAAAAAATCTCTGTTATTTTCTAGTCAATTAAAAGAATAAGTTTTGGGGGAAATTTCTTCCTATTGATGATTCTTCTTTTTATGAATGTGGATGGAGTTTGTCCTAACACCTTTATCCTTGGTATCCATTTTTCCCCACACAATACTGTGAAAATATTTTCTTATTTTTTTCCAGCCCTCTAGGCCACCCAGTTATAGTCTTGTAAGTCAGCGGAACCCAACTTTTGCACGTGGTGATGCACACAAAGTCCTCCTTTGCGTGGTGTGTGGGGGTCATGGACCAGGCAGGCTGCTTGTGGTCTGAGACACCCACCATCTCAGGCCTCACCTGTGATCCATTTTCCCCTAGATGTGGCTATTACAACCGTGAGGAGGAGTGTTGTGTTCGACAACCAGGCTGTGCCCTTCAAGGAAATGTGTGCCTTCCCCTCCCCCTTCTCCCCTTTCTGCAGGCTGGACATGACCATGGTGGAGTGAGACGCCTTGATCCATACCTCGGGACGGATGAGCAACGAGATAGAAAGAGCCTGAATCCCCAGCAACTGAGAATGACTAACAGAGAGAGACTTAGCTCGTTTATGCCACCTTTATTTTGATTCTCTTTTAAGCAGCCATATTTATTTCCTATTGAATACACCATGTCAGTATATATTGATATTTAACCTTATTATTTAAAATTTTCTTTTACATGATGATTATTTTGAAAATTACAAGCAAAGAATAGCAGCCACGGGTTGAGTGTGGACCCAAGGCAGGTGCTTACTGATAAGGCGTAGAGTTGTCTGCAAAGCCTCGGAGTCAGGCAGCCCTGGGTTCAAATCCTGATTAAGCTTATCCCTAGCTATAGTCCTAGTGTAAAGAATTTGACCTCATGGGTCTCAGTTTCCTTATCTGTAAAACGCTGTGAGGATGTCAGGAACTATCAAAACGAAATCTCCTAGCAGTGTTTAGTGGCCCAGAGTGGGGTTTTAACAAACAGGAGCTGGCATGTCACTGTCCTCTGTCCCCAGGAGGGTTGCCTTTTATTCCCCTCTCTGCCTTGATTTCTTCCCCCTCCCGCTGTCAATCTCCTATTCTTTCTTCACTTTCTGGTTTGCCTCTGCCTGGAGCTGGACGCCAGTAACTAACCACAGGTGTATTCAACACAGTTGCCTCCAGCAGGTCAGCAGGGCTCCCTGGCCAGCCTGTTATTTATTCTTCCTCCTTCTTCAAAGATGCTTCTTTAGTTCATCAAGAGATCTTCTCTCCTTTCCTCTTCCCTGGGGCCACTTGCTGCAGGGAAAGCCCTGCAGACAATCATGGCTATGGCTTGGCAGCAGCCATCTCCCTCCCTCCCCGATCCCCAGGTGGCCCAGGACAGGGGGCTGGTATCCTTCGGCCACTGAGCCAGCAGTGAGGCACCACCAGCAGTGGGAGAGCAATGGGTCAGGACCATCCTGACCTTTTTTTTTTTTTTTTTTGAGATAGTGTCTCACTCTGTCACCCAGGCTGGAGTGTCATCATAGCTCACTGTAGCTTCGAAATCCTGGGTTCAGGTGATCCTCCTGCCTCAGCCTCCAGAGTTGCCGGGACTACAGGTGTGTGCCACCATGCCTGGCTGATTTTTCTATCTATATGTATATTTTTTGTAGAGACAGGGTCTTGCTCTTGCTCAGGCTGGTCTCAAACTCCTGGCCTCAAGCGATCCTCCTGCTTCGGCCTCCCAGAGTGCTAGGATTACAGGTGTGAGGCATGGCACCCAGCCCCAGACCTTTGATAAACCAGATCTTGGAGGGAGGCTACCCACTCTTCTCTGTGTTTCTCTTTCTTCCTGGGATTTGCATGTTTAATATTTCCTTGGAGAATCTATGGGGGAAAAAAAACAAACCGGAGAGGGAAGGAAACAGGAACCAAAATGCCACTGATCCCCTGGGGAGCTGAGGCCCAGACTCTGAGTCCCTCCTTCAATAGCAGGGGTGGGGGCAGCAGGCCTTGCTCTCAGGCGCAGCTTCCACCCTGGCTTGAAGGCCACAGACCCCCTTGCCCCTCCCTGAGAACTTGACCTCCTATGCAGCCACATAAAGGTAACCAGTGTCTGGTGGCTTGATGGGACAGACTTGTTGGGGACTTCCTGCCTTTTGATGCATGCTGTTCCCGTGAGCTGGGCCGGGCCTCTGAAGATGAGAGGATCTTTTCGATTTCCTGAGTGTCTCAACATTCAGACTCTCGGGGTTTGTGGTTAGAGATGCTGGTATGAATGTCGTGTGCTATGAAGTGTGCCCTCTGGGTCCCATAAAGTTAACAGGTAAAGCCTTGTGCAAAACACCCCCTAACCAAACTGACCAAGAGGGTCTGAAAGGCCCTTGACCTTGCTGCCTTTGGCAGAGAATGAGGGAGAGTCTGGAAGGACTGGGAGGAGGAGGAGGACTCCCCCAGTGAGGGGGTGGTCACAGCCCGACCCTTCTGCTGAGCTGCCCCGAGCTCCACCCCAGCACCTTGGAGCTCCCTGCAAGTATAATCAGACATGTCTCCAGCACTCGTTGTTGCTAGGGGTCAGACGTGTGTCATTGCATTCTAATATTCATCTCATTTACAAATGGGGAAACTGAGGCTCGATAAGGATGAGGGGCTGCCCCAGGAGCACACAGAGGTAGGATTGGAACTCAGAGCTGGCTGACTCTGGATGCAAGATCTTTCTGCTTCTTCAGGCTGCCTCCCTCAGCACTACAGGGTGTCAACGGGACAAACTCTTTCTCTTTCCTGTTTACCTGAGTGAGGTCATGTTGGTCGGGTGTCTCCACTGTAAAATTACTCTTCTCTTCCACCCTTCCACACTGTCCTCTTTGGATGGAAGCCACTTTGTACAACCCACACTTAAGGAGTGGGGAGTTTTGATCAACCTCCTTGAGGGTGGAGAGTCTACAGAAATTATTTGGAATTCTACATGGGAGAAAGGACTTTTGTCCCCATTTATTTATTTATTCAATCATTTATTTTTTTAAAGTGTATGCTACTGACATTTTCAAATATGTTCATTATGTTTTCAGGTGAAGAACCTTTCCATTGAAATTAATGGATCCAATTGTTAAACCAAAAAAAAAAGTACCCTAAATGCGCCAAAGAGTGTCTACAAAGCCTGGAAACCCAGGGAATGTATTTACTGTGCATTTTCCAGATTAATGATTAGATCCATTGGCTTAAATATAGAGAGAGGCATTTCACCTGAGGAGGTGTTAGCAGGCTGAATTCAAGCAAATGGAGCCTATTATTTGCAAATGTGACTGACATTTTGCTTAAACTTGAGTCAATTGCTGGACTTTGATGTCCCCAGTGAGTCTTCCAGTTCCCAGGAGGGCGTCCGTCTGTTGCTCCTGCCCTCGCAGGCCAGCCCGCGGGCCACAGCTCCTTCCAGGGCCACCGTCTTGCTCCCAGATCTGCTCCTCTGAGGATATTGACACTCAGGCAGGAATAAAAGCCTCCAGTCTCCTCCCAGTCAATGAGAATCTCTGTAAGTGTGTCTTCTGGAAATTTCCAACCTGACCATTGGTGGAACTGTGAAAAGGGGATCTCTGGCAACTCAGTCAGGATTGAGCACGCTCCCCAGTTCTGGAACCAGGCTGACCAATGAGTTCTCCTGGTTTTCCTAGAGGCTGTCCTGGTTTTAAAGCTCTAAGTCCCATGTCCCAGGCAACCTGGAATGGCTGGTGACTCTCCCAGGGAGAGAGGTTGCTTTACCTTTATCTCTAGCTTCTAGAAAGGAAAACGTGAGGTTGGGGCAAGGGGAGGAGAAATTGCAAGGATGTGGGGAGCTCAAGACTAGCCCACGGGTGGTGCCTCCCCACTTTCCGGCTGTCACACAGAAAGGGGGCTCTGATATAAGATGCGCCATTTTCTGCTGAGTATGAGAAAGGGCTGAACATTCATGAGAATGTGCAGCTGAGCCTGGGGGAAGAGTGGATGCCTGCTGGGGCCCCAGCCCAGAGAGTTCTAAGGCTGCGCCCACCTGCGGGCCATTGCCTACAATGGCTCCATCTCTTCCATTAAGGAAGACCCCTTAGTTTATTCGCAGAAAGCAAATAGAAAGGTGTAGGTGTATAAAAACTGATGTGGAAAGATGCTCACCATCAACTGCTTAAACAAACAAAAGCAGGTTGCAGAATGTTTTGCACCCTATGAGCTCTTTCCGGTAAATAAATGAGTTAGAAGCAGCATGCTGGCATGACACCTCCGGCTATCTTGAACCTCTTACCAAAGACAAGCTTAGAGATGCTTGTTTTGGTTTGCAGAGAGGAAGAAAAAAAATACTGCAGTTTTTATTATCATAATTTTAGTGCTCATAATAACATTCTGAGCTTTGAGCTGCTCACTGCACTCCACCACAAACATAAGGCCCAGAGCTCATCTGGAGATCGCTGTGGTTACACAGAGTGTTGGGAGAGTTTTCTTTCCTGCTTTTCTGGAAACTTGAATTGATGCCTTTGCCCATTTCCATGCTGAGTACTGTGTTTGTGGGTCTTTTCTTAAACAGCCAAGTTGTTTCTCATCACAAGTTTCCCGGTGTGGGTTTTATGACTTTAGCACCCTTTGGCCAATAAACAGAGTCCAAATTTTAGGGCCCACCAAGGCAGAGCTACTGCGGAGTGTCTGCAGGAACTGTTTCTTTGGGCTGCAAAATATAAAATATAAGACATAGGGCCACAGCCTCTGCGGTCTGGTGCTGGGCCACCTCGATAAAGCTGGGAGAGTCCTCTGCTTGGATGCCCAAGCTCGAAGACTCAGCAGGGGTGGGGAACCTGCAGCCTTGGGGCCACATGTGGCCTTCTGGATCCTTGAGTGCAACCTTTTGACTAAATCCAAAGTTTACAGATCAGATCCTTTTATGAAAAGGGGTGCAGCAGAGAAAGATGAAGCTTTCCTTGCCTCCTTTGGTGCTTAAAAAAGAACAATCTTTAAATCAGAAGGCCGCAGGGTCCCCACCCCTGCATGACTTGCTACAAAGCTACTTCCTTTGATGGTTTCTGCAGAGCCTCCACCACAGGTGCATGGGCATCCTTTCCCCTTCAGCATCCAGTCACCCAAGCTGGGAGCCCCCGAGGAGGAAGCACCTGTCCACCCTGACTTAAGGACGGGCCACAGATTCCCCGCCATACATAATGAGTCACTGCGGGACCATGAAGCAGATTTTACTCATCCCCCAGGAATGGACCCTTGGAAGGCTCCAGAATGACGAGCCTCAAGTGTTCTGTCTCAGGCACAGGGCATTTTCCCCCATTCCATGTCTGCAGTCACTTCCTCTTTGGACACATCCTGTTTCTGGGAGCAGGCGGCGTGCCAGGCAGATCGCAGCCTCTGAGCAGACGGGCGGAGACATCCTTCCTCTTATTTCTAGTACCTAATCCCATCTTCCTTCCCAGTCAGAGATATCAATCAGCATCTCCGCTGTTCCCAGGTCCCTGCATGCCAGGAAGGGAGAGTATAGAAGGAACATGTTTCTATTGGCAACTCCAACTTACTGGAGGTGCTTAGAAACCACCACTGATTTCTCACCAGCTTCTCAGGCACAGGTAATCAGGAGAGGATCTAGGGCAAGGATCCATTCATTCATTCATTCAATAAATATTTACTGAGTGCCTACTATGTGCCAAGCCCTGCTCTAGGTGCTGGGCTACAGTGGTAAACAAAACACAGAAATCAATGTCCTCATAGCAATTATGTTCACTGGGAGGGACTGCTGATAAACAAGATAAAAGATATAAAAGTTATAGCATGTAAGATAGTGATAAATGCTAAGCAGAGAAAACAAAGCTGGGAAAGCAAATACGAAGTATCGGGTATGCGGGAAGCGTGAGATGTTAAACAAGGTGGCTGGCGAAGTCCTAGCTGGGAAAGGGAATTTTGAGTAAAGATTTGAAGGAGGCGAAGGCACGAGGGGGCAGGTGGCTGGGGCAAGCGCATTCTAGACAGGGAAGGGCAAGGGCAAGGGCAAAGGGCGCGAGGTTGGGAGCTTGCCTGGGCAGTTTGGTGAGCAGGAGAAAGGCCAGCCTGGCTCGATTGGGGAGAGGGGGCGCCACAGGAGTTAAAGTCAGAGAGATTAAAAGGCGCAGTATCTTGCCACAATTTGTGAGCCGTAATATGGACTTTGGTTTTCGCCCTGCATGATACAGGAAGCCACTGGAGGGTTTTAATAGAGAAGTGACAGGATCTTTTAAGAAGCTGCACAAGAGTATCCCGAAGAGGGCGAGGGCACGGTGTGGGGGCAGGGAGACCACTTAGGAGGGGACTGCAGGAGCCTAGGGGACAGATAATGGTGGCTTGGATAGGTAGTAGCAGGGAGTGGCGAGCAGTGATTTCGGAAAATTCTGAAGGTAGAGTTCACAGGATCTGCTGATAGACCAGATGTGGGGTGTGAGAAAATACAAGGAGACAAAGATAACACCAACGTTTCCAGCCCAAGTCCATAGAAGAATGGAGCTGCTGTTAGTAAAGATGGGAAACCTCATGGGAGGAACTGGCCCAGGGCAGAACATCAGGAGCTTTTGGCCACAGAAAGTTCAAGATGCCCATTCGACATCCACGTGGCGTTGCCAAGGAGGCTTTGGTGACACAGGTCTGTAGTTCAGAGGGAGGTCTTGCCTAGAGGTACAAATGGGACTGGTCAGCTTGGATTTTATTTCACATGGTGAACATTTTAAAAATGTCATCTTTCAAAAATGTCTAATATGTGATCCTTTAAGTCAGATTATCTGATTTCTCTACTTTAAACCTTCAAATTATTTCCCTTTTCCCTCAGATTAAAAAGGAAAGTCTGAAGACAGTTTGGTAGTGTCTATGGAAGCAAAACCTAAACCTAATAATCACACCCCTGAATGTCTACTCAACTGAAATATACACCCATGTGTTCCAAAAGACACAAATGAGGATGCTTACAGCAGTATGATTTGAAATAGCCCTCAAATTGGAAACAATCCAAATGTTGATCAGTGGTAGAATGGATAAATAAATGGTGGTATATTTACACAGGGCACTACTATCTGGCAAGGAAAAAACTAAACCGAGGCTATATACGGCAACTTGGGCAAATCTCACAATCGTAACACTACGTGAATAAAGCCTGACACCAAAGGCTCATACTGTATGATTCCATTTGTATAAAGTTCAAAACAGGCGAAATTAATCCAGAGTGAAGGAAGTTGAAATAGTGGTTATCCTTGGGTGGGCAGATGGTAATGACAGAGGCGTTGGAGAGGCCTCAGGGCCACTGGTGATGTTCTGTAGCTTGGGCTGGATAGTGGTTTAAATGGGTGGGTCCAGTTGGTGAAAAGTCACTGGGTTGTACACTCATGATTTGTGTACTTTTCTCTACACACGTCACATTTCCATGAAAAGCTTACACAAAAGTCCTGTCTGAAAGGCTCTGAATGATAATGCCACTCCCACTCCCCAAACCCCATTTCTGGCTGCACCCCAGCTTAGCTCACTCCACTCTTACGACCCTTTTGTCATTGCTGTTCTTCAACATACACTGTCGGTTGTTCCTCCCTCTAGGATTTTGCACTTTCAGCTCCATCTTCTCCAAGATACCCACACAGCCTGCTTCCTCAGCTAATTCAAGTCTCTGTTGGAACTTCCCCTTATCAGAGAATCTATGTGAATAACCTTCACCACCACTGTTGTCCCCTTACCCTTTCTTTTTCTTTTCTCTCTCTCTCTCTTTTTTTTTAAAAAAGTATAAACAGGCCAAATACGGTGGCTCATACCAGTAATCCTACCACTTTTGGAGGCCAAGGCAGGAGGATCACTTGAGGCCAGGAATTTGAGACCAGCCTGGGCAAGAGAGGGACCCCGGCTCTATAAAAAAAAATAGAAGAATTAGCTGGGCATGGTTGGCGAAGGCCTGTAGTCCTAGCCACTAGGGAAGCTGAGGCAGGAGGATGGCTTCAGCCCAGGAATTTGAGGTTGCAGTGAGCAATGATGATGTGCCACTGCACTGTAGCCCAGGAGACAGAGCGAAATCCTGTCTCCAAAAATAAACAAGTCCAAGATCATGGTGCCAGCTGATTTGGTGTCTGGTGAGGGATTGCTCTCTGCTTTGCAGATAGCACCTTCTTGCTATGGTAGAAGGGCCTTTACTTATTTTTCCTAAGCATTTATCATCATTTTGCATATTAGAGGTTTATTTGTTCATTTATTTATTGTCTATCTCTCTTACTAGAATCTAAGCTCCATGAGAATAGATACTTTGTTTTTGTTCACTGTTGTGTCCCAGTGGCTGAGTCAGTCCAGGCACATAGTAGGTGATTACTAAATATTTCCTGGATGAATCAGTGAAACATAGTAGTAAATAAGACAGATATGGTTCCTGATTTCATGAGGAAAAATATGCTTAGGTCTTTAAAGGGAATATAAATAGCCCAGCTGGCTCTGAGGTAGGGATTATATTTCCCTGTATTTTCACAGGGTCTAGCACAGGGACTGACCTATACAATGGCTTTTCAATAAATGATGATTGTGATTTTTAAAGCTACATTTCTGGGCTTAGACATTCATTCTCTCAAAGAAAGAATGAAAACAATTGGTTAAATGAATGAATATTTTTAGCCCCATCTGGTTTCCCAGCCATAGAAAAGAGACTGGATCCAAGCCTATCACCAAGTTCTTCAAAAAACAGGTCAGAGTGTGTGTGTGTGTGTGTGTGTGTGTGTGTGTGTGTGTGTGTGTGTCTTCTGAGCAGATGTATCTGCCAACACCAATTTATTGGAGATCACTAAATTTTAACACATTTCTATATCTTGGCAAGACTGTTGTATTCTGAGCAGCAACTCTAGGGCATTGGAGCTCCCTATGTGTGCAGGTTGGCCTTGTCTTGATAAGTTGGAGCAGGACAGGCTGAGAGTTTCACACATATTCATGCCTTTGCAGTTGGCCATCCCTGCCCTGTGTTGACAGGGATGTGAGCATTCGGCCAAAGCCTGTGTTAAGCTGCACCTGCAGCTGCCCAGCTATATACCTGAGTGCCAGGCTTCTGGGTGCATGAGAGGATCACAAGGTTGAAAGGGTTACTTGACTGGTAATAACCCTCCTCCTGCCTGTTGGGTCTTTTACCCCACCAGCTCATATAGCTTCTCAAATAGTAATTACCTCTCCCCACAGCTCAAAGTGGAAGCTGGAGACATTAAACACAGTGTCCCTTGTTCAGCAGGGAGAAAAGAGGCATGAGCACTTCTCAGTGTCTTGGCCCAAGGGCACACACAGTGAGTCAGTGATGTCTCCCAGGAGGGGAGTCTGGAGTCCTGTCCACAAGTGACATGTTTTACTTTAATCACCACCCCACCCAGGCCTTCTGGTTGCTTCCTTCGCAGCTCTGTGGTGTCTGTTACCACTCCTCCATCAGCTTGCTCTCTCCTGAAACTATGCTGGAATTTTCCAACCATGAAACCTTTCTTTTCCCTTTTATTTTTTTGTCCTTGTGGGTTTGTAATCTTTTTATTTCTTTACTATCATTTTTGGGAAGTCTCTTGAGGCAGAGGAGAAAAGCACATATGGACAAAATGCCATTATTAAAAAGTAAACATTTGAAAATTATGCTGAGATCATCACTTTACGTAAAATTTAAAGAGAAAAAGGTGAGGGAAATCTCTCATCCCACATTCCAACAATATCACTATCATCCTTCTGGTATTTTGTCCATGTGATTCTTTCCTGCACATTTTTTCAGAATGTGGTCATCTTCTTGGTTTGCATAAAGTTTATCTCTTTCCTTTTTCACTTGACATTTTCATCAGAAGTATTTCCCCCATGTTTTGACATAATTTGTATAATCATTGCTTTACAGGTTGCATAATCTTCCATCTGGGAGATTTACGAGAATAAGCTTTAACTAGAATCCTATGATTGGTCTCTGTTATCAGATATTTAAGGTGTTGCTGGTTGGATTCATAAATGTAGTGCGGAAAGGGAATGAAGTAGGGTGCCTACGCCCAGTATGTTTTGTTAGTTTTTAAAGAGAATATATTATTTGAATGTTGCCGGTGAGTGGGATTTAATATATGATAAGGGTGGCATAAATTAGTGGGAAACTATAGATAATTAAAAAAAAATAGCATGGGGACAATTGAGTGGCCATCAGAGGGGAAAAAACTTGGACCCATATCTTTCACTGGGATCAATTTCAAACGTACCAAATATTTAGATGTTAAAAAAAAAAAACTATAAAAATGCTTGAAAAAAATCCATTGGAGAATTTTTTATTATTTCATAAGTGGAAATTTTATCCAAGTATAAAACTAAGTCCAGAATCCATAAAATAAAAAATGGATAAATATGATTATGTAAAAATCTAATTTCTTCATGGAAGTAACCACTATAAATGAAGTAAAAAGACAAACTGGCAACAGCACTTTTTATTCTGAATACAGAAAGAACTAATTTCCCTAGTATATAAAGAGTTCCTACAAATTGGTAAGAAAACAAGCCAATAACCTAATGGAAAAATGGGCAAAGACTATATATATATGGACAATTCACAAAAAAGGAAACACAAACCATTCTTAAACATATAAAAAAAAAGTTCACTTTCTTTCAGAGTAAGAGAAATGCAGATTAAAACTACCAGACAGTACCTGCCTTTAGATCTCAGATTGTTGAAGATTAAAAAGGCAGTTCAGCTTGGTGATTTAAGAGCCTGAACTCTGGCTTAGGGGACCTGGGTCTGAATCCCAGCTCCACTACCTATTAGTTAGGTGAGTTACTATTATAAATCTCTATGAAGACCAAATTAACTGGTGATATCTACCCAAATTAAAAGTACACTACAGGTATATTTGGCCGGGTGCGGTGGCTCACGCCTATAATCCTAGCACTCTGGGAGGCCGAGGCGGGTGGATCGCTCAAGGTCAGGAGTTCAAGACCAGCCTGAGCGAGACCCCGTCTCTACTAAAAATAGAAATAAAAATTATCTGGACAACTAAATATATATATAAAAAAAATTAGCCGGGCATGGTGGCGCATGCCTGTAGTCCCAGCTACTTGGGAGGCTGAGGCAGTAGGATCACTTAAGCCCAGGAGTTTGAGGTTGCTGTGAGCTAGGTTGATGCCACGGCACTCACTCTAGCCCGGGCAACACAGTGAGACTCTGTCTCAAAAAAAAAAAAAAAAAAAGTACACTACAGGTATATTTAATTCAATTTGTCATATGCAGTGATGTGCCTTTTATGGGTATTTGTTGCATTGTTGAGGGATGAGCAAAAGATTGGAAATAACCTAATAAGGGAGTGGTTAAGTAAGTTATGATGTACCTAAGCAAGATGCAGAAGCTCATTGTACACTGATATGGAATGATAAGTAAAGAAAGCAACATGCAACAATGCATATGTATAATCAGTTTCCATACAATAATATAGACTAGTCTCTAACACTGTCTGTAAGCAGGGGGCCGGGACAGGGTTGGGGGGATGTCTTGTCACTGTATACCCCTTTGTATTTTTTAATTTTTATTTATTTATCTATTTTTTTTTGAGACAGTCTCTGTTGCCCAGGGCTAGAGTACCGTGGCATCAGCCTAGCTCACAGCAACCTCAAACTCCTGGGCTCAAGCAATCCTTCTGCCTCAGCCTCCCGAGTAGCTGGGACTACAGGCATGTGCCACCATGCCCGGCTAATTTTTTCTATATATTCTTTTAGTTGTCCAGCTAATTTCTATTTTTTTAGTAGAGACGGGGTCTCACTCTTGCTCAGGCTGGTCTCGAGCTCCTGAGCTCAAACAATCCGCCCATCTCGGCCTCCCAGCATGCTAGGATTACAGGCATGAGCCACCACGCCTGGCCCTATTTTTTATTTTTGAGTGAAATTTATTGCCTATTCATGGAAGAGTAAATGATACTTACAGTTTTACTTTCTTTTTTCTTTTTTTTAATTTTAATTTTTTTTCTTTTTTAAGAGACAGGATCTCGCTCTTGCTCAGGCTGGTCTTGAACTCCTGAGCTCAAGTGATCCTCCTGCCTTGGCCTTCCATAGTGCTAGGATTCCAGGCCTGAGCCACTGTACCCAGCTGATATTTACAGTCTTAAAATTAAAAACAGAAGCTTCCAGCTGTGGGAATGGTCTTTAAGAAGACCCCACCCCCACCCTTGAAAGGCTCTTTGTGGTTAGGTAGATGTAAGGCAAGGGGAAGCCCGTGCTCTGGAGGAAGAGTACGAGGTCACCCACTCATACATTTCAGAGGGTAGAGCTCAAAAGCTGGGGAAGCAGGTGGGAAAATCTGCTCTTAAGAGGTTTAATGGTATTAGAGTCTCGCTGGGGGGCTGAGCTGACCACCAAGGTTATCTGAAGGACATGGGATCCTGGGTAGGGGAGTCACCAGGGCAGGCCTGGGAGGAGCTGAGGCTAGAACTCCTGGGACTTGCCCTCAGTGGAAAATGAGCAGGGGTGCCAGCCTGTGCCCAAGTGCCCGACACCCTCTGTCCAACAGTGACCCTGGGGGGGAACCACCCAGCAACTGTTGCCCAGATGGGCCCCTTTGGAGACCAGTTGATTTTCTTCTTGGAAAAGCCACTTGGGAAAAATGGAAGACAGCAAGGTGTCCCCAGAGTCATTTCAGTTATTAAAAAGATGGGCCCTTATTTTTGTACCTTTTGATGAAGAAGCAGGAAAAATCAGTGATATTTAAATAATATCATGCTTAGAAACTTATGTCCATCAATGGTTGAATGGATAAACACAAGTGTGGGATATCCATACAATGGAATATTATTTGACGATAAAAAGAATTGAAATACTGATAGGTGCTACAACATGAATGGACCTGGAAAACAAGATGCTAAGTGAAAGAAGTCAGGCACAAACATCTACTTATTATATGATTCCATTTATATGAAATGTCCAGAATAGGCAAATACATAGACATAGAAAGCAGATGAGTGGTAGTTTACAGCTGGGGGAGAGAGGGTAGGGGAGTAACTGTTAAGAAATGTGGGTGTGCTTTCTGGGGTGATGAAAAATCCTAAAATTAGATAGTAGTACAACTATGAACATACTAAAAACCACTGAATTACACACTTTAAAAGGATGAATTATATGGTATGTGAATTACATCGCAAGAAAGCTATTTTTAAAAAAGGCAATGAGTTCTATGAGGTTTTTATGTTTTATTTTTTCTGATTCAATTAATATTTGAATATTTTTTGATCTGTGGGAATATTGTTATTTGCGGTTTTTGTTTAGATTTTTTTTTTGATGAACTGGATGTGCAAGTACTTTGCCCATTAATCTTTTGGGTTAGTGAGATTTTTTTTCTAATAAATTTGTTTAAATTCTTTACATAATAAGAATATTAAAACTTTCTTAATTATATTTTGGAACAGAATGTAGTCTATTTCTTTTACTTTTGTGTGAATTTTTCTTGGATATGCAGAAGTTTAAAAAATAATTTTATATAGTTAAATCCATAATTTTTTCCTTTGTAATCTCTTTTACTGTTTGTAGGCTTTAAAAGTAAGTCTCTGGAGAAAATAGTAAAGAAAAAATATGATGGGACAATTTGAGCATTGAAAGGAATAATAACTCCAAAGGGGAAGAATCCACTATTTATCCCAGCTTTCACATACCTCTAGGTGAGCAAATAATAGGTGAGAAGTTTTTCTTCATAGAAGTACTCTAGCTAACAAATAAGACAGAATCAGGCTGGGCAGGGTAGATCACACCTGTAATTTCAGTGCTTTGAGAGGCCAAGGCAGGAGGATTGCTTGAGGCCAGGAATTCAAGACCACCCTGGGCAACATAGGGAGACCCCTGTCTCTACAATAATTTAAAAAATATAGCCAGGCATGGTGGCCCATGCCTGTAGTCCCAGCTACTTGGGAGGCTGAGGCAGGAGGATTGCTTGAGCCCAGGAGTTCGAGACTGCAGTGAACTATGATTGAGCCATTGCATTCCAACCTGGGTGATAGAGCAAAGACCCTGTTGTAAAAAATATAATAATAAAAAAAAGAAGTCAGAAACAAGGTTGAATTGATAAATTGAAGGGCTGATTCTTCAAAATACTAAAATAATCTGGTGATTTAATTAAGAAGAAAAAAAAGAAGACCCCCCCTCACAAATAATCAGAATAGAAATGAGAAAGGGAAAATGATATCAGATGGAGAGAAACTCCTTAAAAAAATTAACAACATATAATGTACAACTCTATTCTAGTAAATCTGCAATTCTTGATGAAGTAAAACATTTTTCTGGGGAAATATAAATTACTGAAATTGACCCATGAAAAAGTAATGCATCAGAATAAGCAAATAGGTATGAAAAAAACTGAACATGTCTTTAAAAAAATATTAATTCCAAGAAAATATCTGAGCTCAGAGAATTTGCTAGTCTGTACTGACAGCTTTCAGAAATAGAAAGGCTGTGGGCATTATAGGGAGAGAGTCCTCACTTTTCTGAATAAAAGGTTATACTGTACTGAGAGAGAGTTCATGCCCTTTGACCTTAAGGTAATTCCAAGTCTAAGACTCATTCTAAAAAAATAACCAGGGATTTATGAGCAAGAATATTCATTATAGATGTTTACTAGTGAAAAATCAGAAACAAGCTAAATATCAAAATGGGAATGGGCAATAAATCATGCATATTTACAGGATAAAATATTAATGTAATACAGCTATTAATTTGTGTTCAAATAATATGTAATGATATGGAAACAGTCTTGTGATAAGTGAAAAATCTGGATATATAACTGATTTTACAACATATCTCAACTTGATTTAAATTTCATTTTTTTGTATTTAAGCATAAAAAACACAAGCTGAAGAGAAATCATAATATTAATAGTGGTTATATCTGAATACTTAAAAATTTCTTCTTTGTACATTTCTTATTTTCCAAATTTTCTACTTTGAACATTTATCACTTTTATAACAAATTATTTAGAATATATAAATTTGCATAGCAAAAGAAAAAAGGAAATATACCAAAATCATAAGAATAGTTATTTTTGGGTGGCAGCTAATAAATTATTTTTATTGTCTCCTTTATAGTGTTTAACATCTTCCAAATTTTATAATGAGCAATTGTTACTTCTATAGGAAACATTTTAAAAAAGTCTCCATAGGCTGGATAACATTTTAATTATGTTTTTTATTTTTATAATTATTGAATTAGTAATTATGAGTAATAATATATACAATGCGATAGCATATTACTTATTACTTATGAATAAGTAATATGCTATCGCATTGTATATATTATTTTGTAATTTAGTTTTCCTCAATATATTATGAACACTTTGTCATTAAATATTCATCTAAAGTATTTTTAATGAATGGACAATTTCATATGGTTTTTAACATATTTAGATTATTTTCTGTTTAATTTCTCAAATTCGAACTCTGCTTCAATGAACATTTTTTTTTTTTTTTTTTTGAGACAGAGTCTCGCGTTGCCCGGGCTAGAGTGAGTGCCGTGGCGTCAGCCTAGCTCACAGCAACCTCAAACTCCTGGGCTCAAGCGATCCTACTGCCTCAGCCTCCCAAGTAGCTGGGACTACAGGCATGCACCACCATGCCCGGCTAATTTTTTCTATATATATTTTTTAGTTGGTCAGATAATTTCTTTCTATTTTTAGTAGAGGCGGAGTCTCACTCTTGCTCAGGCTGGTCTCGAACTCCTGAGCTCAAACAATCCGCCCGCCTCGGCCTCCCAGAGCGCTAGGATTACAGGCGTGAGCCACCGCGCCCGGCCCTTCAATGAACATTCTTACAAATCTTTCTCAGGCGTCCTCCAATTTTTGAGTGCTCAATGTCTCCCTAATGAGGGTGGCCTAGCCCTGGATTTCTCTCCAGAGCAACAGGGCATTTATTCCCTCCCCAGACAAGAAGTCTAGGCCACTGCCCCTCCAATCTGAATGTGCATTTGAATTCCATGGGCATCTTTTTTTGTTTTTTAAAAATATTTTTTTATTTTTTAGGGCAGTTTTAGGTTCACAGCAAAATTGGGCAGCATGTACAGAGATTTCCATATACCTCCTGTCCCACCACATGCACCGCCTCCCGACTACCAACATTCCCCACTATCAACGTCCCCCACTAGAGTGGCACATTTGTTCCAGTGGCTGAACCTCCAGTGATATGTCATTATCACCCATTGTCCAGAGTTTGCAGTAGGGTTCACCCTTGGTGGTGTACATTCTATGGGCTTGGACAAATGTATAAGGATATGTATCCGCCCCCATAGTG
Organism: Lemur catta; assembly: GCF_020740605.2. NCBI lineage: Eukaryota > Metazoa > Chordata > Mammalia > Primates > Lemuridae > Lemur > Lemur catta. The sequence continues at coordinate 44,775,202 of NC_059142.1, read as the reverse complement.
TCATACAGAGTAGTCTCCCTGCCTGGGCAGCTTTTGATTCCGTAGGTCTGAGCTGGGGCCTGAAATCCAGCAACTTTCCTAAGGGGCTTCCCCTGAAGTCTGCGCTGCGGTTCTGCACCACGCTTCAAAGAGCAGATTCAAGGCCAGCGCATCTTCTGCCGATTCAAACAAGTCCCAAACCCTTCCTCCTGTCTCAAGGTCCGTCTCAATGTAAGTCTAATCCCAGCCCCACCGGACTGGTCTTGGCTCCTCCCTGCAGAACCACATTTAATGCACCTGAACTTGGTAGCTTATCGGCTTATGTGAAGGCAGCTGTTAGGTTCCCTCAAGTTTTCTTTCTCATCTTCTCCAAATGTTCCTCATGGGACATGACTTGAAGTCCCTCAGCATTCTGATTCCTCTTCCCCTGTCCCTTCTACAGTATAGCACCCCAAACTGAAAGTGTTGCCTGGAGTGTGGGGCTGATGGGCCGCTAGTGGCGGGACACCGTCATGTCCCTCATCCTCAGTGGAATTCGGCTGTGATTTCAGTTATGAGCCCACATCACTTGAATGACTCATCCTGAGCCCATTGTCAACTAAAAGCCTGAAGTCGTTTGCACAGGGGCTGTTGCTGACTCACATCTCCCTCGACTTCTACCTGTGTAGTTGACTCTTTGGAGCCAGAAACCCAAGGGACCCCTGTGAAGCTCCAGCTTTCTCACTAGAATTTGGCACGGGGCTGTTCCTGACTCTGGGGAGGTGCTGTGATCACAGGAAGGGGGCAGTGTTGAGTTAGGGAATCCCTCCACCATTTGGACCAATATGAAAGCGTCATTGGTACTTGCAAATTACACCTTTAGCTGCTTCATTAAGGAATCCTGCTATTGACAATCAGACAGTTCTGAAGAAAGACCCTCTAGCAGTTGATAATACATAAGTTTTTAGTTTATTGAAGTGACTCTTCTCCTAACTGTGTAACCACTCTTCTTCCTCTGTCCATTTATCCAATATGGGGTGAATTGATATGTATTAGTAGTGTAATTCTAATATATATTCTCTTCGTGGAAAATTCAGAAAACATCAAAGTTAAAGAAGAAAATGCAAATCCCATATGATTCCATCATCTAGTGGCAAACACTGTTGATATTTGGTATATTTCTTTTATTTCTTTTTTATTTGCATATTTTATCTTGCTAAAACCCAATATTTTAACTGTTTTAACAATAGACGTTCATTGTAGAAAAAACTGGAAAATACAAATGTGCCAAAGAATTAAAAATAGAAATCCCTGTGGTCCCATTAACTAGAAACAACTTCTAGTAACATTTTGATGTGTTTCCTTTAAGGTGCTTACATCTGCATATATGTCATATTTTTCTGATAAAAAAAGAGTGTATACAGTCATACTACATCATAAAGTTTTTTTATTTGACAGCACTTGAAAGCATTTTCCCATGTCAAGAAATATAAATATAAACATTTAATATTTATATATTCTTTATGCTATATATTTAATAAATATACTTCTATAATATTATTTTAATGGGTGCATGTATTCCATAGTATGAATGTACCAGAATCTATTTAACTGATCCGCTATGGTTAGATATTAAGACAGCTTAAAATTTCTTGCTGGAATATAAACTTTTTACTCTAAACAGAGTCACCCACTCTGTCACATGCTCTTAACCTCTTTGTTAATATTTACTATTTGATGATGCCTAATTCAATGCTCGTAACATTTTTAAAATTTAACTTTATTACAAATATACATTTCAATATATTAATATAGTTTACCCATTTGTTGTTTTTAATGGCCATATGGCCTTCTATAAATTGAATATGTTATAGATCACTTAGCTATAATCATGTAATCTCAAATGGTACATTAGAAATTGCTATTGTCAACAAGAAAATTCACAATGAACATTAAATAATGCAGTAGATAGCTCTTGATTTTATTTTCTATATTTCTATATTCTGTGTATTTTCTACATTCATGAGTGTTTTCTATATTCGTGCCTCTCGGCAAGTAGAAACTGAGATAACTGAAGCCAACAGTACCACCTCATTTCAGGCTACTCTGCGGTGGGGGTGGGCAGATTCACCTTGGTTTAATCAGCCTTCTCCTGGGTCTATGCAGGAGAGAATTCCCTCCGTAGTCTGGACTGGCTAAATCGCTTTTTATGGCTTCAGTTCCATGGAAAACGATTTTAGAGAACGTTTAGTGAACTTACTCTGTGTATTTTCACAATGTGAGGATTTACTCTGTAAGAATATTATTTCACCTGTATTTAGAGAAAGTTGCTTGTTTTGGCAATCCCTCTTTTGTTATGAGAATTCACATGAGCCAAATTCCACTTTTAGAAATGCTATGGGCCAAGCTTCACACTGTGTAAGTTCATACCTAAAGACTATAAATTTCTGAATGGGTTCAGAAGATGAAATACACCTTACTTGTGCTCATTGCCTTTCCTTAGAAATTAACTCCAGAATGTTTGAAATACCTACATACAATTATAGATTTCAACTGTTAATGACAGCAGTGAATGAGTTCAGATGAATTAAAAAAAAGGATATATCAATCTTTTCAGACGGATTAGACCACAGTGTTTTAAGAATTTTGTAAGTTAGTGAGAGGAAACCCCTTTGGCCCCCATAAAGATATCATATGTCATTATGAAGTATATTTTTAAAGACAGCATCTTGAAAATTAAGAGGATGTCATTCATTTCAAGTTTTATGGGTTTGGCATAATAAATATTTATTGCATGAATGTATAGCTTATATTTACTTTACCAGGATAGTAGAAAATATGGCTCTGGTCTTTTGATTGCCATTATGGAATATGTGTTAAGAAGGGGACAAAAATAGACCGGTGGAATTTGGTCTTTGGGTCTAAATATTTGGTTTTCAGATGCACTCCTCATGTGGCCCTATCCCAGCCTCAATCCATTGACCGTGGTGCTGCTTTCTAATTCTCTGTACTGAATCCATGTCTTACTTCTTGGCCTCATCTGCCAGCTCTGATCAAGAGTACTTGTCCTTGAGGCACCTAAGTGATGTTGGTCGTGACATAGGCCAACCTGTTGAACACCCCTTGAACTGCAAACACAGGAATGGGGCACTTGATGCTATTGCATCAGTCTTTCTGTGGAATGAGAAAAGAAAATCCTTTTTCAGTTTGGTCCCTATTCAAAAAGTAATTTTTCCTAGATCTGAGCTAGGCCTCAAGAGGGTTTATGTATTTCTACTCTCCTTGTTGGCACCCTGCCCAGCCTCCATATGCACAAGGCCAGCCTGCTGGAGGACGTGCAGCAAAGTCAAGCAACCCCACCTGAGGCCACCTGAGACCAGCCAGTCCACAGCTGACCTGCCAGCTGACCGAAGATGAGTGAGCAAACCCAGCTGAGACCAGAAGCCCAGCCCAAATTGCTGACCCATATAATTGTGAGCTAAGTAAATTATTGTGGTTTTACTCACTGCATTGTGGAGTTGTTTGTTAAGTACACCTGCTAGGGACATCACAGGTTTTACAACGGTTCAATTTTACTTACTTGATTTTGAGGCAAGCTTTGGAGCTATTCTAATCTTGCCTAACATTCTGAGTTTCCCCACCATAGTATTATAGTTTAGTGCTGCGGTTGAGGGATTATCGGGCACTATAGTCACATGCCTGGGGCTGAATCCAGTCTCTTCCACTTACCACTTCGTGATCTTGAGCAAGTCACTTTCCCCTCTCTGAACTTGATTTTCTCATCTGTGAAACATGGAAAATAATATCACTTGGGGTTGCTTATCCAATATCCATTTGTGGCCCTCACACTTTCTTCCTAACAGAGCCCTGATTTCATTTAGGTATTCATACATCCTCCACACAGACACCTGTGTATCCTCTCCATCCTCTACGTAGCCAAGACCAGGAGGTGATTCCTGATGATTCTCAACTCATCTTGGAAATTCCATTCTCCTTTCCAATAGCTTAAGAATGAGCATATGGTCAGATTCTGACCATTAGGACATGAAAGGAAACATGCTGGTGTGGAGGAGCTTCTGGGAAAGATTTCTTCACTCCTAAGACAGAGGAAGAGATGATCTGTTTCTTCTTCTGAAGATTGTTTGGTCTGGATGTGAGGCTGGGAACTGTCACCACTATTTTGTGGTCATGAAGGGAGTCACTTGAGGGCAAAGCCAAAGCCCTGAGAAAGGCAGAGGCAGGAGGTGGAAAGAAGCTGTGTCCTTGAACAAATCGCTGAACCACTGAAACGCCAACCCTATCTCAAAACCACTTATTATACAAAATAATAAGTCTTGTTTATTACTTAAGCCTGTTCAAATCAGGTTTTCTGTTCCTTGCTAACCAAAGTATCCTATATGATATATGCTTGGCATAGCATCTAGCACATACTAAGCCCTCAATAAATATTAGCTCCTCTTATAATTATATCGGCTTTTCCCCTGCAGCTGTTAAATGGTTTCAGATTTCATAGATCTTGGAAAAATACTTTGCTGAATCCTACTGACCTAGGTCTGGGTCTTTTCTCTTTACTATGGCTCTAGTTCTAGAGCAGGGGTTGGCACTACAGCTAGTGAGCCAAATCTAGCCCACTGCCTGCTTTTATAAATAAAAGTTTTATTAGGATACTGCCACACTCATACATCTATGGCTGTGTTTGCATTACAAAGCCAGAGTTGAGTAGTTGCTATGAAGACCTGATGGCTACAAAGCCTAAACTATTTATTTTCTGACCCTCTAGAGAAAAAAATTGCTGGCCCCTGTTCTGGAGTAAATTCTTTTTTTTGAGACAGAGTCTCACTCTGTTGCCCAGGCTAGAGTGCCATGGCATCAGCCTAGCTCACACCAACCTGGGCTCAAGTGATCCTTCTGCCTCAGCCTCCCAAGTAGCTGGGACTACAGGCAGGTGCCACCATGCCCAGCTAATTTTTTCTATATATATTTAGTTGTCCAGCTAATTTCTTTCTATTTTTAGTAGAGATGGGGTCTCACTCTTGATAAGGATTACAGGTATAAGCCACCTCGCCTGGCCTGGAGTAAATTCTTCATCTCCTCAATGTAGATTCACATGGGGACCTAGTTAACAATGCAGACTGCAGCTGCATTGCTGCAGCTGCAGCTCCACCCCAGCGATTCTGCTTTACTGGAAGCATTAGTTAGAACTCTTAGGGGGCAAGTGACTGAAAACCTGACCCAAACTAGGTGATGGCTTTAGGAATGACTAGATACAGGGCCCCACGGGGTAATGAAGATCAGATTTCGCTCTCTCCATCTCTTGGCCTCTCTTCCCCTGTGCTGACTCCAGTCTCAGACTGTGTCTGCCACTGAGGGTCACAGTATGGCCAAGCAGTGCCTGTCCTTAGTCCATCGCCAGTGGGAAAGAGGTAGAATCTTTGTCTCAACATTTTCAGTAAAGCTGGAGAATCACTGTGATTGACAACCTTAGCACTGACAAGGCTCTCTAGAAAGTGATGGATAATTCCCTTCTTCCTTCTTTCTATTTCATGTGGATTATCTGTCTTCCTTCAATAGATTACAAGCTTTAAGAACAGTGCTCAGCCCCTAGTATATTCCTGGTAAATACCATTTCGAAGGAAAAAAATGTGTATTTTATTTAAAAATTGGGAATGGGCTCATTCCTCACATATATTTTTGTTTTCTGCTTTTAAAAAATGTATATGTTTATATTATGAGCATTCTTTTATGTCACTAAATAAATGAAATATGAAAACCTGTACAGAAAGAATACATGTCAAATTCAGGATGGTGGTTTTCTCTAGGGACAGAGGGAGGGAGGAGAATTTTCTTCTTTTTTTTAATATAAAAATATGCAAAGAAAAAATTAAACCTTTGGGAACATGATTTTCAGTGACTGCACAATAGTTTATCATAAGAATATACTATATATTTTAAAACCAATCTCCTTTTGTACATTTAAATTGCTTTCACTTTGTTCTTGTAAATAGTATTAGGATGAATATCCTTGTATATGTCTTTATGCATACCTCTGATTATTTCCTTAGAACAGATTCCTAGGAATAGAATTATAGGGTATAATGTGTGGTCTTTTTTTGTTTTTCTTTTCTTTTCTTTTCTTTTTTTTTTTTTTTAGAGACAGGGTCTGGCTATGTTGCCCAGGCTGGCCTCAAGCTAGTGGGCTCAGGAGATCCTAATGCCTCAGCCTTGCAAGTAGTTGGAAATACAGGTGCATGCCATGGCACCAAGCTGATGTGTTTTCATATTTATTCATAAATTTCTGGTAAGGTTGAAACCAATTCAGTGTGTAGGATTTTAAACCTGCAATAACAAGTTTTTATAAAGAAATGGCCACTGAGGTTATAATATCAAAAACAATTATTTAAAAATCCTAGTCCCATTGTGTTTATGCATCTGTTTAGATAAACAACTCTCCTTGCTGCATAAATATCTCCACAGTTACAGTATCAGCTTTCCAAGAAAACGGGTGCAATTATGCATTCTTCTCTGTCATCATTTGTAAAATACAAAATGACATTGCTTTATAATGATTTTCAAAGTCATTATGTCTGCTTTTAATGAAGAGCAGGATGAGTTTGCTTCTCACTTAACTCCTGATGTTTCCTTACACATGCAAGGATGCCAGTTAATGTAATACTCCTGACCTCTCACCTTCCTTTAATACACTCAGGCCTTGGAAAAGTGGAACTTACCCACTGCGGGGTTCAGTTTAGAATTTTTCTTAGAATCCAGTTGCCTATGGAGCACTTGCTTTTTCTTTAGTTCCTTCACACCATAAGTCTTTCTGGGATAGGCCTCCCATGACAGAGGCCCTGGGTAGTCCAGCCTTCCCTCAAGGGGAGGCCTGAAGTTTTGATCTGGTGTTTTGGGAGTGCTACCTTAAAGCCCCTAATAATGAAGAGGCTGTATTTCAATAATTGACTTTATTGGCAGAGTCTGTGATGAGCACTAGCATACACACTATAGGAGGCACGTGACTGTGAAGATGTCAGAAAACAGCCTAATTTTCTTCATCTAGAGGGAGGTGAACATAGATGATTTTTAGTGGTTCTCCCATTAAAAAAAAATCTATAATTACTTAAAATGACAAAACTCTAATATATTAACAGATACATTCACAGTAAAATAGAATTTATTAATCAGTTAAGTAGTCAATTATGTGATGTAAAAGACTTATATGCGATACCTTCCTGTTTTGATAGGGCAGACAGGCCAGAAAGCAGGTGCCTACTTAGTGTCTGAGGGTGAGAGGAGAAACTGACCCGGACAGGACAATGGGAACCTGAAAGATGAGAGCCTTGAGTCCTTTAGCACAGGAGGAGCAGAGAAGGAGGAAATGAGGCTGAGGAGGTGGCCTGGCAATGCCAGAAATGCCACGCAGAGCTCTTTGGACTGGATCGTAAAGGCAATGAGCAGCCATTGAAGGATTTTAAGCAATGGTTTGACATTGACCCCATGGGCTTACGAGTCATGTTGATCTCATTCTGGCCCATTTTCTCTGCATTACCCATAAAGACTGCATCGTACAAATATTTCCACATCTCCTCCCATCCCGCCCTTAGAGAATCGTGTTGTAGATACTACAGTTTGTATTTTGAAGATGATTGGATGTGACTTTTTTTGAGGCTGTTCATTTGGCTCCATTGTCCAAAGTAGTTGCAGTCGGGTGATGCCCCGCTCCCTCTCCCCCGGGGCCAAGGCTGCTACCTCATCCTGAAAAGATGTGTTGCTTCATGCTATCAGCTTACAGCAAAACATGCACAGATAACTTTTCAAACATTTAATTGTAATACTTCCATGCTTAAATCACCAAATTGGCCTTGGAAAATATGCAATGTCTTCAAATTACATTCTCTTTTAACTCGGAATTCATAATATAACAGGCTAGTTTGTATACTTAAGACATTTGAACATGGGCGCATAAAATGGCCTACATTTACATGATTTTCTATTTTTTTTAAATGTACTGTATAAGAAATGCAACGAAAAATGAACATCAGCTGTGTAATGCGCCTTATTACCTGTATTGTATGTGATGAGGTTTGGAAGGGACTTAGTGGTTGTATTCATTTCCCAGGGCTCCCGTGACAAAGTACCATGAACTGGGTGGCTTAAAACAACAAACAACAGAAATTTATTCTCTCACAGAGAGAGAAGGCTAGAAGTCCAAAATCAAGGTGTTGGCAGGGCCATGCTCCCTCTGAGACTTCGGGTAGACTATTTCCTTGCCTCTTCGTGGCTTCTGGTGGTGGCTGGCAGTCCTTGGTGCTCCTTGGCTTGCAGCTGTGTCACTCCACTGTCTGCCTCTGTCATCACGTTCTTCCCGTGTCTCTCTGTCTTCGCGTGGAATTCTTCTCTTCATCAAAAGATACCACTCATAATGAATTAGCGCCTACTCTAAAGGCCTCATCTTAACTTGATTACATCTGCAAAGACCCTATTTCCAAATAAGGTCACATTTGAGGTACCAGGGGTTAGGACTTCAACATATCTTTGTGCAGGACACAATTCAACCCATAGCAGAGGTCATCTAGCCCACCTCTCTTCTGGACACATGCATCTGCTGTACAAGATCTGTCTAGTTTTAAGACTTAGGCACAGGGCATGGTGGTCAATTTAAGGCAAAACCAGGTAGTTGTGGTAGGGGCTGAAAGAGGATCTTGACACTAGATCTTTCCAGTCTCACCAGGTGAGTTGCTGTTGAACCCACTTAAGCCAGAGAGCTGGGTGGGTAAGGTAAGGCACAAAGGGTGATGCAGGCAAAGTCTGATGCTGGGCAGAGTGCAGAGCCCACTGGTGGGGAATCCAGCTGGTGGAAAAACATTCTGGAGGTACATGGGTGGGTGGCCATCGCCTCTAGATCACCACTGTCCAATAGACATATAATAAAATTCACATTTGTAGTTTCAAATTTTCTAGTAGCCATATTGCAAAAAGTAAAAATAGGTGACATTAACTTTAATACTATATTTAATCCAAGTATATCCAAAATATTATTCCAACATGTCATCAAGATAGAAATAAGATATTTTGCTTTTCTCCCCATCCTAAGCCTTCAGAAGCCAATGTGTATTTTACACTTGTAACACATTGCTGTCCATATTTTAAATGCACAATAGCTGTATATATTAGACCACTCTAGATTTCTCAAAGTGCTGCACCTGGGTGGTAGGATCCAAGCCACAGGCTGGATTGCATGTGAGACTCTAGTTTTGGGGAAGAACAAACACAGGCAGGAGCGAGTAGGCAATCAAGAGTCTCTGGAGATAGCCAGGCATGGTGGCACGTGCCTGTAGTCCCAGCTACTCGGGAGGCTGAGCCAGGAGGGTCCCTTGAATTCAGGAGTTGGAGGTTGCAATGAGCTATGATGACACCACTGTACTCCAGCTGGGGTAACAGAGCAAGACTCTGTCTCAAAAAAAAAAAAAAAAAAAAAAAGTCTTTAGAGAAGGGCTTAAGACAGGCCTGAAGAGGAAAAGGTGTTCCAAGTGGAGACAGTGAATGCAAGGGCCAGGGGCCCACTTAAACTTGCTTAAGTAAGCGGCAGGGTAGTTATTCCACAGTGAGATCCCTTGGAAATGAAGTTTGAGAAGTACACCTGGGCCAGGGGAATTGGCAGGGAATCTGTCAACCACTCTCTTTGTCTCCCTTTTTAGGGTTAGGAAGCCTCTTATCTCAGCTTCTCTCTATCTGGCTTTGTCAGTCTCTTTCTATGGATTCATTTCCTCTTTTACGTATCTACTTGGAAAGACCTCACTATGGCCTTAAACTGGCTTCCTCAGCTACTAACCCTATGACCTCTCAACTCAGCTCCTTGTGTCTAGCTCAGTCTCTCAGTGTCCCCATCCCACGTTCCAAGGAGAGAAAATCTGATTGGCCTGTTGGTCAGTCATCCACCTTCAGCTCAATGAGCTAAGGCCAAGCTTACCTTAAACACGGCTACCCAAGCCAATCCCTGATGTAAGGCAGTGGTTCTCAAAGAGGGTTCTCTGCATCAGGAGCATTAGAAATCCACATTCATGGGCCCCACCCCAACCTACTGAATCGGTATCTCTGGGGATGGAGCCCAGGACACTGTATGAGAGCTATCGGTGAGGGCAGATGTCTCCAGAAGCGGATGTGTGTAGGGACTACCATTTTACTACACGAAGACAGAAGACAAGAGACAAGTGGCACGGAGGAGCCTGAATCTGCGAAGACACTGGTAGGCGGTGTGACCCAAGCTTCTATCACTGGGGATTAGGGCTCCTGGGAGGGGCCAGAGAAGGGGTTGTAGAGAACAGCTCAGAATGTGACTTAATCCTAAACCCTGTCAGGACAGGACTGCTCGTGAGGGTTTTTAGTGAACCCAACTTTGAGGAGCTAAAACAGGCAGAGGAGGAAATGAGAGGAGATAGCTATGGAGGGTCTGGGTGACAACAGCAAGTATGTTGGGGGCTGTGCATGGTTGCTTTATCAGCTCTACGCTGATTTGGAGGAAGCTAGACCTAATGTTAAATTAAGTTAAATTCATGATATCTTAAAAATGAAAGAAAGTTGACTTTTAAGCAGTGAGTGCCTGATGTTTGCTTTTTCCAGGGTGCATAAACTGTATTAAATGTGAAATTTACACTACAAAAATAGCTTAGCAGGAGGACCATTATTAACACAACCTTACCTCAGACAGATTTTTTATTACTGGAGACATTTTTTCTATGTAAAAATATATTAATGGCTGGAGCAGAAGAGACATACCAACCACAGATGGTAAGCATTTTCTTGCAAAGTCACATCAAATTTAACATTAGCCCTGGAAAACAGAAAAATGTTTTAAACAAAAGGTTTGAAATATTCTTTTAACCATGTATGGATTTTCACTTATGGCCTAGGATACCACCGTAAAGAGTACAACTTTAAATGATTAGTAAAATATATTAATGAAAAAGTTTAAAACTTTTGCTCAGAAATGCTATTTAATGCATTTCTGGTACAGCATTTTCATTGGAAGGTTCTATTAAATAGCATTTATGGAAAAAGACTGATTTTATTGGTATGAAATAGGTGGTGTCACTATACTTGAGACAGATGCCTAAAACAATGATTCGATAAAATGTGTGCAGTTCTACTGAGAGCAAATTAGAAGTCACAAGGGAATAAAAAGGCTTTGAAAAGATTTTCTACAATTCCCATACCCATCAAAGGCATGTACAGGCACAATTTATATTGGAAGTGGATTTCTATTTTAGGAAGAAAGCAAAGAGTGAATTCCTTAAGAATTGTTATTCCTCTTCTTTTTTTTCCTCAAAAATAAATCTAAAAGTGTTGCTGTGATGAAGTAATTTGGTGCATCTAATGCTGAAATTTAATCTAATGGAAGTTTAGCTTTCCTTAATGCTGTAATTTAAGATAGTGCAGTTGTTTTTAGAGTGTGGTTCCCTAATAAACAGCATCACCTGGGAACTTATTAGAAATACAAATTCTAGAGCCTCACCCTAGACTGACCCTATCTGAAACTCTGGGGCTGGAACATAGCAATTTGTGTTTAACCAGCTTTCCAGGCAATTCTGATACACATTGATTGAAGTTTGAGAACCACTTGGTTAGCAGTTCCTAAACTTGGTTGTGTGTCAGAATCCCCTGTGGAGCTTTAAAAATACTTCTTAGCCTGACCACAGAAAATTCTGATTCAGTAGGTCTGAGATGGAGCTAGGAACCTGTGTTTTCAAACCCAGATGACCTAGGTTTGGGAGCCATTGGTTAAAAATCATGATTAATTAAATTCAATCTAAGTTAATGGGTCCTTCTCCCTCCCTCTCTCCCTTCCTTCTGTTTCCTTCCTTCCAAAAATTCTCTTTCACTAGACTGACCTTTAGTTATTATTATTATTCTTATTTTTTGAGACAGAGTCTTGCTATGTTGCCCTGGGTAGAGTGCAGTGGAGTCATCATAGCTTACTGCAACCTCAAACTCCTGGGCTCAAGTGATCCTCCTGCCTCAGCTTCCCAAGTAGCTGGGACTACAGGTGTGCTCCACCATACTTGGCTAATTTTTTCTATTTTTGGTAGAGTAGGGGTTAGGCTTTTGCTCAGGATAGTGTCAAACTCCTTATCTCAAGCAATCCTCCTGCCTAGGCCTCCCAGAGAGCTAGTATTACAGGCATGAGCCACTACACCTGGCGTAGTTATTATTTTTTTTCCATCTCAGCATCTTCAAGGCCTAATACAGTGCCTGATATATATAAATCAATAAATATTGGCTGAATGAATGAATCTCATTGTAATATTTTGCTGTGTAGTTAGAGAATGGCCCTACTTTCATGTTCAATGCTATTTTCCTTTGCTTAAAGACTTTTATACCTGGACATATAACTGATATAAGATTCCCAACCTTCAGTTAATTGTCTTCTTTGTCTTTCTCAAATTCTGACTATCAAATTAGTAGTTCCCTGCATATTTCCATTATAATATACACTTTAAACATATCCCAAAGGAGAGGAAACATAAACTTTTTTTTTAAGGCTTCTGATCCAATCACCTCTGTAGTCTAGGATTGGACTAGTTGAGGCCACTCCACTCAAAGATGCATTCAAAATGACTTTCCTATTAGTACTATTTTGCTTTATTTTATCATTTTTCTTCATTTTAAACCTTTAGTTAATTTTATTTTTTATTAGATGTTTAAAGTCAATGTCAAATAACACTTAACATGCTAAGGAAAATAATAATAATAAAATAAACATCCATGTACTCAGCTTAAGAAAAAGGTCATTATCAGTATATTGAATAGTTTTAAAGTATCATTCTTGTCTGAATGTTTTCTTTTTTCCTTTTTTTTTCTGTGGTCCTATGCAGAATGGATGAATCTTTGTTTTAAACAATAGGATTTAAATTCATACACAGGCAAGCCTAAACAGTCCTCCTCTGCACATTATACCTGTATACATTTTTCTGTGCTGTCACTTACATATTTGAATGTACTGTTTTAAACTTCACAACAGGCAGTCTCCCCCAGGCTCCTCATCAAGTTCTGAAATCCTAACTTCATTACCTAATACAAGACTACAGATTATGTTAGTTGGTGGTTGGGAACAAAGTGTATATCATAAGAATAAGGCAAATGGGTATGTATACATTAGTTTGCTAAGTTTATTGCCACCGTCCAGCCCCTTATATTGTGATAGCAGCTATTGTTCAAATTGATTCGTGTATCTTCAGATCTTTTGTAGTACAAAGAAGCATTTCTAAAGGAACTTATCCACTGCTTTGCACATAGTAGGCACTCAGTATTTGTTGAATGAATTTCTAGCACTGTCCCTGGTATTTTTAGTCTGACTTTTAGAACTTCTTTATGTAATTGTTGGATCACTTTAATTGTAGGGCTCTATCAGACTGATGAAATGCTCTTGGAAGTAACTTCATCTGGAGAATGAAGTGACTTCACTGATACATTAAAAGCAACGACTGACACTGAATTAGGATTAAAATGCATTAGACTTCATTAAACATTTAAAATTGCATGTTATAACAGCCTTAAGCAAAACTAATAGAACACACAAAAATCCCTCATGCTGTTATCCTTAGTAGTTTACGTTGTGCTAGATACTTTTGCATATATCCACACATACAACTTTTATTTTGCTTTTAAACTTTGCATTATATATATATACACTTTCATATTATATGATGTTCATAATTGCCACTTAAATGGCTTGCATAAAAAACCATGCGGTAGATGTACTGTAATTCACCATTAAGCTGTTCCCTCATCCCCCTTTTTATTTATTTATTTATTTTGAAACAGAGTCTCGCTCTGTCGCCTGGGCTAGAGTGCAGTGGCATCATCATAGCTCATTGCATTTCACTCTGTCGCCTGGGCTAGAGTGCAGTGGCATCATCATAGCTCATTGCAATCTCGAACTCCTGGGCTCAAGTGATCCTTCCACCTGGGCCTCCCAGAATGCTAGGATTACAGGTGTGAGCCACCCAGGCAGGCCCCCCTTTTGTTATTAACCAAATTTTGCAAAGAATATCTTTTGTATTATTATTATTTATTTGTCAAGAATAAATTCCTAGCAGTGCAATCACAGGGTCAAAGGGTAAGGTACATTTTTTTTCATTTTCTGTTTTTTCCTCCTGCGATAACGAAATACAGTACTGTATGAAAAGCTTTTCATACATTGCTCTCCAAGGTTTATCTTGTTAATCCTTTAAAATACTAGTATCATCTCCTTATTCCTGCGCTATAGCTGAAAAGAGAGCCCGAGCAGGCGGGTAACCCGATCTCGTCCATCAGGTGAGTACAATACCAGGAGTAAAGCACTCCTGGGGATTTGCTGGAACCATCTGTGTGGGCGTGCTGTCTCTTCTCTCGCCCAAAAGACGCTCAATTCCCAGGGGGCAGCGGACTCGGTTCTAACCTTGCTCGCCACAGCCTCCCAGAGCGCCCTGCACGCACTGGGTGTTTAATAAATGCAGTCTGCCCTGCTCGGACAAAAGCTCTCCCTTGAATGGGCTGAACGCTGACCTCCAGCTGCCGCGGAGCTGCCCCCACTGCCCCCACCTTGTTCCTTTGCCCGCCCCCTCCTCAAGTTCTGCTCGGCACCCGCGCTGCAGCGCACACCTTCCCTGACGGCCGCTGCCCTGGCCGAGCCACGCCTCTCTCCCCGCGTCCCGGGCACCCGGCGCGCACCCGCTCGCCCGCCCGCAGGCCCCGCCCCGGGCCGCCGGCCCCGCCTCCCGCCTCCTCCCCGCCCCCCAGAGCAGACGAGTGGCGGCGGCGGCGGCGGCGGCCCCAGAACCCGGGTCCCTCAGACAAGAGGGCGGGTGGAGGAGGAAGCGGCCGAGCTCTGAGTCCCGCTCCGGCGCCGCCGAGCACCGCCTGCTTCAGCCGACCAGCCCCGTCGGCTCCCGGGTCTCGCGGAGCCGAGAGGAGGGAAAGGCCGCGGCGGCTGCGAGGAGGCGTCGGGGGCGCGGGCGGAGGCGGCGCGGCCGGCCGCGGCTGCCGCTTTGTTGTGCGGCCCGGGCCGAGGAAGGAGAAGTGGGAGGAGGGGGGAGCTCGGCCTCCCGCTCCCTCCGCGGCTCATGGCGACGACGCTCGGCACATCCGGGACCCTCCGGCCGTGGCGGCCGCGGCGCCGGCTGCTCGGGCCCCAGCCCCGGCCGCTGTGGTGACTCTGCCGCGCCTCGCCGTCGCCCCCGCCCCGCCCGCCGGCCCGGAGCCCCGCCGCCGCCGCCCCCTCCGCCTCCGCCGCCCCCGCCGCCGGGGACATGTCTAACCCCGGAGGCCGGAGGAACGGGCCCGTCAAGCTGCGCCTGACAGGTGAGGGGGCGCGGGCGGGCCGGGGCCGGGCAGCCGCGGGTGGGCGAGCCGGCGGGGGGTGCCTGTGGCCTTGGGAAGGGCCAGGGTCGCGATCAATGGTGAGTTGGGGTCGGGGGCGTGGGAAGGCCTTGTTCAGGGAGAGGAATTGGAAAACCACTCGCTCTGCTTTGGAAATTCTTTTTAAAAAGCCAGAGGTGACTCGGGGGTCTTTTGTGGAGGCAGGAGTACACCGGTTCGAATCGCAGGCGGATTTAAGGTCGGGAAGTCTTGGCGGAGGAGCCGGGCTGGCTCTTCCCAGGCCTCGGAGAGCAGCCCCTGGGCTGCTGCCCAGGTGGGATCGTGGAGGGGATGAAGGGCTCCCGTGGCGAGGATTATTGAATCCGGTTGCTGACTGCGCGCAGTAAACACTCCTTAAAGATGGAGCGCTTAACGGGAGGGTGTGTGTGTGTGTTCACGGGTTGTTAACTTGTACACCCGCTTATGCCCGCGTGCAAAAACCCTTACTCTCTGCCGCCGGCCACAGCAGCCAGCGCCACACACTTTAAACGCACGTCTTTGGGAGGAAAGGAGACTGAGGTTGACTTTTTCCGGTATGTCTGCCTGATCCGACGAGTCGAGCTCATCGTACACTGTGTTTTGGAAGTGTTTGATTGTAGGGTAGCATGTTTTGGGTTGTTCCTTGTAGGCCGCAGAACTTATGTCTCGCGTCTAAACTCTAGACCTGCTTTAAAAACACAACTTTTTTTTTGGGTACATTTCTAAGTATGTGCTCATACAAACTTTCAGGCGAACTTTCTCTCACTCTCCCCACTCTCCCCCTTCCCTTTTCTAAATGGAAAAGAATGTCCGGAGGGGTTGCCAGATAGAAGACTACTTACTAAGTGTTTATGATTCCAGGTGCATGAAATCTTTAACATTACAGGTACGTTTTGCTTGTAGTGCCATTTTTGGTATTTTTACATAGACATGTCACCCCCATTTTAGGAAGACTTAAATTTGGTTTGAAAAGTGTTACCGAAATCAGTGTCGTTATCCTAGTCTCACCATTTACCATTAATAAATAAATTGTCCACGTTTATCTTCGGATGAGTAGTAAGATGATTTTCCTTAGAGGGTGTGTGTGTGTGCCTGTGTATGATTAAATTGTAATTATGTTTGCCCACCCTAGACTTTGAGACTTATATGGACTAATTTTGTAGTTGAATGCTTGTGTCACATCCCAGTCCACTGGTTGAACTTTCTAGATAAAAATTTGCGGTGAATTTGGTATGTGAGAATTTAGCTTGGATGTATGTTGGCTGCAATTTAAAAAATATTACTTTCATGACAGTTTTGCTTTCCCTGAGGAAAATTGCAAAGAATCATTAACTGTGTGGTTCTTAATGGAAAACCTGGATTGGGGGATGCTTGCCTTCTCTCTGCCCCCCATTCAGTGTCCTTATGTTAGGGGAAGTCAGCGGAACCCTTATAAGGGATCCCTTATCTGTTGCTGTTCCTGTCTGGAGTCAATTCTCTATCAGTGATCATGGAAAGAACTTGTGATCCCAGGTGTGCAAAATGCATCAGAGATAGGCTGTTGCCATTTACTTCCCTCTAGGCTATATATTAATACGTATAGAGAAAATGACAGAGAAAACAGGAATTTTGATTTTCTGCAGATGAGTTTTGAGGTTTTTAGTATTATTCAATAGATCTTAAAGTGTTTATCTGTGGTTTCCTTACTGCATATGATACATTACAAAAATTTGTAAGAAAAGTTTGCTAGGAGGCAAGATTACACTTGTATTTTTAGGGGGAGAGGGAAAATTGAACTAAATTTATAGAGTTATTTTGTTTTAGATTTTTTTCTGAGGAATTTTAAATACCCTGTATCCCTTAATTGTAAAAACAGTTTGAGGTACTCTCAATTTTTAAAACCATTGGGAATTTGTCTCTGAATAATTTTCTTTTAAAATTTGACAAATATTAAAAACATCGTCCTCCCTCCTTTCGTTACATATAGTAGAATCTCTTCTGTTTTGCCAGGAAAGCTAACATATATTTTTTCGTTTTAGTTCATCATTTACAAATTAGATGGTATAGATTTTAACAAATAGATCTCAAGAGCTGGATTCAATTAGCAGCTTTTTAGGACATAAACATTAAAGGGTTAGATGGAAAAGATTGTTTTGACTGACTGGATAAATGACAGGGCTGTGTTTGATGTGCGTCCAGGAATTGGTCTGGAGCTGGTGCCCAACTTCTCAGTCCATCTTGAGAAGCCAAATAAAATATTTAACCTAGGCCTCATTTTGTTTAAAAAAAAAAAAGTTGATTCTTTGTTAAGACCTTAAGAAATGTTTGGCATACCTTTAGACTAAGTGTTTAACAGTTCATTTAGATCCGGGTTCCCTAATAGAGGAAAAAAAAATCACTTAAAAAAAAAAAAGACTAATCCCACAGTGAATTTTTATTTGGTTTACAATACACTTGGGCTATGAGATGTTTTTAAATTATTGTTCTTTGCTTTAAGTTAATACCATATTAGTACTTTATAAATTTAGAGTGCCTTTGATTCCAAGGTGCTTTGTGAACTGTAGTTACTCAGTTATATCCTTAGTGTGGAATTGCTCCTTTACTGAAAGGTGTAAACAATTCTTGCATGGTGACACACTCTCACTGAAGGAGAGGAAATATTAATATTTGAGCCATGAGATGTCTGCCCATAATAGATATTAGATTTTCCACATATTATTCCTAAAACCACAATCAGTCAACTCTTTGGTACTTGCTGATGCTAAGAAGGAGGGGCTAATTTAATCCCAAAATTGAGATTCCTCTGGCTATTGATGACTAAAATCCGAATTTGTCCATCAGGCTACTTCTGTTGTTCTTTGATACAGTAACACATGATCATTAAAATGGGCCGTATGCTAACACTAAACGCTATCAACTTCAATTAGTATTTCTAGAGCAAATAGATTATAAAGTGTATAATTTATATAGTGTTATACTTACATGACTGTCTGATATAGGCATTTCTCATAATGGTTTGAATAGAAAATATTCTTTATATTTGGTTGTAGTAAAAACTGGGGTAATTTTTTATACCATTATTGTTTTTGAAGACCAAAGGCTGGAAAAAGCAGTTTAGTGTAATTTCTAAATTTAAACTTTTTAGGTATGGAGAAATAACAGATTACTTCTCCAGAACATTTATTTCAGACCTTTTTGTAAATTCAGTGTTTTTGTATGCTGCTCCTCTTGTTATTAATTTACAAAACTTTTGGCAATAAGGAGGTTAACCTTGTCTATAACATAAGGAAATTTAACTTTAAAAATCTCACCTTAGCCTGGCATGGTGGTTCTTGCCTATAATCCCATTGCTTTGGGAGGCTAAAGCGGGAGGATTGCTTGAGCCCAGGAGTTGGAAGTTATAGTGAGCTATGACCGGGCCAGTGGAGCACTTCAGCCTGGGCGACAGAGGGAGACCCTGTCTTTTTAAAAAGAGCAAAAAGTGAAAAACCAAACTTACTTTAGAAATGTTAGTATCTTAATATTGTTTGACTGCATATTTTATTGATTCAAGGCTTTAAAAGTTAAAACTTGATTGTATCGTACAGGTTTCTAACTGTGAATGTGACTAAACACCATAATGACTTATTCTAGGGGTGTTAGTGATTTGAATGTCCCCAATTCATTTTATTTTCTTGGTTTTTGAGGAGGAAGCCAGTGTGGCTTAGCTCCTTCCTTTGTCTTAAATTCTCTCTTCTAGTCTAAGCCTCTTCAGACAGGCAGTAGAACATGCCTGGTAGGTTGATGTAGTTTGGTTTTCATGGTGAGTAAAGTGTGTTTGTGTTTTAATCATGGCTTTTACTTTTTTCTTGTTGGTTGAGCTATTAATATTACAGCATGCTAACATTCATTTAGCATATAAGTAGCATATTTGCATGTAACTCAATTTTAAGGGAAAATGAAGGGTCACACTTAGGCATGCAAAATTTTTGTTTTAGTCATTTTTGGTGAGTCTTAAAAGATGTAGTTTGTCCTCTTTTCAAATGGGCCATTCTTAGCAGAACTTGATGCTTTATTTATTATGATTCAGTATCAAGAATATAAATTATTGTGGTGTTGTACTATGCAGTGTGAGGATATCATTATGGCCTGTAGAGAGAATTATTTGACCCTGGCTAAATGGTAATAGGTTGCTTAACTTTGTTCTTACTGGTTTTTCTCTTTGTACTCATTTTTGGTTACTGTTACTTTCTCTAAGAATGCTGGACATTTGAAATATACTGTTGTAATCAGTACTGCTATGTAGTTCTGTAAGACTGACATATATTGAATGTTTACTAAGTGCCGGACACTGTGTTAAGTTTACATCTTTTATCACTTTTAGTTCTCACAGTAGCTGTATGAGGTAGGAGAAACTGAAACTTGAGGGATTAAGTACATATCACAACTCAAGTTGTCTGTCTAGAAAGCCTGTTACAAGCTTATTAGAATTTGTATGGAAAAATAAGTATATTCCATTCATTTGGAATTACCCTTGTGCCTAGCAATCCTTACTCATCTTTTAAGGCTCAACTCAAGGATTACCCTTATCCCTTGAACTTTCCCTGACCTGAATTGATCTCTCCTCTGTGACTGTTTAAGAGGCTCTTCTTCTAGTATCAGACCTAACTCACTGATAGGCATTTATTGTTTCTATGCTTTAAACTCCATGAAGGAAGGTTCCATGTGTCAGCATGGATTAAGACCTTTTGGGCATTTTATTGAATGCTGGAAAGATGTAAGTAGTTCTATGTATGTTTTTTTTTTTTAATTTTTAAGTTTTTTTCCCAGGAACTGGTGCCATAGTATACATGTGTTCTTTATGGCTAATGCACTGGGTTTGAGTGGCAAAAGATGAGGCTATAGACAGGGACCAGCCCAGTCAGGATTTTATTGTAGTTTGCCAGGATTTTTTTTTTTTTTTTTAGGGTAGTAGGAACCATTGAAATATTTTTAAGCTTTAATATATTTGCTGTTTAGAAAGAATCTGGGAGCAATATGGAGGATAAACTGGAATGGAGGGAGCTGTGAAGACTGGTTTTAGGATAACTGGTTAAGAGGATTCAATGGCAACCATTGTTCAGATTTTTTTCTTGCTTTAACGTTTACTTCCAAATTGTGTTATTACAAATACTGTAAACATCTTGGTGTAAATAACCTTTATTTTATTTTATTTTTCAAAGAGTCAGGGTCTTACTCTGTCGCCCAGGCTGGAGTGCAGTGACTCAGTTGTAGCTCACTGTAACCTCAAATTCCTGGGCTCAGGGGATCTTCCTGCCTCAGTCTCCTGAGTAGCTGGGACTACGGGACTACAGGCCTATGCCACCATGCCCAGCTTATTTTTTATTTTTTGTAGAGGTGGGGGTTTCACTATGTTGCTCTGGTTTGGTTTTCTTTTTGTTAAGGATTATTTTCTTAGGATGTTTCCATAGAAGTAGTGTTATTGAGTTCAAGTGTGTGGGTCTTTTTAAGGTTCTTAATTAATTTTTTCTTAGGCTGCTGCTTAAATGAGTTGCGCCTATTTAGAGTAGCAGTGGTAGTTTCTATTACAAACATTGTAATAGAAGTAGTAGTAGTTTCTATTACAAACATTGGCTCTTGTTTTTTCAATTCTTTGCTAATTTCATGGCATATACTATTCAAACATTTACTGGTGACGTTGAATATTTTCCTGTCTGTTTACTAATTACATTTCCCTTTATTGACTTGTTTGGCCTTCTCCTAGTTATCTTGTAGGGCCTTAGTGTTTTCCTCATTGATCTACCTGGGACTTGAAAATGTATTAATCTTTTGTTATATTTGCTACAAAGATTTCCATGGTCTATTATTTGTCTTTTAATTTGGATCATTTTTGGACATAGAGAAATATTTTAGAAGTCAAATCTGTCCAGTCTTTTTTTTTTTTGTTATTCCTATTCTATACTTAGGCCTTTTTCTTCAAGAAGCTTGGTAAATAAGTGCCTTTTATTTTAGTGTTTTTAAAAATGGTTTAAGAAACTACAGGTGTCCCAAAAGTTGCCATATATAGGGAAAATGGGAAATTGTAGCTAAATGTACCTTTATTTACAAAATATTCATTAGAAAATTTTGTAAGATATTTTCCTTTGTATGAAGAGTTTTGGAACACGCTGTGTTTCCCCCAAAATTGCTATTTAGCTGTTTCATCATTATTTATTAACCAATTCTTCCTTTCCACAGTGATACAGTATCTTTTCAGTTATGTTAAATTAGTTATAATAGAGTCAGATCCCTCTCTTGTTCAGTGTCATACTGTTTTCATTATTGTAGGTTTATAATTTAGTTTATTATTCTTATTGGACCTATCTTTTTTTGCTATTTTTTCTTCCACATAAATACTAAGCTGGTTAAGCTTAAAAAGAAATTTCACTGGTGTTATGATTAGAATTGCATTACTTTGGGAAAAGGAGACATTTAAATATATTTAGTTTTCTCACCTAGGATTATGCTATATTTTTACATTTAAGGTTTGGCCCATATTGCTCAGTATAGTTTTATAATTTTAATCTTATGTTTTAATTAATTTTAGCTCATTTGTATTTGTGGCATTTACATTGTATTTTGTAATCTTAGTTATTGCTTGTATTTAGGAATGCAGTTATATATTTTTGCTTGATTGAGCAATTTTGCTGAACACTGAGCCTATTTGTATTTTCATTTGATGCTAGTTTTATAGGTACCAGTATTTGGCGGTTTTTACAGTTGAATGTCAACATTTAAAAATTTTCTTTTAGATTTTCCCACCAACATATAAATACTTGAACAAAGCACGGAATTTTGTTTTAGGATGGCTTTTGAAGGCATTGACTCCTTTTTTACAAAACACATTTGATATTGTATTAAAAAGTATCAAAACATATCTTAAGGCTGGGCAGGTATGGTGGCTCACGCCTATAATACTAGCACTCTGGGAGGCCAGTGCAGGAGGATGGCTTGAGGTCAGGAGTTCGAGCCCAGCCTGAGCAAGGAGACCCCATCTCTACCAAAAATTAAAAAAATTAGCAGGGTGTGGTGGTGTGCACCTGTAGTCCCAGCTAGTCAGAAGGCTGAGACAGGAGGATCACTTACTTGAACACAGGAGTTTGAGGTTGTGGTGAGCTATGATGACACCACTGCACTCTAGCTAGGGCGGCAGAGTGAGACTCTGTCTCAAAAACAAAACAAATCTTAAGTTTGGTGGTTTGGTTTTATATTAAAAATTGACAGTAGGCATAAAGCTTAAATTTTAAGATAAATCTTGATGTTTCATTTTTAGGTAGGAATTACTACACAGGTGCACAAAGGGCATTTCTTTCCTAAAAGTTTCCTCATGCCCTTTCATAGCCAGTCATTGTCTTCTCCCGTCCCCAGAACTTGTTAACCACTGATCTGCTTTCTGTTGCTGTAATTTTGCCTTTTGTAGAATTTTGTATAAATGAAATCATATAGTCCTTACTCTTCTGGGTCAGGCTTCTTTCTCTTAGCATAATGCTTTTGAGATCCATCCATGTTGGGTATCCTGTACTTTGTTCCTTTTTATTACTGAAGACTATTGCAGTGCATGCCAATTTGTTTATTCATAGATATCCACAGACATTTGTGTTTTCTAGTTTTTGGCCAGTATGAACAAAGCTGCTATGAAAATTTGAGTACATGGTTCTTTGTGAACATGTTTTTCTCTCCTTTGGATAAATCAGTGGGATTGTTGGGTCATACAGTAAATATGTGTTTTAACTTTTTAAATATCTGCTAAACTGTTTCCAAGTTGTATCATTTTGCATTTCTACCAGTAATGTAGGAGGGTTCTAGTTGCTTCCTGTCCTAGCCAGCACTTGAGATTATCTTTGATTTTAGCCATTCTAATTGGTATGTACAGATATTTAATTGTATTTTAATTTTCACTTCCTTCATGGGCTTATTTGTTCATGTAATCTTTGAATATCTGTTCAAATCTTTTGCTCATAGTTTTAAAATTGGATTGTTTTCTTGGGTTTTGAGAATTCTTTGTGTATTCTGAATACAAGTCCTTTATCAGATATGTTTTGCAAATATTTTCTTCTAGGCTATAGCTTTTTTTTCTCCCCAGTGATGTCTCAAAGAAGAATTTTTGAAGGTTGATAAAGCCCTGTTTATCAATTTTTTCTTTTATGGTTCATGCTTTTTGGGTTCTAAGAAATATTTTTCTAACCATGGTTCTAAAGATTTTTCTCCTATGTTTCCTTCTGCACTATTTATTATTTTAACTCTTACATTAAGTCTGTGATCCTTTTGAAATTAATTTTTTAATATCGTGTGAGAAGTAAGGGTCTAGTTCCCCCTCTCCCCCAAGGGTATTCAGTTTTCCCTATTTGATGAAAATACTCTTGTTTCCTCTACTGAATTGTCTTGGCGGTTTGGTTGAAAATTGATTGACAATATAGTTCTGTTTCTGGACTCTATTCTGTTTCCTTTATTTATAATTCTGTCCTTTATGACTACTACACTGTTTTCATTACTGTAGCTTTAAAATCTTATGGTTTCAAACATTGATAAAAAGCTTTTCATAAATATTTTATTACAATAATAGTAATAATTGAGTCTTTGATTTATGATCTTGCAATGCTTTAGGCCATTATTTCATTTATTCGGCCAAGAAATATTTATTGTTTTTGACCTGTGTGAGACATTGATAATTTTTATTATGTAGTACCATGAATGGAGATACAAGAAATGAGAGTAAGCCTAGATTGGGGCCTACATTTTTCTTTTCAAAATTTTTATTATGGACCTTATATTTTAAAATTATTTTTTCATCTCATTGATGAACGAGGATTGCAATAAGCATGACTTACCAAAGTTTGCCTATCTACCAGCTATCTCCCCCAAATCATTTTTGGGAAAAGGTGGGACATAAAGAATAAACTTACCTAAACTGTGACCATGGAGAAGAAAGGATATAATTGTTATGTTAAATGTGGGTCGGATTATGAGTATTTGTTTCATTTGTATTATGAATGTGTATTTTTTTTCTACAAGACAAAAGAAATAAACTTAATTTTATTAAAATCTAAGCAGACTTTTTTTTGACCACAGTACATTCCTAGGAACTGTCACAAAGCGGAAATCCATAAGATGTTATTTTCTGTTTAAGATATATTTGGTAATTTTATGGGAGGCAGACAGAATGTTGTAGAAAGAATATAGAACTTGGAGGCAGAAAATTTGGGTTCAGACCCTAGTTATGCCACTTATAAGCTCTGTGCCCTGAAGCAAATCACTTATTTTCTCTGTGCTTGTGCCTTTAGTTATAAATGCAAACTTAAAATGACAGTGTTATTTATTTTAGGAATCTACTGGACAAGAAATAATGTATGTTAAAAATACTGTTCAAACTGTAATGTTTTATGTAAATATATTTTGTCACTTTTGACCAAAGATTGTGTTTTAAATAAGTTAGTCAAAACCAATTACATGCTACATTTTATAGGAGCAGGTACAACATTACAAATAATTAATACGGATATTTATTTAAACAAGATCATGTCTTTTAAAAAGGCATAAATGTTTCATATACCTTGGAGTACCAGTGTATCATAATGTGTTCATATAGTGAGTAAAATATAATTAGCTACTTTGTTAAAATTTCTATCTTGGCCAGATGCGGTGGCTCACACCTGTGATCCTAGCACTTTGGGAGGCCGAGGCAGGAGAATTGCTTCAGGCTAGGAGTTTGAGACTAGCCTGAGCAACATAGCAAGACCCTGTCTCTACAGAAAATAAAAAAATTACTCCAGCATGGTGGCACAAGCCTGTAGTCCCAGCTACTCAGGAGGCTGAGGCAAAAGAATTGCTTGAGCCCAGGAGTTTGAGGTTGGCAGTGAGCTGGGTGCATTGTACTCTAGCCTGGATAACAGAGTGAGCTCTGTCTAAGAAAAACCAAAAAAACTGTTTTAAAATCTTGAAGTAGTATAGCAGATATTTAAACAATTAACTCTACTTCTCTGTTCTTTCCCTCCCCAATTTTTTGGTAAGAAGTAGAAAATCTTTGGAGAATAGTTTGGATGGCTCAGGATTTGGGGAATGGGAGAGATGTTTGGAGGAAGTGTTTATGACTTGATAAATTTCCGTGTAGCATGCTGGCACTTTCAGAAATAGCCTGTAGCTTCACCTCCTGCCAGTAGATGGGGATATTTCTGCACTGGTACATGTCACGAGTGAGTAAAGGCCTGTAAAACTGAAGCCCAAAGTTTAAATAAGTATAGTTGGAATAAATAGAGTTGAAGTAGAAACTGAAAGGTGACTCCAGCTTCTAATGAAAATCCGTATTTTAGTACAAGCTTTCTTTTTTTCTTTTTTTTTTTCCTTTTTTTTTTTTTTTTGAGACAGAGTCTCGCTCTGTTGCCCGGACTAGAGTTCCCTGGCGACAGCCTAGCTCACAGCAACCTCAAACTCCTGGGCTCAAGTAATCCTCCTGCCTCAGCCTCCCAAGTAGCTGGGACTACAGGCATGTGCCACCATGCCCGGCTAATTTTTTCTTTACATTTTTAGTTGTCCAGTTAATTTCTTTCTATTTTTTAGTAGAGATGGAGTCTCGCTCCTGCTAAGGCTGGTCTCGAACTCCTGACCTCAAGCCATCCTCTGGCCTCTGCCTCCCAGAATGCTGGGATTACAGGCATGAGCCACCACTCCTGGCCAGTACAGGCTTTCTTGCGTAAATTTTTTAAATGCTACACATTATAGGAGCAGATACAAAAATTCTCCTTGTTAGAATTGTAAACGTTAATTAGTCCTACTGTTATTTTTTTATGATCTTATATCATCAGGCTTTAAATATAACTTTCCTCCTTCAGTCAAGAAGAAAACTTATTGTTTGGTTAGATTACTCAGAACCATGTTAATCCAACACCATAAATGAACTTTTTCACAACTGAACTTTGGGAATTTTGTAAAGAAAGAATTTTGTAAAGAAGAATGGAAAAAATCTTTTTTAAATTTAAGAAAAATAAAGTGGCATTTGATGCATTCAAAATAGCATCTCTAAAACAGTATTGGATACATAGTATATCCTCCAAATATTCGTGAATTAATGATGAAATTGGAAAAAAGCTTTCATAGTCATAAGGACCTCATTTGAAACAAATAATAGGATCTCTGTGATACCATTATTGAATTAACTTACATTTATACCTTAATTTTTTTTTTTTTTTTTTTTTTAAGACAGAGTCTCACTCTGTTGCCCAGGCTAGAGTGGCGTGGCGTGAGCCTAACTCACAGCAACCTCAAACTCCTGGGCTCAAGCCATCCTCCTGCCTCAGCCTCCCGAGTAGCTGGGACTACAGGCATGCGCTGCCATGCCTGGCTAATTTTTTCTGTATATTTTTAGTTGTCCAGATAATTTCTTTCTATTTTTTAGTAGAGATGGGGTCTCGCTCTTGCTCAGGCTGGTCTTGAACTCCTGACCTGGAGTGATCCTCCTGTCTTGGCCTCCCAGAATGCTAGGATTACAGGCATGAGCCACCGTGCCCGGCCTATACCTTAAGAATTTTAACAACATTAAGCTATAAAGTTATAGGACTGAGTTGTTCATTTATTAATATTTGACTTGATGGATAGAATTCTTTTACCATACTCTGCAAATTTTGCTTCTTAATAAAATAAAGATCAAATGATACTCACTGGAAAAAAATCTGTTTTTGTAATATCACGTAAGAAAAGTCACATATATAAGCAGTATGTTAATGTTAGGAGGATAATTTAATATATTTTCAGAGCTCTGTGGTTTTAAAGTGCACTAATTTATTTATTATGTCATTTAATTACTGTTGAGATCCTGTCTTTATAGATATTTTGAACCAGTATATCAATAAAATGAGCACCTTTTATCTGATAGTGTGTTTCCTAAATCTTATGAAGAGAATTGTAATAGATTTTTGAGGGAACCATTGGTACAGCTATACCAGTTCTTTAGAAATAATGATAGATGTACCCAAAAGTTCTTTGTAATAAAATTTGAATCTGTATATATCAATATTTTAGTTTTCTATTTCCTAAGTTTTTTCTGTTTTATTTTAGCTTAGATAGGAAACCAATCTTTTTACTACTTTAAAATGGAGTTGGTGGTGATATTTCAAGTTTCTTCTGATTTCCAGTTTAGTTAACCTTTAAATATGTTTTTCCTAGCTTGAAAGAAGACTTGGAATGATGGTGAAGTTTGTTCATATTTACATATTCATTCAGTAGACAGTTGCTGAAAGTCTTACATGCACCTAACACTGAGGTGTAGGCTCTAGTATTTCTAGACGAGGTTAGGACCCTGATCCAGTTTTCAGGGCGCTTGCAGTGTAAACAAACAGACAAGACTATACTTGAGGGATGACATAACCACATAGTCAGTGCTAGAGTTAGTGGTACATGCAATGAGGGTGAAATAGAAGAATGAAAGCCCCTGGATATTTTTAAGGGGGCTCAATTTCCAAATTATAAAATTGATCAGTCTTTCATATTTTCTACCTTCCACTTTATAAAATGAAAGGTACACCACTCAGCCATCCCAAATTAGTACATTGTCCTGTGGTAAGAGACCACCAAAGAGACAAATGAGAATATTGGTGAGGTTGCTGTGAAAACAGTGATGTCAATGACTGGGTAACATCTTTTCACAGGTCAGATGGTTTCCATTCTTCCATTTTCAACAAAATTAAAGGACTTGATCAAGTTTTAGCTGATCATTAAAAATTATTTTCATAAAAAATAAGCCAAAGGCTGTTATTTACCAGGAAGATTTTAAAAAATTACAGATTTTTATTTTTTTGGCATATAACTCAAAGAATTAAAATAATTTAATGGCATTGCTATAACGAAACTCCTGTCATTCCCATCTACTTACTTATGTAAGTTTTCTTAGCACTCATATTTATAGAAATGAGAAGTAGGAATAGAACTTATGCTGTACCATTACTCATTCTAGCATAGTATTCACTAATAGATACATGAACTAATTGAAAATAAGAAAACCCCATATATCTCATTGAGAGATGCATTTCCAGTTCTTCTCCTCCCTCTCCTCTTCTTTTTTTTGAATAATTGGTTTGTTTATCAGAATCCAGAAGAGGTCTGTACATTGTATTTGGTTGGTATGTCTTTTAAGTAAGTCTCTTTTACACTATAGCCTTTCCCGGCTTTTTTCTCTGAATTTTCATTATTTTTTTCAAATTTATTTATTATAGAAACCAGGCCTACTAAATACCTTCAGTGTCTAAAAACTCATTATGATTTGGCCCTAGCCTTCCCATCATACCACTGTGTTCCACCACTCTGAACTCATCTTTTCTTAAATTTCACATTGTATCTTCAAGATTTTGATAGTGCTATTTCCTTAGGCTCTGTTACCTTTCTTCTCTACCTAGTTTTCCTGCCTAATCTACTGAGCTTTTAACATGTAGCTGAAGCGTTATCTCTCTGAGAAGTCTTCCCAGACTTCCCCAGGCTGAGTTAGATGTCCCTCTCTATGACTTAGTTAATATCCTAGTAGGAAACAAGTAACACTGTCACCTTAGGTGAGAGAGGGTAATGAAGGGACTACTTACAATGGTATGAGAAGGGTAAGGGAATCCAGCCAGGAATAGTGCAGAACCTAGGAACTAGCAGTGACGGGAAGTTGCACAATCTTTGAGGCCAGCAAGAGATCAAAGGGGGAGAGAGTAGTTATGGGAGCCCAGAGAGAGAGACCCTTGCTGTTGCTTCTCATTAACTGAACCCAATTTAAAGCCAGAGGGAAGGGAACTTGATTTATGTAGTTCATAAACGCAGCCTCCTAGGGCATACAGGGTAAAGGGTGGAGAATGGATCTGGAGGAAACATCTAGCACACCCTATTTATCCTCCGATAGCACTTTAGCATACTTCTTATTGTATTATTTATCATATTGACTTAAAATTCAAAATTATTTGCATTGGTGTTTCTCCCGTAGCACTGTGAACTCCTTTGTAGCTACAGACTATCTCTTATTCACATTTATGTGAATAGATTCTTGTTTTAGAAAGGATAAGAAACATAACTTAAAATGTCTGTCCTTCTTAGTGGTGATATGGCGATTCTTGGTTCAACAGAGTAAATGTAATAATTTTTGGTTTGTTTGGCAGTTTTGATGCTTCTGCAATAAATGGCTCACTCATTTTGGTTCGAGAGAGGCCAGGGGCCGGGCGCTCACGCCTATAATCCTAGCACTCTGGGAGGCCGAGGTGGGTGGATCATTTGAGCTCAGGAGTTCGAGACCAGCCTGAGCAAGAGTAGGACCCTATCTCTACTAAAAATAGAAAGAAATTAGCTGAACAACGAAAAATATATAGAAAAAGTTAGCCGGGCATGGTGGCGCATGCCTGTAGTCCCAGCTACTCGGGAGGCTGAGGCAGAAGGATTGCTTGAGCCCAGGAGTTTGAGGTTGCTGTGAGCTAAGCTGATGCCACAGCACTCTAGCCTGGGCAACAGAGTGAGACACTGTCTCAAAAAAAAAAAAAAAAAAGATAGGCCAGGGATTAATATAGGCCATGATAGATAACTACTGTACTTAGAAGGATTGTAATGCAAGGCTCTCAGTTGACTACTCAGTGGCCTGGTAAGTATATTTATCTTGCTGCAGAAGAATCATGGTGTAGGGAAAGAATCTGTAGAGGTTATAAGGCCAGTTGTGTTAACTTTGGGAAGAATGGGCCATATTTTCTATGAGTTCTTACCTAGCTTTTTCAAATCCCTTAAATATATGAAAGCTGGTCTCTATCTGGAAAATCTACCTGTGTTGCTTAGCCAAAAAAATTCTTCTTCTTCCCCCAGTTATTTGAATGAATTATCATATATTTGCCATAAAGGCTTATTAGAATTGCTGCATAAAAAATAAGTTCAAAACTTAGAGGCTGAAATAAAACCCCAATAATGTTGTATCTCACAGTTTCTGTGGATCGGGAGTTTGGCAAGGGGGCTCAATTGGGTTATTTGGGCCCAACGTCTCTCATGTGTTTGTTCAGATGGAGCTCTGGAATAGCTGGAGGCTGGCTTGGGATTTCTCTCTGTTCAGGTGGTGTCAGAGCCTCCACGTGTATCTGCATGGGCTAGTTTATGACATGACTGGCTCAGGACATCAGGAATTGTCCAAGGAACAAGGTGAAAGTTGCATCTCCTTTTTGGACTTAGTGTAGGAAGTCCTTGTTGCATTATGTTGGTTATAAGCAAGTTATTTAATAGTTAGAAGCTCTTCTAGATTCAAGGAGAGGGAATTTAAACACCCACCTCTTGATGGAAGAAGTGTCAAAGAATTTGCACTCATTTAAAAAAAATTATTACAGGTGGTAGTGGTAGCAGTGGTAGCTGCTGCTGCTGCTGCTTTTTGTTTTGGACTATTTATTCTTTGGTACACTAATAGATATCATTTTCAGCTTTTAAAAAATTTATTTTTTAGGAATTTGGAGGAAAGAGACTTTATTCCAGAGAATGGTTTGCAAACCAGGTAGATGGAACTGGTATAAAGCAAAGGTGCACTCCCATTTTTAAACTTTTATAATTTAGTTATTTTATGTTGTACCTTTGAGTTTCTGGCAATTTTATTATAGAGTACTTAACAAATGGCATAAAAATTTTCAGTAGCCTCTAGAAGAGATGATAGTTTTTTCATAAAGTATAAATATACATAAATTATTTTAGTAAAGGATTAAAAAGATAATACTCGTAAAAAGAAAGATAGCAGACACTATTTGAATAATATAATTTTATGCAAATATCTGACTTTAATTCTCTGGAATGGTTTTTATATTGAAAAAATACTATAATTCAGAGTTAAGAATCAAAGAATGTTAATGCTCCCCTATAGGGGCTGCATTGTTTTCCTTTTCTTTAACCCTTCTACAGTCCATTCTCCACAGCATCTTCATAAATTAAAAACAAAAGTCAATTGAATGATTTTACTCCCCTGCTTTAATCCTGCTTTCCATTATACTTTGAATGAAATAGACATTATTTACCCAAGACCTTACATAACCTAGTCCTTGTTCACTGGTCTTTCCTTTGCTCATTATGCTTTAGTCACATTAATTTTCTTTTAATTTCTCAAAAAGGGCCAGTCTCTTTCCCACCTCTGGCCTCTACACACACACACACACACACACACACACACACACACACACACACACACACACACACACACACGCGCGCGCGCGCTCTCTCTCTCTCTCTCTCTGTGTCTCTCTCTCTCTCACAGCCACTGTAGTAAATAGTTCAGCAGTTCCTCAAAAAGTTAAACAGAGTCACTGTATGACTCACCAATTCCTCTTCCAGATATATATGTAAGAGAATTGAAAATGTGTTTACACAAAAACTTGTACATAGTAGCGTTATTCATAATAGCCAACTGTCTATCAACTGATGAGTGGATAAACAAAGTATGCTATATCTATACAATGAAGCATTCAGCTATAAAAGGGAATATAGTACTCATTTATGCTATAGCATGGATGAACCTCAAAAAATTAGTAGATTCAAAGAAGCTAGATACAAAAGGCCACATATTGTATGATTCCACCTGGCAAGTCCATAGAGACAGAGAGTAAATTCATGATTGCCAAGGAACAGGAGGAGGGAGAATTGGGAGTGACTGCTAACAGGTATGAGTTCTTTTTTCAGGGGGTGATGGAAATGTTCTGGAATTAATGGTGATGGTTATACAGCACTGTGTGAATATATTAACCATTGAATTATACAGTTTAAAATGGTGAATTTTATGTTATATGACTTTTATCTCAAGGAAACAAATTGCAGACAAATCTGTCGTAACAAAAACATTTTTCTGGTTTTATGTTTGTGTTTTTTGTCAGCTTGTTAAAATGTATGATTTATTTTCTCATTCTAAATTGAATATTGGTTCTCATACCTAATTCTGTATTACTGTTAAAGCGGGGCCCCCAAACTATAAACTCCAGGCTACAAAATCTGAATGTGCCCCAGGATATATATTAGCATCAGATAAAAATTGTTCAAGAGCTGTGCCATCTTTTTAAGCATGGAGGATTGAACAAACATGTTTGTTTCTGCTATGTCCCAAAACCCCATTCAAGGAGAGTAAAGGGATTAAAAATAGCATACACCTATAAGAGCAGAAAGAACAGAAGACAGCAAATAAGTGATGTCAAAAAAAAAAAAAAAAAGAAGAAAGGTGGTTGGAGTGGTTTCTGTAGCTGAGAAAGTGGAATGTAAAGTATCTGCTTTATATATATTAATACAAAGGGGTATACCAAGTCCTTGCAGGATTCTGGCCTATTTTTATCACAGATCTCTAAAAAGACTCAGGAATTCGCCGGGCGCGGTGGCTCACGCCTATAATCCCAGCTCTCTGGGAGGCCGAGGCGGTGGATCGCTCGAGGTCGGGAGTTCGAGACCAGCCTGAGCGAGACCCTGTCTCTACTAAAAATAGAAATAAATTATCTGGACAACTAAAAAAATATATATAGAAAAAATTAGCCGGGCATGGTGGCGCATGCCTGTAGTCCCAGCTACTCGGGAGGCTGAGGCAGTAGGATCGCTTAAGCCCAGGAGTTTGAGGTTGCTGTGAGCTAGGCTGACGCCACGGCACTCACTCTAGCCTGGGCAACAAAGTGAGACTCTGTCTCAAAAAAAAAAAAAAAAAAAAAAAAGACTCAGGAATTGAAGGCACCAGATATCTTTGAGGGTGCAGGTGAGATGTGAGGCTGAAAATGGAAAATGGTTTCATGCTTGTTCTATACACACCATAGCCTGGGCTGGCAGGTGACTATTCTTCCCTTGCTCTCTCAAAAAGTTAAAGATTTATCTTGTGGAGAAAGTTAACCAAACTGGCTCCAGGCCCAGGGGTACCTGGAACTGTAGAAGATGGTGGAAAAACGCCCACCTGAAAATGGGACTGGCTACATCTAAATGGGGAGAAGCCCTCTCACACTGGTCAGATCCAAGAACACTAGCAATAAATTATGTCTTTTCTTCTTTTTAAAGAAGTATTTTCTGGAAAAAATTGGACAGCTGTAGAGAAAACATTTATAAATACTGATATTTGGAGTCTCCCAGTGAAACAACCAGGTCACCCTGCCAGACATTCTACAGTGAAAGCCGTCAGTTGCCAAGTGGGGAGGGGAGGGGCTTGCCACTCACTTGTTATATTTTTTACTTTCACATTAAGAATTGAAAATGGCACTGCCTTAACAGAATACCAGAAGTGAGAATACAGTGGAGCATGCCCTCAAAATTCTGAGGAAAGATGATTGCTAGCCTAGAACCCAGCCATATGCTCAATCAAGTGTGAAGGCAAAATAAAGTAATATCTTTATTTACTGTTTCAGGATCTTATAGTCTGAATGTCAGTTTGAATGCATTTTAGTATTGCAGCCTTAGTAATGTAGGAAATTGGATTGAGCACCCATACATACTCTCAAGCTTTTAGTTAATTTTGGAGATAAAGCTTAAGGGCTATACTTTTCTGTGACATGTCCCTTGAGCAACTACTGAGCTTAATGCTGTGTCTTGTCTATTTTACTAGGCTGAAACCTACTTGAGGGCAGGGATTTAGCTTATGTAATTTGTATAAGCATATAAGAGAATTCAAAGAATTATTTATTAAATGATGAAGCCTAAGGCCGGGTGTGGTGGCTCATGCCTGTAATCTTAGCATTCTGGGAGGCCAAGGCAGGAGGATCACCTGAACTCAGGACTTCAAGTCCAGCCTGAGCAAGAGCAAAACCCCATTTCTACAAAAAAAACCCTGAGTTCGAATCTGTTAGGATATATTCCAAAAGTTGAAATGATTGTCAGTTTTGTAACACTTTAAAAAAAAAAAACCTGATTACAGGCCAGGTACAGTGACTTATGCCCATAATCCTGGCACTTTGCCAGGCTGAGGCAGGAGGATTGCTTGAGGCCAGGAGTTCGAGACCAGCCTGAGCAAGAGTGAGACCTATCTCTATAAAAATATAGAAAAATTAGCTGGGCATGGTGGCCACACACCTGTAGTCCCAGCTACTTGGGAGGCTGAGGCAGGAGAATTTCTTGAGCCCAGGAGTTTGAGGTTGCAGTGAGCTATGATGGTGCCATTGCACTCTAGCCTAAGTGACAGCAGAACAAGAAAGGGGGAAGGCTGGGGGGGGGAAACAAAAACAAAACAAAAGAAAACAAAACCTGATTACAAAATAATACTTACCTACATTTCAGAAATTTTGAAAATTACCATAAAGTACTAGAAAAATAAATCGTCACCTGGTGAGCACGTTACATTTTGGAATATATTGGAGCATTCTCTTTTTTTTTAAGTTGATGTCCCAGGGATATACTTTAGTAGGGAAATTACTTTCTTTTTCTAAGTTTAAAAATAGATATAAATTGATTTGTATTCAAGGAATTGTTTTGAAAATTTTAAGCTTTGCTACACAGTGGTGGGGTCGAGAGATCAGTGTTGCATTGGGGTAGTGTTATTTGGCTTGAACTATGAAGAACAAGACTTGGGACTTGTGATATTGTGATTGATTTGAAGTGATGTGAAGAAACAAGTTGTTACCCAGTTTTTATATCTTCTGTACATAATTTTAAAAGTTTTAAGAAATTGAATAAGTGTATATGCATGGCAAATTTAGCTTGTACAAAAAAGATGGTACAGGAAGATTAATTTTTGTTAGTTCCCTAGTTTCTTATTGTTCCCTACTCAGTTATCAGTTTCTCCTACTTTGTATTAGGTTATTAAATATGAAATGTCTGATTTCTAATCAAAAGTTTATTATATCCCAAACAAGCAGCAGTACAATTAATCCAAGTACATGCCTAAATCATCGATACAGTTTTGCTATCTTAATGGTAGCTTGCTTATGCCAGCAGCGTAGAAGCCTGGAGAGTGAGTGGTGATGAAATCGCAAAAGACATTTTCCACAGCTTGTTGAGAATTGAATATTTTTCCTTGCAAGAAGTCATCCAAACCCTGGCAGAAGTGGTAGTTGGTGCAAGGTCTGATGAATATGGTGGGCAACAGTTTCCAAGTCTGGCCTCTGTAGGTTTGAGCAGCATTGTTTTTTGCAACATGTGGTCTTGAAAGAGGATTAGCCTGTTTCTATTGACCAGTCTGAGCTGCTTAATTGCAAGCATCCTCCGCGTTTCATCCAATTGGTTGCAGTAGACATCCTTTGTAATTGACCAGGTTTCACAAAGCTGTAGTGGATAATACCAGTGCTAGACCACCAAATAGACACCATTAGCTTTTTTAGATGAACATTTGGTTTTGGACTGTGTTTTGGCACTTCATCTTTATCCAACCATTGTGCTGACTGCTTGCAATTGTCAAAAAGAATCTATTTTTCAGCACACATAACAATATGGTGTAGAAATGGTTCACCTTTATGTTGTGACAGCAAAGAAAGGGAAGCTTCGAGACAGTTTCTCTTCTGACTCTGGTTTAATTCATGCGTTACCCATTTATCCAGCTTCTTTACCTTGCCCGTTTGTTTCAAATGGTCCAATATTGTTGGAATAGTAATGTCATACCTTGCTGCTAATTCATGTGTAGGTTGAGATGGATTTGCTTCTACTACAGTGCTCAGCTCATCATTATCCATCTTGGTCTCAGGTTACCCACATGGCTCACTTTCAACATTAAAATCACCAGAATGGAACTTCTCAAACCATTGACATACTGTGTGTTCATTAGCCACATCCTTCCCAAACACTTCGATGATATTTTGAGCTGTCTACACTGCATTGATTCCATGATGGAACTCATATTCAAAAATAACATGAATTTTTGACTTATCCATGTTTTCACAAAAATTGCTCAAAAAAAAATTGTGAAAGAGAATCGCAAGCCAAAATGTGCATTTGAAAGACTGAGGATGTACTTTCACAATAGGAAAAAAAAAAAACCCAAGAAGTGTCAAAGTGAAATGTCAGAGATATCAGTTGTCAAACTTAGTACTTAGGAAATTAGACATTTCATACTTAATGACCTAGTAAATTGCCAACTGCTTACGTAGGGGATACTTATGATTTTTGCCTGCCTATCCATTCCCTCCTCTTGTAACTTTTATTCTACCTTTGGCGAACCTCTCCTACCCCACTCTCAGTCCAAATAATTCCAGTGGTCTAAACTCATCCACTGGACTCAAACTGTTCTACAGGTGGAGAGAGAAGCGGGAGCAAAATCAGAAGATACAAAGTACTAAGTTATGTGTGGGGAGGGGAAGAAAAGGAACACTTGAAGTCAAACTTGATTTAAATTATAGGCTAAGGCATCTGTATTTTATCCAGTAGGATGTCAGGAGTTAGCATAACATTTCCAAGCATATAGGAGGAACCTTGAATTGTAATTGATTCACCATTCTTCCCAGCCCATTTAATTATCAAGCCCTACTCTCTCCTTTGAAATCTGTCGACTCATCCCTTCTTTTTCCATTCTTACTCATTCCATTACCATAATTCAGTCCTTTTGACATCAGACTGAGATTGTTGCCATAGTTAACAAACACACAGTTTTCCTGCTTGGAGTCTTTTCTCCTGTAGCCCATTCTGGACAGCACTATCAGGTTATTTTACTTAGATCATCACTTTGATTGTTTTTCTCCTGCTTGGGAACCTTTAGTAGCTAGCTCCTTGTTGTTGACAGGATCTGACCCAGGCTCCTTCGCCTGTCATTCAAGCCATTCCAAAAATTAACCCCAGTCTACTCTGTAAGCCTGTTTCTTTGTAACCTTGAAAATACTGAGTTTTAACAGATCTTTTTAGTTTTTGCCAATTTGGTGGGTTAAAAATGTTACCATGATGTTTAATTTCTTTGATTCATAGTGTGGTAATCATATTTTTATATTTTTATTTGCCATTTCTACCGTGAATTCCATGTTTTTATTGTTTTAACCATTTTTCTATTCTGTTTGGTTCCCCCCCCACCAATTGTAGAAGCTTTTTATATATTCTGGATTTTAATCCTTCACTATACTCTATATTTATTTTGTCTCTGTCATTTCTCTTTTAACTTGGTTTATGGTATCTTTGGCCATACAGAAGTTTTTAAATGGTTAATTACTATGGGATTCAAATTTAATATTGGGTAAAGATCATATATGACATTGTAGAATTGGCATTATTATGCTAGGTTTTAACTTTTTAAGAAAAGCTTGATAAATCTTAACTGATTGTAGTTTCATTTACTTGCCATTACTATGACACTGACTTTAAAAAACCATCCTTCTAAGTAAAACAGGCTTCCTTTTTTTCCCTTAATTTTAAATTATAAGGACAGTTATTAAATAGTTGGATTATGTCATAGGATATTGAAATGATTCAATTTTTTAAAGGGCAGTAGCTTCTATAGTATAGTTTCTTTTTTTTAAAATTTATTTATTTTTTATTTCAGGATATTATGAGGGTACAAACGTTTTGGTTACATTTTATGTCTTTGCCTCACCCAAGCAAGCATTAGAGGCATGCCCTTCCCCTCTGCAATGCTCACCGTGTCCATTAGTTGTGAGTTTACCCCTCCAATCCCCTAATCCCTGGAGAATATTAATAGTATAGTTTTTTTAAAGTGATTTTTTTCCATATAGTTGATTTCATTTAGAATTGTTACATTTTTTGAAACATGAAAGCCTAGAAAACCTGTTTATTTTCTGTGAAAAAATAGGAATAGGAAAATAAAACTTTGTATCACATTGGGCTGAAGGGTCTTTTCTGATGTTTTAATAAGCGCATAGTTATGCTACTTGAACAAGAGGTTCTGAACATGTATAAATAGAATGTAGAGTGTCTCTTCAACAATTTTGAGCACAATTTCTGTGAAGATACTCTGAAAAAAATTGTGTTTTAAATAAGTTGTTAATAAACTATTTCTAGCAATGTTTAACCCCTCTCAAAATTAAACAATTAAAACTAAAACAATTAAAACTAAAAAACAAAAATTCATCTTGACAAAGTAAGGTTTATCCCAAGATTGCAAGGGTGATTTAATGATGGAAAATGTTAAGTACAGTTGACCCTTGAACAACATGTGTTTGAATTGCACGAGCCCACTTATAAGTGGATTTTCGTCCACCTCTGCCACCCCAAGACAGCAAGACCAACCTCTCTTCTCCTCTCCTCTCCTCCTCAGCCACCTATTCAACGTGAAGATGATGATGAAGAATTTATGATGATCCACTTCCACTTAATGAATAGTAAATATATTTTCTCTTCCTTATGATTTTCTTAATAGTTTCTTTGGCTTACTTTATTGTAGGAATATGGTAATATAATACATATAACATACAAAACGTGTTACTCAACTATTTATGTTATCGGTAACACTTCCAGTCAACAGTAGTAGCTATGTTTTTGGGGAGTCATAAGTCAT
Organism: Lemur catta; assembly: GCF_020740605.2. Classification (NCBI taxonomy): domain Eukaryota; kingdom Metazoa; phylum Chordata; class Mammalia; order Primates; family Lemuridae; genus Lemur; species Lemur catta. Next base: position 44,736,534 of record NC_059142.1, on the reverse strand, counting down.
ATGCAGATTTTCTGCTGCATTGGGGGGATGTCAGCTCCTGTAACCCCCACATTGTTCAAGGGTCAACTGTAATTACCATATTAACAGAATAAAATAGAGAAAGCATATGTTTATCATAGTTGATGCAGGAATAAGTTTTAACACCCACTTATGTTAAAAAAAAAATGCTTAGCAAATTAAGCTTAGAAGAAACTTCCCTCCTTGAAAATGGATTATCTACTAAAATCTTATAGGAAAAATCTGATTTAATGATCAGTTGGTATAGAAGTTTTAAGATAAGGAATAAGAGCAGAAAGTTCTAGTTTACTAGATTTCATTGGATTCTGTTCTCCATGAATACCTTGTTATTTATTTATTTTTTTGAGACAGTCTCACTCTGTTGCCCAGGCTAGAGTGCCGTGGCATCACCCTAGCTCACAGCAACCTCAAACTCCTGGGCTCAAGTGATCCTTCTGCCTCAGCCTCCCAAGTAGCTGGGACTACAGGCATGCGCCACCATGCCCGGATAATTTTTTCTACATATTTTTAGTTGTCCAGATAATTTCTTTCTATTTTCAAAGTAGAGATGGGGTCTCGCTCTTGCTCAGGCTGGCCTCGAACTCCTGAGCTCAAACAATCCGCCCGCCTCAGCTTCCCAGAGTGCTAGGATTACAGGCGTGAGCCACCGCGCCCAGCTTATTTTTCATTTGTATAGTGGTTTTATTTTCAGTATCTTTCCTGAGTTTGATCAGTTATTCTTGCCCTTATCCTTCTCCTCCTCCTAGTTCTTTTTCTCCTTGTCCTTCTCTTCTCTTTTTTCCTTCTCCCCTTTCTGTTCTTAGTTTTTATGCATCTCCAAACTCTTGTGTAAGCATATTTAATTTGTCTTGGAGTGTTGTGTTACAGATTTTTTCCCCCATTGTGCTTGTTTTTTGGGGGCACAATTTTTCATTAGCCTGAGTGTTTTATTTGCATTTTATGTTTTTACGGTTGTATGGAGAGTATAAAACTCTTCACAGCCTTCTTTTGGCAAATCTCTTGGTAGTTGCCTGTGTTCTTAAGTTACCTTTAAATAAAGTTTGGTATTGAGAGTTGTTTGGTGTTTTAAGCATATTATTGAGGCCTCAGAATTGTAGGGACCAGAATTTTACTGATATTCTTGCCTGTAATTGAAGTGAGATCATTCATATTATGTGAACAACAAACCAATGGAGGTAGTTAAGTCCTGGAATTCAAACTTGCAACAGTGAATGTGGAATGTTTAATAGTTATTATTATGTTGCATAGTAAATATATAGTAAAGAGTTTATGTAATAACTATTATTTTTACCAAGCAAATACAAACATTTCACCTGGGATGGAGTGATACTGGGGTAGGTGTGGAGGGGTTAGTGAAAAAGGGAGTTTCTTTTCTCTGCTTCTGTTTTTATACTCTTCTTTCTTTTTGAAGTTGTTTTTTTCTCTATCCGATTTTAAGGGACCCTGATTAACTCCCTACACCTGTCACTAGAGATTCTACCTTTTATTATAATAATAAATACCATGTATCCGTATTTGCCAAGTTTTAAGAAATTATTAAATCTCACTTAATCCTTAAAGTAATACTGTGCAGTAAGTGAGTACAAATATTATCATCATATTGTCATTAGAAAACACCAAACTCAGAGAGGTAAGTAATTTGTCCAAGGGCTCACTGCTAGTTAAGTGTGGAGGAGCTTGAATTTGAATCCCAGATGTGTCTTACTCTTGTCTCTGGGCTCTGTGTTACACTGTCTTCTTAGATTGTTTAGGTATCTTGACAGAGGTCTAGAGGCCTTTGAACAGTTTTTTGTTTCTTTTCTTCCCCTAAACGGTTACTTTTTGTCTCACTTTTCCCTTCAGCTTAAAAAAAAAAAAAAGATATAGGAAGTATTGGTAACTTCCTTTTAGGACCAGGTTTTAGGTCAAATAAGCTGAGTAGGTGTTTTGAATTAAGAGAAGTTTTTTGCTCCCCTGCTTATGTCTCTTTCCCACAGCTGTCTGAGTGTTAAGTCAGTTGGAGATACACTCGGTTTAATCGGCACACATTCCCTAGGAGGATTGACGTTAGCAGTATGTTGGGGCATGGTCAGTTCTTAACCACGTGGTGTGGATTACACAGGATACTTCATACATCTCAGCTAATGGAGAAATCTGTGATTAATGTGCCAATAGTCAAAACTTTTGGAGATTAAAAACTTTGTCTTTTTTGCCTTTTTTAAAAAGAGAGGCTTAGAATAACACTAAAGTGATGGGTGGTTAATAGATGAGGAGAGGTAGTATGTGATAGTTAAGTGCAGTTTTACTGATGACCTTATGTTACTGATTCTCTAATCTGTAATTTTCTTCCATGGAGTGAGAATAATATTATTAATCCAGAGTAAATTCTCACTAAATTATGAGTTAATCCATATAAAGTGCTTTGTACAGTGCCTGGGAAGTAATGAACACCAAATGAATATTAGTTATTGTGTGAATACCTCTTACATCCAGTGAAGAGTGAGTGAAAATGAGGGCAGAAGTAGAGTTTAGGGTCTTGTCATGTTTCTGTTTTTTGTTTGTTTGGGAGGGGGTGGTTAAGTGCATTTTGTGTTCCGAAAGAGTACATCTTAGGAGCTAGACTGGTTTTCAAAGACCAGTCAAGATGTGTTCTTCAGCTGTCAGGGTTAGTTAATTTTCCCCTATCTGGGCTCTGGAACTTTGTCCTATCAAGTAGTCTTTTTGTTTTCTTTCAGAATTTAAATATCCACATGTCTGTCATCTTTAAAAGTCCTTTAGCCCTTTTCCTTTAACTCCTGTATTTCTTTTCAGGTCTATTACAAAAGAGTAGTCTGCTCTCATTTCTATCCATGTTTTCATCTTTTATTTGTACACAAATTCAGTCTTTGCCCAGTACTCTTACGAAGCTGCTCTTGGTGAGGATATTGGTGCTCTAATTCAGCAGTCCCCAACCTTTTTGGCACCAGGGATCAGACCGGTTTCATGGAAGACAATTTTCCAGGGGTGTGTGGGTTTGGGGCGGGGGAGGGAGGCGGAGCTCAGGTGGTGGTGTGCAGCCCTCTTTTCCTGGGAGGCCACAGACCTGGATGGGCCACAGCTGAGGAGTTGGGGACCCCAGCTCCAATTGATAAAACTAACAGAGCCTTTTTCTGTCTTACCTTTCTTGACCTCGCTACTTTATTTGACTAATAGTGCTTTTCAGGGATACCCTAGAGTTAGTTGAGTGCTGGTGAATGTGGGGCCTCCAGGGATGTGTTTTAGGTTCTCCTCAATCATACAAAGGAAAGCGCTTAGCTGGAGCATTCAGGGAGCTTGCAAAAGCAACTTGTCCTTATCCTTATCGGTTCAACTAATGAGAGGCAAGCTCTGGGTAGCTCTTTGAATTTTCTAAGGACAGCTTAAACAACTATTTGTGCTAAATTTGTTTCGACTCTGGGTATAATATCATTTGTTTTCTTTCCCCCTGTAGTTGTCCTAGAGCCTTCAAACAGAAATTTTTAGGGTTGACAGTATTAACAGTTCTTCTCCCTTACTGCTTACACCTAACCTGTTGCACCAGTTTGGGTGTGGTGGCAGAAACTAATTTCTTGTGTTTTGGCAGGTTAGCTCTCTGCACACTTGCAGAGTAACAGGCTCCCTTTCTTTTGTGTCATTTAATTTGTGTAGGATCATATATTTTTAGAAATTCCCAATTGGCTGATAATCTCTAAAATGAAATGGTTGTTTTACTTGATGCAGGCATGAAGACTTGGGAAGCCTTTTATAAAAAACAAAAAACACCTAGGATTTTTCTAACCATTTAATCTACATTAACTTGATACTTCACCACTTAGGAGCAAAAGCCGATGATTTTTCCCTGCAGTCATCCTCAAGTGACTAGTCTATCATTAATTGTCCTCTGGTAAAACCACGCCATTCACTGAGGTCAGGTTTACCACTAATCTTAATGTTGTGAGAGCATTTCCAAGTTCAAACTTTATATAATTGAAATACAAATAATTTCACGTCTCTTAGCTTGATACTTGTTTAAAATATTAAATAGCTCCTTCCAGGTACTTTTTGTTATTTCTTTTTGTGATTCCCAGGTCATTCTTCTAAACCTAACTAACACTTAGGGTTATTTATTGTCTTTGTAAGTTTTTTCTACATCTTCCCTTAGGCCTAAGCCTTTACTTTGTGAGACCTTTGTTACCCTGAGACCAGCAGCCTAGGTCTCAGGGTAAGAAGTATTTTCCTTGCAGTCAGATCACAAGTTCATTTTTTATAGACTTCAGGTCAAAATTCTTCTCTCAAGGAAGCCTTCCTTGGTGGATGTTTTCCAGCAGTCCCCAACCTTTTTGGCACCAGGGACCAGTTCATGGAAGACAGGTTTTCCATGGACGGGGTGGGGGTGGAGCTCAGGTGGTGATGTGAGTGATGGGGAGCTGCTGCAAATACACATGAAGCTTTGATTGGTGTGGGCCCCTGTTTCCTAAGTTTCATGGAAGACAATTTTTCCATGGATAGGGTAGCAGGGGCTTGGGGGGGGGGCGGTGAGGGGGTGAGGCGACAGAGCTCTGTGGCCCAGTCCCTAACAGGCCGTGGACTGATACTGGTACGCGGCCGGTGAGTTGGGGACTGCAGTTGTAGGCTCTTCTTGTAGGTGGTTTCTGAATAGGCTTTCTTTGGTTCTGGAAAGTCAGTTTACCTGTTGGTTAACCTGATTGATTCTCCTGGCCTGGGATATTGCTAAACAACCATGTGGTTCTCCATTATCTGATGAGGGAATAATGTTGCAAGATTAATTTTTGAGCAGAGTTGAAGAGTGATATACAAAGTGAATAATGAAAGGATTTCATAAGAAGTACGATAGCTGAGAAAAAAATGAAGGTTGCTCAGAAAGAAGTACCAAGAATTGCATAGCAGGTGGCACACATCCAGTGAGTGGAGAAGCAAGCACATGTTGGTGAAGGTGCCCTGACATGCAAACGCGAAGGGTATCTCTTAGCAAGATAAGCAGTGGGCTTCTGGTGTGAACAGAAGCCCATTCCTTATGTAAGGAATGGAGGGTAGGGTAGTGTTTGATTAAGAGCTACTGGGGTCTAAGGATCACAGTTCTATTGATTGCCATGAGATCTTGAACGTATTAGTAGTCTTTTCCATTAGGTTTCTGAAGGAGAGCAATACAGTAGTATTAGTAAGGACTATAAGTCTTTGTTCTATTATAAAAAGACTCAACAGAAGGCATGGTGACACATGCCTTTAGTCCAGCTACTCGGGAGGCTGTGGGAGGGATGGCTTGAGGCCAGGAGTTTGAGGCTGCAGTGAGTTATGATCATACCACTACACTCAAGCCTGAGTGACAGAGCCAGACTCTTGTGTCTAAAAAAAAAAAAAAGCAAACAAAACCCAAAACTCTAAAATAGAGAGGTTTATTCTTGATAATCTCTTCATATTTAAGTGGATATTGGTGTAACTGAGGCAGGGTTTTGTAAAGATCAATTTTAACTTTTAGTAGAATCAGCACCACGTATTCTGCCTGTCAGTAGAATCTTTAGCTAAAGATTCTGGCAGAATACGTGGTGCTGACCCTACTAAGAGTACAGGTATCTGATCTAATGGTGCGTTAGGAGAGGCCGGTATATATATGAAAGCAAGGGTGTTTACGGCTGCTATAATTTGGTTTTGTGCACACTTTTCGTCTAGGATCTCTAAATGTATGCCTTCTGTAGAACATTTAATTTGACAATGATATTTATAAGACAAACCTCAACCTGGTAAATTAGGTAGAGCAGAGTCACACTGTAGGAAGGTATTTTCCTTTTCTGGTGGACTAATTGAAATTGGTAAAAGTTGTGAGACTGGGAAGTTAATAGGTATATTGGGTATAACCACCAGTTATTCTGTTGATACTTTGAGGAAGAGTGGGAAGGAATTTAAAGTAGAAATAGAAGGCCCTGTATTCATTAGGAATTTGTATGCCTATCTTTCAAAAGAAATTCAACTTCATTTTGTCTAATAAGAATATATTATAGTAAGGTGCTATTAACGTTCAGTGGTATGTCATTACTGTGTCTCTAACTTGCCTTGTTGAACTCCTTTCTCAGTTTTTAAGGGATAGTTACTTTTCTGGTGCCTGAACTCTATGGTTTCAGTACTCCCACAGGATAGTTCTTTCCTGTATCAGTTATGGGAGAGAATGTTAGACTTTAAGTAAGCTAAAGGGACGTGTTCTTTAAAAAAATTTGTTCAGAGTTCTTTGACAATATTATGTTGTAATTAATCTAAATAATCTATTTGCCAATCCAGTGATATTCTTACTAATCTGGCTATTTCTGGTTTTAATCTGTTAAAGAGGGCTTAAAGGGCCTTGTAGTGGTCTGCCTCTAGGTCTACACAGAAATATTTCCTAAAAGTTTCTAAAATCTTCTGATAATGAATGATTTTGCCTGCAGCTTTGGATTTTGGTCCAATCTACTTTGGTAAGAAAGGCTTCTGGGATGGCTTGAAGCAGATACTTTACTTTAAACTTTCTTCTGATTAGCGATAAAAGTTTGTAAAGTTTTGGTAGGCCTGGGAGTATAGGTGTTTAAAAGTATTCTAAACTCCTCAGAAAACCTTCGGTCCTTAGTGGGCTTGGGGATTCTTCCTAGAACCAGAGTTTAAAAGCAGTAGCATGGCCGGGCGCGGTGGCTCACGCCTGTAATCCTAGCACTCTGGGAGGCCGAGGCCGGTGGATCGCTTGAGGTCAGGAGTTCGAGACCAGCCTGAGTGAGACCCCGTCTCTACTAAAAATAGAAATAAAAATTATCTGGACAACTAAAAATATATATAGGAAAAAAAAATTAGCTGGGCATGGTGGCACATGCCTGTAGTCCCAGCTACTCGGGAGGCTGAGGCAGTAGGATCGCTTAAGCCCAGGAGTTTGAGGTTGCTGTGAGCTAGGCTGATGGCACGGCACTCAACAAAGTGAGACTCTGTCTCAAAAAAAAAAAAGCAGTAGCATGACTTTCTTTTGAAAGGTGGGGGTCAATCCTTAATGGAAATTTGTGGGATTGTATGTCCCAGACTGCATGGGTGCTCAGTAAGAGTGGGGGAGATGTTAGGAAACCCCATGATGGTAAAGAAGTTGTGAGAGCAGTATGAGGTCTTCATCTGAGTAGTTAGAAAATCAGGATTCTACTATTATAGCAGATGGGATAAAGGCTAAGCTTTCAAGGCAGGAAGTCAGGGATAGGAGAAAGAGCTGCCTTTTCTTTAGCTTTTGCCAGGGAAGTTAATTTAGAGTTATTGAGGCATTAGGTGTCGTGTACCAGTTTAAGAAGGTAGACTATTGCTTTGGGGGTTTTACCTCCTTGGGTTCTAAGGGATTGTGAGAGTATAAGCCCTTGTTGAAATCACAAGTTCCCCAGAGTGGCTACTGCAATTATAAACTATCTTAGTAATTATGCCATAGTATTAGACACGTATGTGAATTTGGACTATAATCAATAACATATTAAGACTCAAGGATCCAGACAGGACTTGATTCTTTGACTTGATGGATCCATAACAAATACAGAGAAGGAGATTTCCTTCACCATTTGATAGACAAATGTATACATAGAGTACCTAGGCAGTTATGATAGACCCAGTAGTTTAGTACCTACAGCCCATGAATATGGTCCAAACTATGAGTTTTCTGAGTAATTTCTTAGACAAGATATAGGTAGAATAACAGAACATATACAGAATAGATCCACTCTTTGTGTCACTCAAGGTAGAGACCAAATTTCTTCTCCATGTCTACCCATAAGAAACCAGATGGCTCTGAACCAGAAGAAGCAGAAACTTGTGAGACAGAGCAGAACAAACTCAGTGATGAAGTGCTGAATCACCATCAGAGGGTACCCAAAACTTGCCCAAACCAGGGCTTAGTAGGTTCTCAAGTGTCGATGGTTTGTTTGCTTCACTTGGCAGCTCAATCATATGATCTTTGTGGGACCTCCAAAATTGTTAAAGTATAAAGACTATGAGAAACCAAAGATTGTGTACTAAGTGAAAAAGTGTTATTGCTGTACAGGGAACCTGATCTAACACAAAGTCTAAGTAAGCCCCCAGGGATGGAGAAATAGGGTAGGTCCCATTCTTGAACCTATCGTGAACTATCTTGTTTCATGTAAGAAAAGCCAAATCTTTGAATGTTCCTGATTGGCTGGTGATGTCTGGGTTTGTTGGTTGGTAAGCATGAACTGGCTAGAGATGGTCTGTGGAATATGTGTAGGATGAAATTATGACACCGAGCTGCCTCTGTTTTATATGTAATATGTCTGAGTTAGTATTATGTTGCCTAGTCACGTCTGCGTTGGCATCACCAGGCTCGGTGGCCAGATCAAGGCTTATCAGAGTTTAGTAATCATTAGGATATGAGGATGTGGATGTTAGGAGAAAGGTGGGTGTAGTTCTGCAGCTATATACTTTGGAAAGTGGTCTAATAGAGAAAAATGTCAGCTTGAATGGGTCTTAATGTTTCTCAACTCATCTAATGGTATTCTAATAATCTATTGATGTCTAGCAAACTATTTCAAAACTTAATTGCTTGAAACAACATTTATTTTGTTTGCAAATCTGCAATTTTTGTAGGGCTTGGTGGGATCAACTTGTTTGTCTCTTCTCCATTCATTGTCAGTTGGGGCAGTTCAAAGGCCGGAGCCTATATTATCTGCAGATTTTTTAGCTAATATTTCTGGCAGTTGAGCTGGCTGGAACCTTAGTTGGGACTCTCAGCTGAAATGCCTACAAGTGGCTCCTGTATGTGACCTGGGTCAGTTCCAGCATGAGTACCCAGAGAGGGGAAGCCAAGTAGAAGTCTTTTTTTTTTTTTTATGTTCTAGTCTTAGAAATCATGCAGCATCATTTCTGCCATGTTCTATTTGTCATAGCAGTAATAGAGGCCTGCATGGTTTCAAGGAGAGGGCAAATAGACTTCCCCTTTTCATGGGGGGGGGATGGTAGCAGGCCTTGGAAACAGTTTGAAGGAATAGAAATACTGCTATGGCCATTTTTAGAAAATATCTGAAAAACCATTTTCTAATTTTTAAAAGGAAAACTATTTTAAATCATCGTTAATAGAGAATAATAAAGGGGGTGATGTTGCTGCTGTTTACCCTCAGAATTTTTATGAAGTAAAAGTATTTTTGTGAAATTAAAATACATATTTTTATACTAAGAGGAAAAAGTTGATCCATTTTTTCAACCATATCAAAGTTAGATATCTTAAAATAACTTGTTTTTTGTTTGTTTGTTTTTTTGAGGCAGAGTCCCACTCTGTCACCCTGGCTAGAGTGCCGTGGTGTCAGCCTAGCTCACAGTAACCTCAAACTCCTGGGCTCAAGCAATCCTCCTGCCTCAGCCTCCCGAGTAGATGGGACTAGAGGCATGTGCCACCATGCCCGGCTAATTTTTTCTATATATATTTTTAGCTGTCCATATAATTTCTTTCTATTTTTAGTAGAGATGGGGTCTTGCTCTTGCTCAGGCTGGTCTCGAACTCCTGAGCTCAAACAATCTGCCCGCTTCGGCCTCCCAGAGTGCTAGGATTACAAGCGTGAGCCACTGCACCTGGCCTAAAATAACTTGTTTTAATTTTCATAAAAGAATACTTTATTAAAAATAAAATATAATTTTTGGGGATTTTTCCAAATGTGAAAAAGGTTTATGAATTAAAAATATTGGAACAGTAAGGCTTTTCATCATTTTTTACAGATTTTATTTATAGTGTATGTCATATTTCAGTCACTATGATAGATGCTTTTTAGGATACACAGACCTAATAACCTTTTTTTTTTTTTTTTTTTTTTTTTTGAGACAGAGTCTCACTTTGTTGCCCGGGCTAGAGTGAGTGCCGTGGCATCAGCCTAGCTCACAGCAACCTCAAACTCCTGGGCTTAAGCGATCCTACTGCCTCAGCCTCCCGAGCAGCTGGGACTACAGGCATGAGCCACCATGCCCGGCTAATTTTTTTTTTTTTTTTTTGTATATATATTTTTAGTTGGCCAGATAATTTCTTTCTATTTTTTTAGTAGAGACGGGGTGTCACTCTTGCTCAGGCTGGTCTCGAACTCCTGACCTCGAGCGATCCACCCGCCTCGGCCTCCCAGAGCTAGGATTACAGGCGTGAGCCACCGCGCCCGGCCCCTAATAACCTTTTGAAACAAAAATCCTCAATATTCTGCCCTTATAGGATAAGTGATCTGAATATCATAACTTATATTAAGAGTGCTTATTTTTCTGTATTTTTCCAGTGGCCCAGAGAACTTTCAGAAAATGAGTTTCTGAAGACACAGTGGATTTTATGTATAGATTTGAGTGGAGAGAGAAGGTTTTTTTTGAAATGATTCTTCATAGAAAATAATTTGGACATCAGCTTTAATCTACAGGTTGTTTTTTTTTTTGAGGGAAATACATGCATGTTATTCATGTGATAATTTAATGTTATTCCTAAGTGTGTTTCTTTTTCTGTTTAGTTAAATCTAGAATACAGATTTTGTCTGTTTTTTATGACAAAGTGAGATTGTTTTCAGGTAAGTTTTTAAAACAGTCTTTCTTTATGTTAATTAGTGATTTGGATAAAAGAGCCTGTGCTTTTTAAAAAATCAAGATGAATATGTGAAATAACCTTTAGGTAAAAGTTCCAAAGTATATTTGAAAAACATGGATATGTATGACTTGTTTAATGAAGTTCTTAACCTAGAATCATTTGGAAGGGTTTGTGGATAAGCTTTTGAGTTTCCATAAACTCTTCAAATTGTGTGTGAGTATGTAGTTTTCATCAGATTTTCAAAGGGGCCTATTACTATCACCATCTCATCACCCCCCAAAAGTTAAGAACTGTTACTTTAAGGTCATGATTTTCAAAGTGTGGTGTGGAGACCATCAGCGTCACCATCACCTGGAAACTTGGTCCTGGGGCCCACTCTAGACCTACTGAATTGGTAACTCTGAAGGTAGGGCACCAGCAATGTGTTTTAATAAGCCCTCTAGAAGGAGATATGATGCATGCTAAAGTTTGAGAACCATGACTTTAAGGTGATAGAGTAGATATAATCTAACAAATACTAGTTCTACATATGTGGGCCTATAATCTACACTAATGTTAATTTGCTGGTGTCATTATAGAATAGAGATCTCTGTTGAATACAAAAGTATATGGTGAGTGTGTTCATGTGTTCTTATCTGCATAGCAGTTTTTTTGAACAGATACCATTTTTGTTGACATTTAAGATTGGGACTAACATTTGAAAATATTTTAACTTGTAAAATGTTGGGGGTTTAACATTTGTACTTTTGGTTAAGCGTGCTTTTGGCCTATGACAGTGATTTGGTAAGCATTGTGGATTACCTTTATCTTAATGAAGGTATTTTTGGTTGTAATAGGAAAGCAATCCACTCAAACTGTCTTAAGCAAAAAGAGATTATCAGGAGGATACAGTTTTGGCACCCAAAGGACAAAGTGCAGCTTGGCTTTAGGAGGGACAGGATCCAGGAACTGGAAGGCCTCAGGAACTGAGACTGATATTCCCAAATACGCCTCGAGAGCTGTTTAGAACCTTCCTAAGTGCTTATGCTTCCTTCTCTCTAGTGGCTCTGACTCTCAATCCTAGTTTCCTAAGAGAGAGGATCTAACTGGCTTATACTGGATTTGGTAGCTGCTCATTACCTAATCAGCTGTAGCCAGTGGGTCAGGATCACTTACTACAAATATGGCCACAGATCTCTTATCCTTTCTGGCTTATGCTCTAGCTATAGATTATATTTTATTGAGGTAGTACAATTTATAGCATTTTGGTATCCTTTTAAGGTTAAAGTAGGACTCCATGTAGGATTATCTGACTTGCCTTTTTAGTCAGTAGTGAGTTTTCATTGTAGCTCTCTCTTTTTCCTTATGGTAACTTTCTCTGGAAAACAAGCCATTACAAATTATTTAGTTAATATTGTAATTGTATCATAGATACAGAGTTGTTTAATAGAACCACCCTATTATAATTTTGGCTTATTTTTTTATATAGTTAGATGTTCTATGGAAACGGGTCTTCAAATTACCAAACTGCTTGGATAAGACAATCTCTGTTTAGCTTAAGCTTTTTCCTATCTACATGTTACAGATTTATAAACGGATATTGGTAGGTTTCAGATGCTTTATTTTACATATATACTAACTGGGTGTTTTGGGGGTATTATGTGCAATTTGGTATCAGTAGACTTTTGGCACTTTCCTTGTCAGTAATTTTTCTTCTGCTGATGTTGATAAGGATTTGGCATTATGCCTTTCATTTAAAACTCTGCATAGCAAGTTAAAATGGTCATTTGAATAGAACTTGGAAAAGGATGATGTAAGTGGCAATATGCCATTATAGAAAGAATCTGGGAAATGTGATGTATATTCCTTTGCACTGGAAATTTTGCTGGGGAGTACTTAACTTTTGGCTTGCAATAGAATAAGAGGGAGGAGCAGTGGAAAAAGGAAGCCTTTTGTTTACTGTAACAATGCAGTGAATTAGACATGGTGATGTTAGAATAGGAGTCTAAACACGACAAATCTAGGCAGATTCCATTGGAATGGCAAATCATGTTGTGAACCCATCTTGAGTCTTCTTCTGGAGCCTCAGAATTTCTAAGACTCTCAGTGTTTATAATAGTTATTGAATGCCTACACTGTGCACTGTTTTCTAGACTCTGGGGTACAGAGGAGATGAAAATTCAGTTCTTGACTTCATGGAGCTTAATGTGCTAGTGGGGGAAGACCTTAGGAGCTAAAGGGTTCGTTGGCGTAACTGTTCATATTTGAAAAATGTGTCTTTATGGATGTTTCAATTTGGTAATTCCTAGGGCTCCTTGGAGAAATGACTGATTCTAGCGCCAGGGAGGGGAACATAGAATATGAATCTAGAGCATTTTCTAGTGTTAGTGTGAAAGTGCACTTCTTTTCTTCCACTGATGGAGGTATGTCAGAAGAACACAGGAACCAACTGAAGGAGCTCTCAGTGGCCAAAGTTGTAACGATTTGAGCAAAAAAATAAAATAGTATTGGATTATAACCCAAAGTATAAAATAAATATTTGAGTCCATATTGATATAAATAAATGATTAATGAAGGAGGACAGACAAATTGCCCATGCAGAAGAATACCAAATAACTTATATAGATACTATTCCACTCTTAAGGAGGTAGAGCGTAACTAGTATGGGTTGTGCAGGGTGACTCCCTTCCAAAGAGTACAGTATGGAAAGGGGAAATAAGAAGAATAACTTTATAGTGGAGAAACCTGAGAAATACTATTAATAGTTTAGCCAGGTTAAGGTTAACATCAACAGTGATATGTTGATAGTTGGTACCCTTGACATGATATTACAAGAATGATCTTTGTGGTCTTCCAATATCCCATAAACAATCTAATCATGAGAAATCGGACAAATCCCATTTGAGGGACATTCTACAAAATATCTAACCAATATTATTCCTCAGAACTGTCAAGGTCATGAATAAATAACAAGTCTGAGAAGCAATAGCAAAGTCTGAGAGACTATCACAGCCAAGAGGAGCCTTAGGTAACATGACTAAAGGTAGTATGGTATACTGCATTTGGTAAAAACGAAAGAAATCTGAATAAAACATGAACTTTAGTTAAAAATGTGTCAGTATTGGTTCATTAATTGTGACAAATGTACCATATTAATGTAAGATGTTAATAGGATAAATGGGTATGGAGTATATGTACTATCTTTGCAACTTTTCTGTAAATCTAAAACTATTATAAAAAGTTTATTAAATTTATGAATTCCTATTAACCCAGGAAATATTTCAAAAATATGTAGTTATATAGAAATATTTTTTTATTGTAAATTACAGTCTTTTTTATAGTTGCAGTCTTCTTTCCTATTTGTGCTAGCAACCTGTGTTTACAAATGGAGCCTATTTGGAAAACTAATTATCTCTGTCACTTCGCTCTATTAATAGATCATCAGGTATTTGAGTACAGTTTTTAGAGTCTGGAAGGATGCAGAAGATGTGGAAGCTTATGTTTGTTTACATTGTTGTAGAAACAAGGCTAATAGAGAACATTTTTTTACAATATACCTTTCTATTGTGTATGAGATAGAAGGCTCAGTGAGATCTGTTATTAGGAAAGAACTCCAATAGGTAGTTGGGCCCTAAGGGATGGGCAGGCAAAGTACTTACAAATAGTTAAGGAAGCCATTCCTAATGTAAAGACTTACTAAGTTAAGAGAAGCAAGGAGTAAGTTTCATTTATTATTTACCTTTCAGTTTGCTCATCCTTATATCTCATCAGTGGTTTTCCTAGGATGTTCATTGATTCAGCAAGTATTTGCATATTATGTTTAAGATATTATATGATCTATAGGAGATATAAAAATTACAAACTTTGTCTTCAAGAACTTTACAGCTTAATGAGACAGAGGGCAAGGTAAGACATCACATGAATAACTTTAATACAAGCAAAATGAGAAGGGACTATAAGTAGAATCAGAGTATTGGAGGTTCACAGGAAGGGAGAGATCAAAATCAGACTGAAAATGGAGAGCCTTTTAAAAAAGGCTTCACATGGAGTTGAAGTTTGAATGAATAAGATTTTGAGGATCAGTGATTAGAATAATAGCATTTGAGGTGGGAGGAATATCATGAATAAAGACAAAGGCAGAAACATCATGGACTTATTTGGGGAGACAAAGAGAATGAGCTTGTCTAGGGGCTAATGAGACAGAAGGCTGGAATTATTGATACTTTTGAGTATCTATTATTGATACTTTTTGAGGGATCTATCGAAAAAGAGGATGGAGGCTGAATTCAATATGCTTAAACTCATTTACTAGGTGATGGTTTGGGGTGAGCCACAACTCTGACTTGTAGTTTCCTTTTTTGTGGATATTAGAATATAGCTCACAAGCTTGTAGAGATTAAGCAAGATACTCTGTATGGAATTTTTTTGGCACATTATATAATACTGTAGATATATTATTTAAATGTGAACATTGGAAATGGAAATAGGCAGAGATATATGATACCTGATATAATCTGGCAACTGCTTTAGATGTGGGGTGGTCAGGGAAAGGGAGAGAGAGAGAGAAGAAATTTCCTTTCTGGCTGATTGGAAACTTGTGGTGCAGTTCACAGACCTAGGCAGGTCAGAAGGATGAAGAGCAGGTTCACTAGGGAAGCTGATGAATTCAATTTTGAGTAAGTATAATTGGAAGTGCTGGTGAGGTATCTAAATGGGTTTTTATAGTAGGCAATTGAACTGTGGGTTTGGAGCTTGGGAGAGGAGTAAGGCTGGACGTACATATTGGGACTCACCAGCATTTACTGAAAGCCTGCCAGGTACATGAGCTTTGCTGTGGACTGAATGTGTCCCCCTAAAATTCATATGTTACAGCCTAATCCCCAGTGTGATGGTATTTGGAGGTGAGGGCTTTGGTCATGTGGGGTTCAGCCCTCATAAATAGGATTAGTGGCCCTATATGAAGAGACACAAGACAGACGATCCACCTCTTGGCCATTCAGGGATACAGCAAGAAGGTAGCTATCTGCAAACCAGAGAGAGGGCCCTCGCCAGACGTTAAATCTGCTAGCACCTTGATCTGGGACTTTCGAGCCTCTAGAACTGTGAGAAATAAATGTTATTTAAGCCACCCAATCTATGGTATTTATTTTGGCAGCCCGAGCTAAGACAAACTTCTTGTCAGATTATGAGATGACCCCTTTTGCTTGCTCTTAAGGTGCTTTCGTAACCTGGTGGATTAATTTTATTAGAAATTTTAGAGTAGAGTAATAATAATAGTAATAATAATAATGATGATAATATTTATTGAGCACTTGCTATGTACCAGGTACTGTTCTCAGTGTTCTATGTGTTTCAATTTGTTTGATCTTTAAAACAACACTATGAGGTGGCTCTTAGTATCTTAATTTTTACAGATGAGCTATTTGAAGCAAAAAGACATGAAGTAGTTTTTAGGGTCACAAGTTAATAAGTGATGTCACCAGTTTCAAACAATAAGGTTTCCTTCTCTTGATGTTCTGATGAAGAAAGTAAATTGTGAGGTTTAATTTGGATATACTGTATCCACCTTATGAACAGCCATCAGTTATGAATGGGTCTGTTTCAATGAAGCTGTCCAGCAGAGGAGGGGATGAATGAGTCTCCAGTAGCAATAGCTAGGGTAGTGTTTGGTCTGCAGATGGCATAGGAGGTCTTTAAATCATAGTGAACTTATGAATGAAGAACAGTACTTTTGTGTATTTTTAGCCTCAACTTGGAGAAAAGAATTCACAGAAATACTGGTTTAAGATATGTAGCTGAAATGCTTTCAGATAGTTTCTCAAAATAATGGCCTTCATAGTATACCTGCTAAGTGCCTGCACTCAATGCTTTACATATATCTCATATTGAATGTGCTACTTGGCTTTAGCTGAAGCTTTTTATTTTTAAAAAAACATTAAAATTTTTTTTGTAGCGATGGTTGTCTCACCGTGTTGTCTAGGCTTATTCATTTAAAAAGTAGATTGGTTTGGGGCCAGATGCAGTGGCTCAGGCCTGTAATCCCAACACTTTGGGAGGCCAAGGCAGGAGGATTGCTTGAGCCCAGGAGTGTGAGACCCACTTGGGCAACATAGCAAGATCCCATCTGTACAAAGAAATAAAAAAATTAGCTGGTTGTGCTTGTAGTCACAGCTACCAGGAGGCTGAGGCAGGAGGATCGCTTGAGCCCAAGAGTTTGAGGCTACAGTGAGCTATGATTGTGCCACTCTACTCCAGCCTGGGCGACAGAGTGAGACCCTGTCTCAAAAAAATGTTTTTCTACTTGTTTTGGACATTTTTTTGACCAGAATCTTCATGTTTGTTGGAAAATTTTTTTAAAAAGTAGTTACTTAAAGTTGTTTAATATGAGAGGACTAGATAGGTCATTTTATATTTCTTAACTGAACCAATATTGCCTTTGGTGAAATGTCTAAATGCTGATATTATTATTTTTTTTAGTAAGAATATTTATCTCATTGTAGTAGAACCTATATCTTTTAATACATCATCTAACATACTAATTAAATTAAATACCTGCCAGGTACTTAAATACATTAAGTTAAACTTAGGGGCTCAGTTTGTTTTGCAGCATGCATGAAATGAATTGCCTAAAATTCTTTGATTAAATTGGACTGTAGCAAGATATTTAGTTAAAACCGCGCTAATGTGATTGTAGAGATAATCTATATCTATTGAAAGAGAGAAATTCTTAATCTTTTGGAGAAGTCCCTTCTGCAACCTAGGTTGTGATTAACCATTTTGTGAACTTATGTCACCAATAATTCGTTTAGTTAGAGTAAGATCCTTTAAGAAGGAAGAGCTAAACTGAGAGTATGTTTTATTCTACATGGTGGTCAAGAGTTTGGGTTCCAGAATGAGACTACTTGAGTTGGAATCTCAACCCTAGCACTTAGTATAATCTTTGGTAAGTCCTTATGCCTGAATCTCGCTTTCCTCATCTCTAAAATGTAAGTAATACTACTACTTACTTCACATGGTAGTTCATGTACACTTGCATATAGTAAATATTTGATGAATGTTATCCAATATTTTATATTCTTTACTAAAATTACATTGTATTAAATGTATTATTTATAAATGGGCAAATTAATCTTAACACATACTAAGAAAATATTTTCTGATAATATATAATTTTTAATGACTAATATTTCAACTTGCTGTTTGCCAACATTTATTATACTTGTTCGTTGTTATGCGCATAGGATTGTATATGATATTTTTGCTTATTGCAACATTTGGTAATAGCACTCTTGAATATGAATCTTGTGTAGTGGCCCTGTTTCAAGCAGCAACTAAAGCACATACATATAAAGAGTATATTGTGTACAAGTTTCTGTAGAACTTAAACTCATAAACATGAAATGAAAATGAAATTTAGGCAGAGGCTGTTTCTCGGAGCAAAAAGATCTAAATTGCTGTTGTGTACCAGTGGTTAGGAATGGTGTATATTAGTTGACATTTTTAAAGCACTGGGCTATCTTGGTGGAATTTGTATAGGAATGTTATCCTGAACTTTAGTTTTATTTTACAATGATAACATAAGTTCAAAGAACGTGCAGAGAAATCTATTCTGTTCAAAAATAGTTTATACAACTTTTGAGTTGCGGGAACAGTATTATAATTTTTTTTTTTTTTTTGGTGGTGTGAAAGAAGATGGGATGTCTGAGTATTTTTTTTTTTTTTTCTCTCAAGCAGTCTCCTTCCAATCAGCAGTGTAATTGGAATGCAACTCCATTCTGAAGAAGGAAGGGGAATTTTTGGCAAGGAGATATTGAACAGTTGGGAGCTTTATTCAGATTAAGCATACGTAGCCATTCATTGTGAATACAACTCACCAAGAACAGCACAGCATTCTATTTCTACAACTGGGATTTACTCTGATATTATTACATGGTGTGTTGCATATGGATAACTCCTCTCCAGCAAGAAAAAGAAATCATTGAGTTAAATGAAAATGGTAAAATTTACTGCCATCTGCACCTCTGAAAATGGTTTTCTCCAATCATGGCCTCAAATGAAATATACCAAAAGAAATTTTTAAAAACATATCTTGAGAAAACAACAGGAAAAGGCATTTATGACATGATATTTTAATTATACCTGAGCTCTGAGGGCAAAGGACCATGTGTTATTTATCTATCTTTGTATCTGCAGAATCTATCTTAGTACTTGGCACAAAGTGAGTGCTCAGGAAATGTTGAATGAAAGAATGAATGATGTGGGAAGTGTTCCCTTCTCCTTAAACATCTCAAGATGGTCACACCTGCATCCATGTGAAATACAGAGGCGTTATCAGTATACCAACATGGCTGACCGTAGCTTGTTGTGATCATCTCCTTTAATCATTTCAAACTATCTATCAGTAGAAGGAGTGAGTAGAATAACTAGAACAAGCTAGGTTTGGGGAGTATAGACTTAAGAATGAAAAATACTTTGAAGGAATTTGAGAAGGGTACTAACATCAAAGTAGTGTAATAAAATTAATCTAGTTCAAATCTACAGGCTATTTGTGACATTGTCCCTAGTGGATTTGGTAGCAATGGTACTGTGGTGGTTTAATGTTTAATGCTGCATTTGTAGTTGGCATTAATCAGAATTGACACATGACTGCTAAATATCTGTAGTCCAATGTAATGTTTTAATACAAAAATTAGTGAAAATTCATTGAATTATTCACTTAAGATATCTGTGCGTTTCTGTATATATTGCTTCAATAGAAAGCTTACTAAATATTAAAGATATTGAAAGAGAAAAGCTATACTCCTTACCCTTTGTTCTGGGCTCTACCCACCTTATAAGATTTCTCTCCTGCTATTTCCTACCTATAATGTAGCCCAGTGTTTCTCAACATTTTTTCTACCTATCTCCTTTAAGAAACATTTAGAAAATAAAAATGAAACCTCCCCCACACTGCCACCCCTTCCTGGTCCCACGATTCCCAATTTTAGTTCTACTTTCCATAGTTTCTGTTACAAAAAAGGTATTTATTTTTTAATATGAAATTACATTATATAATATTGTATATATTAATATTTCCCAGGAGATTCTGATACATACCTTCTTAGTTGAGAATTTATTATGGTGACATAATCAGGAGTTTGTCATATTGAGATTCATGAATTCTTTGAGCATTTACTGAACTCCTATAATTGGTACCCAGGATGCATGTCCCCAAGGTACATTCCCCAAGAAACAAGAACAGTGCAGTAAAGCTCCAAGGTGTGAAAATAATTTATTTATGCAGATAAATAGAATGACCAACTCTCAGGTCGTATTTGACAATTTTCTTTTTAAAAATTTAAAAATTAATCTTGTTTCTTTTAGGACCCTGATGTGTTATACCTTAATCTCTTTTTTTTTTTTTTTTGAGACAGAGTCTCGCTTTGTTGCCCGGGCTAGAGTGAGTGCCATGGCGTCGCCTATCTCATAGCAACCTCAAACTCCTGGGCTTCAGCGATCCTACTGCCTCAGCCTCCCAGGTAACTGGGACTACAGGCATGTGCCACCATGCCCAGCTAATTTTTGCTATATATATTTTAGTTGGCCAGATAATTTCTTTCTATTTTTTTGGTAGAGAGGGGGTCTTGCTCTTGCTCAGGCTGGTCTCGAACTCCTGACCTTGAGTGATCCACCTGCCTCGGCCTCCCAGAGTGCTAGGATTACAGGCGTGAGCCACGGCGCCCGGCCTACCTTAATCTCTTGATTATTAAAATTTAATTTCTCTTCATAAACTTTGAACTTGATTTTAAAAAATAGTTCTTTGCTCTTTTAAGTTTTCAGTTGCCTTTAAAACTTAATGTCATAACCAAGTGAGGTGGCTCATACTGGCAGTCCTAGCACTCTGGGAGTTCAGGGTGGGAGGATCGCTTGGAGGTCAGGAGTTTGAGACCAGCCTGAGCAAGGAGACTTCATCTCTACCAAAAATAAAAAAAAATTAGCAGGGTGTGTGGTGTGTACCTATAGTCCCAGCTACTCAGGAGGCTGAGACAGGAGGATCTCTTGAGCCCAGGAATTTGAGGTTGCAGGGAGCTATGATGATGCCACTGTGCACTCTAGCCCAGGTGACAGAGCAAGACCCTGTCTCAAAAAAAAACCACTATAATTTAATGTCATACATTAGCAATGTCTTATTTGTGATTTTTAAAAGAAAATTTGTTAAACATTCTTTTAAACATCAGTATATAAAAATATACCTAGACATTGATAGGTATATTTTAATTAAAGAGAAATAATAAAAATAAGATTTTGTAAGTCCAACATCATGATTATGTGAGAATTAATAATTTGTTATGTAATATAAAAATCTCCCCTTTCAATGAAAGTATTTTAGATTATTTTGGAGTCTGTTTCATTTGTTCAACAAATATTTATTGAGTGCCAGTCAAATACCAGGCGCAATATGTGCTTTGTGCTGGGGATGCAAAGAGATGAGGCAGACATGATTCGTGCTGTATGGAGTATACACCTCCTTAGTTATAAGCAACATTCTAAACTCAATCATAATAAAGTGATGAGAGCCTGTGGTAAATATGGGCTTCTGTGAAAGTACAAGTAGGGGGAGAGTTGAGAGAAACACGTTCTAAAAGGCTTCCTTCCCTTTTGAGACCTAAAAGATGAGTAGGTGAGGAAGCCTGGGAAGAATCTTTCAGGCATAAGGAATGGCAGGTGGAGGCTATGGGTGAGAGATGTACCTTTGAGAAAGTGAAAGTTCACTATAGCTGCACCTTAGAGTTGGGTTTGGAGGGGAGCTGTGATGATGCAGGAGCCAGGGCTCAGAGAGATTTGAAGCCAATGTAAGTTTGGGCCAGAAGAATGTTTTAAGGGGCCTTTGGAATGTTTTAAGGATGGGAGGAAGGGAAATGGATGAAAGGACTTATTCAGAGTTTTAGAAACATCACTTTTTGGGTCCAGTGTGGAGAACTGAAGGAGAGTGAGGCTTGAGACAGGGGGTTGATTAGGAGGAGGCTGTTGTAATTACCTAGATAGTAGTTGATGGTGGCCTGGACTGTGGTGGTGGTACTGGTAATAGAAGTGGACAGATGAGGGATATTTCCCTCATTAAATTGATTAAAATTGGTGACTGCAAAGGGTTGGGTTTTACAGATTTAGGTGTCACCATAGAGTAAATGGTAAAAACCAGGGAGAACATATGGAAAAGTAGCTCTTCTTTATTTTATTTTTTGAGAGCAGGAGGAAGAGTTTTGTCAATCTGTAAAATTGTGTACTCTCTCCCAGGAAAAATGTGAATTCTCTTCCCAGAAGGATACACATACGTATAGCTGTTTACATATAATTCCAAGGTTTACAAAAATGAGCACCTGTGCTCCTCAGGTTATAGAGTAAAAAAAAGAGGACCTAGAGCAAAATCCTGAAGAACCTCAACACTTATAGCATAGCAGGAAGGTCTGGCAAAGAAGACTTAGAATGAGTTTCATGCCCTGTGTAAAACCAGGTGAATGTGGTGATACACAGAACTTTCTGAAAAGACTTCCAGAAGAAGGAGTAGCCAATAGTGACAGATGCCCCTAAGGGCTTCAAGTGCTATAAGGAGTCCATTGGATGGATTTAGTAATTAGATCTCCAGGGCTTTGGAGCAGCAGTTCAGAGGCAGTGGATT
This sequence comes from Lemur catta, assembly GCF_020740605.2. Taxonomy (NCBI): domain Eukaryota; kingdom Metazoa; phylum Chordata; class Mammalia; order Primates; family Lemuridae; genus Lemur; species Lemur catta. The sequence goes on along the minus strand of NC_059142.1, from coordinate 44,714,344 downwards.
GAGGCATTAGTGGGAAGTAGAGAAGTAGAGTCAAAAAGTATAGACAGTTCTTTAAGTTTCATTATGAAAGAAAAGAGGTAGATGGTGGCTGGAGGGAAGCTTGGGTAAGACTTGAGTATGTTTAAATGCTGAGAAGGCAGTCAGGAGACAAGATAGAGGATGTGTGTAATGGCTTACTAGGTCCCTGAGAATGATAGGATGGATATGAGAAATCCAGAGCACAGGTAGAAGATTAGTCTTAGGAGAATAGGCATTGTAAGTGAAAAGAAGGAAAAAAAAAAATGAAAAAACAGTTAAGTTTGTGCTTGGTGGCAAGAAGTTGGAGGAAATCTAATATATTTCCTATTTCACGGAAGTTGAATATGAAATCATTTCACTTCATGAATCCTAGGGTGGTGGTTTTAAAAAATCAGCATTAATCATGACCTCATTAAAATTGAAGATTATAATTTGGATTTGTGTGTTGCATATGTATTGATCCTGAGTATTCAATTTATATGATGATAAAAGTTTGAGGAGGAGTTCTTCTAAGTCCAGCTTGTGATTTGGTATTCTTTTTTTTTTTTTTTTTTGAGACAGAGTCTTGCTCTGTTGCCCAGGCTAGAGTGCCGTGGTGTCAGCCTAGCTCACAGCAACCTCAAGCTCCTGGGCTCAAGCAATCCTTCTGCCTCAGCCTCCCGAGTAGCTGGGACTACAGGCATGTGCCACCATGCCCGGCTAATTTTTTTCTATATATATTTTTAGTTGTCCAGATAATTTCTTTGTATTTTTAGTAGAGACAGGGTCTCGCTCTTGCTCAGGCTGGTATTGAACTCCTGAGCTCAAGCGATCCTCCCGCCTCGGCCTCCCAGAGTGCTAGGATTACAGGCGTGAGCCACTGTGCCCGGCCTGGTATTCTTAATTATGGATCTAGTTTTATGTTTTTTAAAATAAAACTCTAAGATATGGCGTAAGGGGTTCTGACTAGTAAGTCAGTATCTTGTGCTTACTTAATAATTTTTCTATTTACTGATGATGTCTGTCTTTAAAAAGATTTTTATTTGAACTTTTGAAGTGATTAGTTACATTTATTTAGACTTATTCCCAAGTTTATGTCAAGTGAGGTTTTATACACTAAACTTCCATTAATTATAACTAATTGAACAGACCATTTAAACTGTGAGTAGAAACTAACCAAACATTACATTTATAGATATTTAATAAATTATAAATATATGAAAATTGGTGTTTTCCCTTCCTTGAATCAAGTTCAGATTGAAGAAGTTTAAGTCTATGACTTTATAAGCAGTAATTTTTAAATTGATATATAATTCACAAACTGTAAAACTTAAAGTGTGCAATTCAGTGGTTTTTAGTATGCTCACAAGGTGTTGAATCCATCCATAAATGTAATTTAATGCAAGGTAATTCAGAAAATGTGGATTTGGGACATCTAACTTTAATATATTAACTTTTAATTCTGAAAAGGTAGAGTAGACCTATCTTGTCATTGAGCTGATGATTTTAGGGGAAAGTAATTGATCTCTCTTGTAAAATTTCTATGGTATTTAGGTAGAGAACAGAACATTTAAAAAAAAATCTATATCAGGAGAGCTTTAATTTCTCTTATTTATGATCCTCTTCAGTATAAAATTATTTCATCCTTAAAATAGATATGACATCCTGACTTTACATAATCTCCTCCTTAGAACTGTTTTTTCCATTGCCACTGAATTTCTCTGAGAATAGATCTTGATTTATTAGAAAATCAGATTTATAAACTTTCTTGCCCACAGCTGTTACTGGTGATCACTGCTAAAGTTACAACCACTGGTTCACCTATCTTTTGTTTGTTAGTCTTTAATAAAAGTTTGTGATCATATTTCATACATTGCTGTAGTTAGGGTCTAATTATCTACTGCTGTTTTCAGTGTTTTAAAATGTAACAATGCACTCTTACCAT